>NC_140492.1:66330759-66758259 GCF_964271855.1 Acomys minous | reverse complement strand
GCTGTTCTGTCTCATCCTGTCCTCATTCCTACAAAACCATCAATTCTTCTCTGAACTATCTAAGAAGCCAGCTTGGTCCAGCACCCCACTCCCCAGCCCAGTGGTAGAATGGACACAGACCGTAAATTCCAATCATCTGCTGCTTCATATGACCAGATGTTTTATCTTGTGAGGTTTCAGTCTCCTCGGCTATAAAACAAGAAGGAAAGTGTCCTTATAGAGAGTCTCTGAGATCTGACACTGATGAAGAGTATCGCAAAGTGTTGTCTGGTGACCAGTTGCTGCTTCCCTTTAAGATGAGTATTAATTAGAACAGACTGGGTATTTGATGCCAGCTACTGGCATCACCATTTACTGCAGATCCTTCCCTCATCCAAACACACACACAAACAAACCTTCCTAACTTCTCATGTGAGTTCCCACTCCTCTGCTCTTCCCACTGAGATTTTATATGTCTGTCTGTCTCTTCTGACTCTCAACCAGTCTTGTGCTGGGGTCAATGCGTTGCCAGTTCATGAGAACTGGTTCTCGGCACCTCTTCCCAGTGACCAATGGCCAACCATAGTGGGATCATATGGAACACAAAATGAAAACAAACAAACAAAACCCACCGTGAACTAGCCACTTGCTCCCCTGCCCCCAAGAGCAGTTTGTTTACATTTACAGACTCATGGATACAGACAGACGCTTGATATTTTTCTGTCTTTTTCGGGCTTGATCATCTAACCTGGGCTTCACATGTATAATCTATTTAATTGGTGGCCTCAGACCGTATGTCAGCTGCATTTCAGTGGAAATAATGCTAAACCCTCATCAAAATGAGCTGCAGAGAATGGAAACAGGAGCTGTGTTGCAGCTAAGTGGTGGAACATATGCTTAGCATGTGTGGGGTCCTGAGTTCAATCCCCAGCACCAAGAAAAAGAAACGGAAACATCACAACAGGAAATTCAAAGCTAATAAACGTACATTAACTTCAGGGTGAACCCTCCTACTAAGGAGATCAACTCAACACAGCCCAAGTGTTTCCTTCCGGCTCCCTCCAGCTGATGTCGTCTCCTGGGCCAGATCCTCCCTTGAACATTGATGGAAATCTCCCAAGCCCTCAGTGACTGTGTCTTCCATCTATTCCAGGAATGCCTCCACTCTGCCTTGGAAAAGTCCTGGAGTAAAAAACCATATGGAAGAAGATAAATCCTTTGCTGATGAAAAGGAAGCCCCGCCTTTCCTTCTTGGTTGGGAAAGTTCCAAACAACACACATGGGCTAAGGTACAAGTGCCATGGGAACTCAAACCTTGTTTTAATGTGTGACCCCCTAAAGGAGTCTGGAGGGAGAGGGAAGCCTCTCCCTCATCTGCGGTGTTCAGTAAAGGCTGCACTCAGGACCACGATGGAAGTGCACGAGTGGTACCCAGTGACGGGCCACACTTAGTTTCCAATTCTTAAAAAAAAAAAAAACCTTTACTAAGGAGATAAATTACATCTATTACATGTGAGTGGTGGGTGGTGGGAATGAAAGTTCCTGAAAAGAAACTGCGTCTGGCTGTGAACGTAAACCTCCTGGAAGGAGTTTCCGTGTCTGCAGAGACTGACGAGTCGATAGGAATTTCAGTACTGTGGAGAGGCTAATTACTTTATCTTGCGCTGGTTTTAGCTTCTGAGACAGCTACTCCTTGCTTACTCTGTATCTGAACTAACACCTCATGACAGCAAAAATAAAAACCTCTTAGAAGCTATCAACTTAACAGGACACTAGCTCCCTCCAGTCCCTGAGCTAAGAATGCCATCAGGTAGCATCTTGGACCTAGAGAATAGCTCCCCCATCTCACTGTATCTGTCTTTTGTGTACCTACCAACGTATTTTAAAGTTGCCTTGATTTATGTCTTTCTTTATTCTTTAAAACTATCAAAGCTCTGGGAAATTATTGCTTCCACATTGGAACATGAAATTTGAGACAACCTAAATTCATGTTCCCGACCCACAGGAACCTAGAATAAACTATCTCTTATTTCTTTAAGATGAGAGATGTGGTTTCCAATGTGGACAGTGGGAAAGGGGATGGGTTTGGAGGGCTGATGGTCCTCTGCCATCGTGGAACCCTGCCTGTCATGGAGTTCATGAACCTTCTGAGAAGCTTTTTGTTCCTGTGATAGTTAAAGGATCTCCCCACACAGCCAAGCCCAGGAAAATGCCTGCCAATTTCCTTGACAAAACCTTAAGTCCTGTGTCTCCCCGTACTGGTTCCACAAATCCCACCTATTCCCAGCTCTTTACAACTGTAACTACTGTGGAAAGCTGAACATTTCTCCCCACTCAACTCCTCCCACAAACCCTCACTGGACATGTCATCGCCAAACCTGGAACATGAGCAGCTTTCTCTGTGGAGAGGTTTTATGAGCATCTCCACAGGAGGAATAACAGAAAACCAGACCTAGCGAAGGGAGAAATTTTCCAGCAGTCACTGCAGCTGTACCCTTACCCACCTCTCTCCTCTCCAGCCTCCGGGGCAATGCCTCCTGCCGTCAGGTACACTCTTGTGTTAAAACTATGCCAGATGCAGAGAGTCAGACTCTCAGAGGCCCTTCCCAGCTTACAAGCCCCACATTGGTTCCTTATGTTAGTGATGGCAGGACCCTCTGTGTGACCTAGGCACTGATGTGGCTGTCATTCTTTGAAAGGGAATGGCCTGGCATGGTGGCTGGGGGTCGGGGGCTGGTCACAATTCTACTTTCTTCTAGAGTTCGGTTTTATGAGGAAAGGCTACCTGCATATCACTTTATTCCTTCTGTCCCCACTCTACCCTTCAGTTCTTGGCTGATGACCTGGCTCCTCCTCCCATTGTGACACAGGAAAATCCAAGCACCTTGGACTAGGCTTTCTGGTGACCTCTTCTCCATGGCCCAGACTATCAGGTGACCCCGCCTTATGGATCAGACTTTCAGGTGACCTCCCCCACTATGGCCCAAAGTCCAGGCATGCATGAGCTGCGTCGGGTTCCAGATGAAAGGGTGCTGTGTTTCCAGGATTTGCTTTCTACTTCTTGCTCCAACTCTTTCTTTGTGCCTTGCTCCCCAGTCTTTCAATGCCCAAGGACACCAACCAAACTCTTTTCATTTCTCTGCCTATCTGTCTAGGTAGAGGTGAGTTCAGAGCCAGTAGATTCTTCGAGCACCGGACGCCTGCTTCCTAGTCCACCTAACAGCAGAAGAGAAGTGATTTTACAATACTGACCGAGCTAACCTTTGACTACCTCACATAGGCCTTTAGAATCAGATGGCTTTCTTTCCAGCTAGGTCAGCCATCCCCTGCAGCAGGTGGAGGTCAGGTAACCAAGCAGACCAGACCAAAAACCAGTCACCCACTACTGGCTGCTGAGTGCTGACCTTAAGAAGTCCCTGCGTTCATCAACTGGCTAAAGGGATTTATTTATTCATTTCCCATACAATAATAATGTAACCTGAACTTCTGTTGTGTTTAGAATACAGTAGCCGTATGATCATTTTAAATTAGACCATGAGACCTTTCAGAAAAAAAAAAAGAAAGAAAGAAAGAACAAGAAAAAGATCCCAGCCTTCCGTGGTCTGTCTTGGAATGTTGGCTAGCTCAGCTCGCATCTGTTTGGCCTCAGATTCTTCATTGCAAATGGTGAGTAAAGAGAAAAGTCCAAAGCCACTGACTGGCCTTCTTCTGCGTTCAAGTCAGGAAACCTAAGTTAAGCCGGAATGTAAGGGTTGGCCAGGGGACTGCAAAGATGACGAAAGCCGGGGTTACTTAGGAGGAATCAGGTAACTGCTGGAGCTGGTCAGTGCACACAAATGGTCAAATATGTGGAGACATCCCTTACTAAAAGGAAGAGCAGTAAGTAGAGGGACGTGAAGGCAGCCTCATGTAGCAGAGCAGCTGTGCAGAGCCGAAGAGGAGGTAGGATTTCAGTGGGCCAAGGCGGGGTCAGGGGCCAGTTCAGGACGGGAACATGAGGAGCCATGGCACAGCCTGGGAAATACAAGGTGCTCTCAGAGAGCTGGCCATGCTCACTCATGGCTGCCTGCTGGTGGGACGGGAGCAGGGAGCAGGGGAGATGGGCTGGAAAGGTATTGTAAGGTCAGAGCAGAGAGGCCTCGTGAGGAGCTGGGCCAGGGAAAGTGACCTCACTGGCTAAGCTTGAGTGGGCCTTGCCCCTCCTCAGATGGCCTGGGTGCAAGCCCAGAGCAGGGGCATGTGGCAGCAGCTGGCAGGGAGGGTGCTGGCAGCACCACCAAGCTTGTTTCTTCACCAGGAAACAAGGTTTCCTGTAACTCAGACCCGTGAATCAGCATTTCCTCTGTCAATAATACACAGCAAGAGACGCAACAGCACAGAGCTTGGGGGAATGGAAGAAAGGAAGGAATATTCCATGACATAGCCAGCCTCTGCTCTCCTTTCTCTCCTGATAAGCTCCCAAAGAGCACTCAGATTTCCTAAGATCCTTTTTCTCTGAAAAGCTCAGACGCACGCAACACCCGGCTCTCTTGTCCTGTTATGGGTTTGTATTGTCACCAAAAGAAGCCCCACTCTCTGATCCTCTCCCGGTGTGCGCCAGAGAACCAGTGGCAGTGTCTCGATCTGGCAGTGATTTGCGCATGTGTGCTACTAGCCTTTCAGTCTTTGCATGTCCGTGTCAAGGTGTGATTCGATTAACACAATAATCCCATGAGGTCCACAGGGAGTGTGCGAGCCACTTCTCTAGCAGGGCCACCACATCAAGACGAGGAAAAGATATGCTGCCCCACTGCTTGTTTACAAGAAGCCAGACCTGGTCTGGCTCCTCAAACTCTCCAAAGCAGGAGCCTTTTCAAAGCTGCAGACTCTGAAGAAGTAAGGTATCTACAAAACACGTAATATGTTTATCTCAAGTATAACTAATGATGGCAATTGAAACAATAAAATATTTAATAAATTTAAGTTAGAGTAGTAAAATTGTATATGCGTATATTTTGTCAATCACTAGAAAGAATCATACTTGCTCTCATACTCCATTTATCATGCCAGGCTCTGCCCTAGATATGCTCAGAAGTGCACAAAACAGACAAACAAACAAATTAAAAAAGCCTTGCCTTCCATAAAGCATAAATTCTGGTTTTGTACAGAGTAGACAATGAATAAGAGACGAGAGCAGAATAAGCTGGCAAGTTACATGTGGTTTGTAGATCATCAGAGAACAGAGGGAAGAGGGGGAGGGGAGGAGCAGCCACACACAGCCCGCTCAGGAACAATGCCTTTGAAAATGTGTGTTGTGAAGCAAGCCCCAGAGAGGAAAACAAGACATATGGCCATCGGGATGAATGGGAGTGGCCAATGGGAGTGAGCAACGGAAATGGAGTGTACGAAGGCCCTGAGACAGTACCCATTGACACGTTTGAGAAACAGTAAGTGATCAAGACAGACTGGAATGGAGAGGGAACTGGGGAAAGGTTAAAAAAAAAAAAAAAAACAGAGTAAGGTGGGAAGTAGTGAATCGGCTTATCAGAACTGCTATCATATAAAAAAAAAAATGCTATGACCTAAAATAAAAAGGGAAAAAAAAAAAAAAAGAAAGAAAGAAAGAAAAAAGAAAAGAAAAAGAAAGGCAAGAAAAACAGCAAACAGAAAGCAACCAAAACAAACACATGTGAAGGGAAGTTAACAGCTGGGAAAGAAGACCAACAGACAGACAGAAAGAGAAAAGCCACTTCCTGCAGGGATGGCATAGGACAAGGCCAGCAGAGGAGCACCCCGTCTCCGAGGTCAGATCCCACACAGGTTCGTTTCAGAAGGCCCTGGGATTCAGCAAACGTCCATTTGCCAGCGTCTCAGGGTAAAACCAACTCACCTGAACCCCACTCCAGATTTGCCAGGAACATCTGCGTCTTTGGAGGACAGCACACTGCAAGCAGGAGAAGGAGGGAGGGAGGGGGCCACTAAGAATGTCAGCTCCATCTTGCAAAGGCTCTTTCCAGAGCACAGGGGTTCACGGCCTTGCTTTGAACCCCACTCACCTCTAGGGGTGAGCCATGTGGGCATAGGAGTGTGAGGGTATGGTGTGAAGGGCGTGAGAGGAACAATGTTGTCTTCCTGCTAGAAGCCAATGTTCCCTCACTTTTTGTTCCTTTTTGTTATTAATCCCAAGGGCTTCACAGGCAAGCTCATAATCAGTTCCACCCCATACTTCCCATCCCAAACTCCCTCCTACCTTGAAGAATTTTAGGAAAGAAAAAACTCCAGTTTCTCCAAACTTGGACTTAGTCTCAATGAGTGCGCAGTTCGGTCCCTGGAACTCTTAACGTGAGTGTGTTTGCTTTGCCTCCCGATGTCTGTAGATTGGAGCAGACAAACTCCAGGTCAGCGATGGACACTAGGTGGAGAAGTCCCTCACGCTTCTTTTCATCAAGCGAGGAGTGAAGGAAAGAGACGTGTCCTCCGGATGGCCTGGACCAGTGAGCCAGGAGCCGTGACCAGAGTGGAGAATAAGGAAGAGAAAACAGCGAGTTAGCTTTTGTTTCTCACCCATGCCTCTCTCCAGCTCTGCCTCTCCAGACCACCTGGCCATCCAGCCACCACCACCATCATCATTGGGATCAACTGTGAACTTTCATGTAAACTAGGATTGTTTTTTATTTCAAGGTAATTGCAGTTGAACAACAACAACAACAACAACAAATGTGTGGTGATTCGTGCACTGCTTACCTACTTTTCCCAAATGTTAATGTTTTGCAAAACTATACTACAACGTCATAAGCAATTATTGGTGTTCAAATAGTGCTGACAAGTGTACTGCCATTTCTGAGAGATCTTTCATAACTGCTTCATTAGGGCTGCACCCACTTTTCTCCTCTTCCGAACTCTGCACAACCCAGGCAACTGTTATTTCTCATCTTTGGGTAATTTTTTTCAACTTAAAAAATTATGAGTGGGATCACACCAAATGTAACATCTCAGAATCGGCCCTTTCCTGATAGTGTAACTTCCAACAAGAGATCCATCAAAGAGCTGGCGAGATGGCTCAGCAGTGAAGAGCCCTTCCTGCGCTCACAGGGACCTGAGTTCTGTTCCCAGCATCCATCCCGAATGACTGCAAACCACCTGTAACTCCAGCTCCAGCTGAAGCTCGTGGGGCCTCCCTAGACACCCAAACACACATGCCAGGCACTCCCACAGGTACATAGACATCCTCTGACACACACCGCCTACACACACTGCTCACCCAGACGCACAAAATTTTCTAAAAATCAAACAGTCAGTTGTAAATAGGCCATTTATCCAGACTACTAATCAGTAGTTGCTTGCTACTTATTACTGAATAAAATCAGGTGAATGGATGCATCTCAGTTTACTCACCCACATAAAGGACACCTAGGTTATCTACAGCTTTGGGCTATTATACATTTTATAGTCTTTTCTGAGCTCTGTTTATAAGCTTTCATGCTTAGGATCCCATTTGAGCACAAGGAAAAACACTTGAAGTGCCCTTGCCGTATGTATGAAAATTGCATGTTTCCTTCGGTTTCATTTTAAGATTTATTTTACCATTCATGATGCATCTGTATCCATGTACTTGTGCGCATGCACATGGCTGCGGGTGCAGACAGACACCAGAGACATCGTAGCCTTCGAAGGTGGTTGCAAGCTGCCTGCTGTGGGAGCCGAGAACCAAACACAGGTCCTATGTGAGAGAGGCCCGCACTTTAAACACCTCTCCAGCCAGCTCCATTTCCTAGGCTTTTAAAGACACTGTCAAACTGCTTTCCAAAGAAACTGAGCTGTTTTACATTTTTACCAGCTACAGAAGGTGTTGGGGGAGATAGTTTCTCTTTGCCAGCACATGGTGTTGTCACTGCTCTTTATTAGGTATTCTGATGGGCATGTAGACATGACACTTCCCATTTTTAACTTGAATTCCCCAATTATAGGCAACATTGGAAGTCTTTCCATGTGCTTGTTTACCACTTGTACATAATCTTTGGTGGAATGTCTCTTTATATATTTTTATTGATGTCAGACCATATTGTATGAATTTTTTCTTCATTTTTATTATATTTTTTGAGAACATTTTACTATGTATTTTGATCTTATTGAGCCTCTCTGCCCAGGCTCCTCCCAGAGCCACTCTCCTTTCCCTGCCCACGCAACTTTGTATCATGTTGTAAAATAAATAAAATCCGACGAGACCAATTTGTGCTGCACGTTGACTCTTGGATAGGTGACCTTCCACTGGAGCACGGTCAACTCACCAGGGGCCACCTTCTTACGGAAAACTGCCTCCTCTTCTCCTTACAGCTATCACATGTCAATAGCTACATACGTAGGGGCGAGATTTCATGCCCCACCTGCACTCTTTATGCTAGACCTTTGTCTGGCTTTTATTCTTGCAAGGTCTTTTGCATGCTGTCACAACTGCTGCGCATACATATGTACAAGTGCCGTGATAGACCCAGAAAACCTCGCCGCTTCCTTGTAGTCACCTACCTCCCCTGGCTTTTGCAATGCCTCTGCCTCCTCTTTCACAACCATCCCTGAGGCTTAAGAGGAGGGGAAGAAGTATAGATGTCTCATTCAAGGCTGAACACTCTACAGTCTCTTATTCTCTGTACCTTTGCCGGTTGTGAGTCGCTGTGCTGATGAGCACCTATTGCAAGAAGCTTCTCAGATGAAGGTTGAAAGAGGCACTAAGGTATACATATAAGCCATTAGGAGTTATATAATCCTATGCCCATTTAATAGAGTAACAGTAGTAGGTTATGCCCTAGGGCCTATGGTCTATCCTAGCCACAGGTGACTTGGCTGCCATGAATCATGGGGTAGGCACTGGGAGTGGGCCTTAACCTAAACAGAAACTCGCTAGTTGTTCCTATAACACGCATGCCACTACTGCTTCATGAGCATTTCTGGCCACGTTAGTCATTATTACAGTTTAAAAGGAAATGGCTGGAGCTGAAAACAATCAATCTGAGTGAGGGCAGTCAGACTCAGAAGGCTAAACACGTGGGTTTTTTTTTCCTCATATATAGATACTGTCTTTGAATCTTTAGATATATTTGTTTAAATTGAAAACCCCATAAAAGACAGGAATCTAGTACAGATGGTGATTTCAACAGAAAGGGGGGGGGCGGGGAAAGCAGATGATATGAAGATCAAAATGGGTGACAATGGACCAGGAGGGGTTGCACGGTGTGGGGGTGGGAAACACAGTGGAAGTACAACGAGGGATAAGCAAGACTGAAGACCGTTTTTTAAAATGCCCAATGAAAACCACTGCTTTAGAAACTTCCTAAAATATATTCATATGCATTTATAAAAAAGCAGTTTAAATAGAATCCTCCTGTAATGGGAGGGCAGTGCCTTTCTCAGACACAATAGGCTGTCGAATAAAATGCCGAGTGTGACTCACGGATGTATTACCTGCTTTTGAGTTTGTGGGTTAGTGGGATCCTATAAATATCCCAAATCTGACAGACTATTGGCATGGCTCTTGATCACCCTCTAGAACTTGAAAAAAGACATTAGCTAGTCGGTTCACAGGCTATGGTGGCATCCAGCTGGTACCTACAGGATGCCTCATTCCTACTGGCATTCCTTCCATAGTGCTGCAAGATTCTTTGAATACTACTAAATGAGAAAGCAATCAACAGTCTTGTTCAGCTGTGAACCATGACAGCTACAGCAGTGACTGCCCTGGCAACATACGACTACTCACACAACAGTGACACAAATGTTGTTGGAGTAACCAACCACCTTCTGATTGTAATTAAGGCCTGTTCCACAAGACTGGTCCCACCACTAACTGGGTCAGGAACCCACAGGTGACCAGGCCACAGGCCCTGCTATTATTCTGCTAAATGGACACGGTGATGGTGATTAATACAGAGACCCACTGTTGGTCGACATGCAGAGAATAAGAGTCCCAGTTTTTAAATGGGAAATATGTCACATCGTTCCCCCCCCCTCCCCTTGCCACAAGGTTCAGGTATCGCAATGGAAGAGTAGGTGGGAAGATTATAAGATTCAGAGTTAGTGGAAGACTGCAGCAAAATCCTATTTGCTGGACACAACAGCACCATTATGCAATAACTCACAGCAGCTGTGATTATGGTGGGTTAGACCTGTACAGGTGAAATCAGGCAAAACCTGATCAGCATGGATGGGGGAAGGCTTATGACATCCTACCCTTAATTGAGGAGCTATTGGCAATCACTGCAGGAAGGAGAGTCAGTCTTCTCTAACGCTGCAGCCCCTGAGAGGTTACCATGGTTATCTTATAGCTATGCTCATATGGGCAGCATTAAATGGACTTAGCAGGTTTAAGGGAGGGAAAGTACATTAATTTGGAACGGGAAAGTGTGGGTGGGGGTAAGGAAGGAAGAAGATGTAGTGAAAGTGAGGGAGTATATTTGAATAGGGTATATATAATCAGAACACATTAGATGCAAGTATGAAAGCCTCAAACAATGAAAAAATTTCAATGAAATGTTATTTGCATCAAAATGGATGCATCTGGAGATTATCTTATCAAGTAAAGTAAGCTAGCCTCAGGAAAAAAAAGATAATTTAAAAAGAAATACATAACCACAATTATAGATTTGTCTATTTTTCATATCCGTTCTAATTTCACATATTTTTGCAACACTATTATGTGGTATAATCACATTTAGAATTGCTATATCTTTTTGCTACAGTGACCTTCTTTGTTGTTTATCTCTCAGTGTCTTTAGCAATTTTCTTTGTTAAAAGACCTCCCTTATCCATAGGCTGAAGGTGTATCTCAGAATATCTGCTAAACACTCATTGTATGCTGGGTTTGATCCTTCACATTGCAGGAAGCAGGCTTAAAATGCTGGCTCTTGGGAGGTGAAGGCAGAAGGGTCATCCTCAGGGAGGCCAGTCTGAGCCACACAAGACTCTGTCTGAAAAAGCAAAGGTCTATGTCATCTGACATTGGTCAGCCAGAGTGCTTTCTTTGAGCAGTGTTTACATACTACACCGTCTGCCTTTTTACTTTCAGATCATTATATTTGTGGTGAATTCCTATGGACAGCTTACATATTCATATCTCTTAGCATAAATATGTAGATATGTATTCACATTTCATTCATCTCTCTCTTTTTTGTTTTCTTTCTTTAGATGCTGTTTCATTCTATGGCCTGGCTGACCTTGAACTCACAGATTTCAGCTGCTTCTGCTTTCCTGTTGTGGAGGTTAAAGGTGTGTGCCACTACACACAACCTATAGAGACATATTTTGCTTCATTCCACCTCTTAGCTGGCATCATATATGTTATTATATGGTTGACAAGGGAATTCCGTTTTATTTTATCTATAGTGTCCTTGAATATGTCACCTTATAAAATATTCTAAGTCACTATTTTAGGTTTTACACCACATACACATGCTGTAATATACATTTGCCTGGAGTATAGAAAATGTACCTTCTGTACCGTGTCTTTTCTCCTTCTCTTTGTAGTTTAGGAAAGTGGTGGGGAGCCTTATGTTTTGTGTCAATCCTCAAGCACAAAATTGGAAGACTTGGAAGAAGGTCATTTGTGCTTGCTCATACTGTGGCCTGTGTGGTTTCTGGTGGGAAATCGTCCTCGGGGTTGCTTTTTCCCTACAGCCAAGGAGTGGCTTCTCTCAAATGATTATCTCGGAGATTTGAATATGACATGTCCTGGTATTAACTTATGCTTGAACTTTTCTCCAGTCTGTGAAGCTGTCTTTTGCCATATTGGGGGTGTATTGTGCTGACTTTCTGTTGATGGTGCTAGTCAGAGAAAGGAATGCTCTTTGTCACCTCAAACCCTCATTAGAAATCCCGGTTGAGTCCTTAGCCCCTGGTGACAGTAAAAGACACTCCTCATTACTGCTGAGTAGAAGGAAGTCCTGCCTGGGGCAGAAGTGCATGGAAACTTTCCCGTTCACATGGGAAAGGATGCCTCAGGGTTGTGGTCCACTGATATCACCAAAGATGTGACCTCATCCCACAGGGTATCAAAGTTCTGACTCTCCAGCAGGGAAGGACGCAAGCCCAGGGACTCAGAGAAACCATGTGGGGTCTGACATTTGTACGATTTCAGCTTTTACTATGGTAGTCAGGAAGGATGTTAGTTACATCAACACTCTACTCAGTTGAAGAGGCAACTATCACCTCCCAATGCTTGTCTTTCTGACTCTATCCCCAGTGAACAGGCAGATTTGAGAGCACATCTTGACACCCTGAGGGACTTAGGCTTTCATTTTTAAAATTGCATTTTTCATATGTTTGTTCTTTGTTTGTTTATGTACTCTGTTTTTCAACCATATAGCTCTTTGAGATTAAACTTGGGTCATCACCTGGCGGCATGTGCTTTTACCCAGTAAGTCAGCTCACCAGCCTTAAATCTATGTTTCTACTTGGCATTTACTGCCATGCATGAAAGAACAGCCATGACTTTTGTGGTGTTTGGTTGAAAAAGAATTGTTTCATACAAAAATTTTTGGGTTGGTTTATTGACCCTTCTGCAATCTGTGCCTGGAAAAACTAGGCTTTTGTGGGGAAGGGGAAGAAGACCTGTTTCATCTATGTCCATAGGTCCTTCCAAATATTGGTATCTTTAGCTCTCAAACTATAGGTGAACAAGAGAGAGACAGAGAGAGAGAGAGAGAGAGAGAGAGAGAGAGAGAGAGAGAGAGAGAGAGAGAGAGAAGCAGGCATTGGTAGCCAGGAGTTTTTAAAATCTCTTTATTTTTTACTTATTTATTAATTCATCCATATTACATCTCAATTGTTATCCCATCTCTTGTATCCTCCCATTCCTCCTTCCTCCCCACTTTCACCCTATTCACCTTCCCTACAACTGTGACTGAGGGGGACCTCCTCCTCCTGTATATGATCATAGAGTATTAAGTCTAGTCTTGGTAGCCTGGTATCCTTCCCCTGAGTGCCACGAGGCCTCCCCATCCAGGGGACATGGTCAAATATGGGGCACCAGAGTTTATGTGAAAGTCAGTCCCCACTCTCCACTCAACTGTGGAGAATGCCCTGTCCATTGGCTAGATCTGGGCAGGGGTTCGATGTTTACTGCATGTATTGGCCTTGGTTGGTGGCATAGTTTGAGCAGAACCCCTGGGCCCATATCTGCCCATCATAATGTTCTTCTTGTAAGTTTCTAGGACCCTCTGGATCCTTCTATTTCCCCATTTCCCATACTTTTCTCACCTAGAGTCCCAATAGGATGTCCTCACATCTATCCCACTTTCCTGGTAGGTGAAGACTTTCATGGGACATGACCCTTGGGCTAGTGTCCAAGTGAGTATAGACCATTTGAGTCTTTCTGCTTCTGGGTTAACTCATTCATTATAATCACTTCTAGTTCAATCCATTTGTACACAAATTTTTGGAATTCCTTGTTTTTAATAGCTGAGTAGTATCCCATAGTGTAAATGTACCACAGTTTCTTTATCCATTCTTCTACTGAGAGACACTTAGGCTATTTCCATGTTCTGGCTATTATGAATAAGGCTGCTATGAACATGGTTGAGCATATGTCCTTGTGTGCTGGTGCATCTTCTGGGTATATTCCAAGGAATGGAATAGCTGGGTCTTGAGGAAGCCCTATTCCCAGTTTTCTGAGATAGCGCCAGATAGATTTTCAAAGTGGTTGTACTACTTTGCATTCCCACCAGCAACGAAGGAGTATTCCTCTTCCTCCACATTCTCACCAGCATGTGGTGTCACTTGAATTTTTGATCTTAGCCATTCTGATGGGTGTAAGATGGAATCTCAGAGTCATTTTGATTTGCATTTCTCTGATGACTAAAGACATTGAGCATTTCTTTAAGTGTTTCTCAGCCATTTGATATTCCTATGTTGAGAATTCTCTGTTTAGTTCTGAGCCTCATTTCTCAATTGGGTTATTTGTTTTGCTGGTGTTTAATTTCTTGAGTTCTTTATATATTTTGAATATTAGACCTTTGTCAGATGTAGGGTTGGTGAAGATCTTTTCCCAGTCTGTAGGCTGTTGCTTTGTTCTGTTGACAGTGTCTCCTGCCTTACAGAAGCGTCTCAGCCTCATGAGTTTTCATTTATTAATTGTTGACTTTAAGGCCTGGGATGTTGGTATTCTGTTCAGGAAGTTGTCTCCTCTGCCAATGTGTTCCAGGGTCTTCCCTACTTTTTCTTCTAACCGATTTAGTGTCTCTGGGTTTAAGGACTTGAGTTTTGTGCATGGTGACAATTGCATTTTTCTACATGTAGACATCCAGTTTAACCAGCACCATTTATTGAATAAGCTATCCTGTTTCCATTGAATAGATTTGGCTTCTTTGTCAAAAATCAAGTGGTCATATGTGTGTGGGTCTTTGATTCCATTCCGTTGATCCACCCACCTATTGCTGTGCCAGTACCGTGCTTATTTTAACTACTGTTGCTCTATAGTACAGCTTGAGATCAGCTATGGAGATTCCTCCAGAGGATCTTTTATTGTATAGGATTGTTTTTGCTATTTTGGATTTTTTGTTTCTCCATCTGAAGTTGAGAATTGGTTTTTCAATGCCTTCAAAATATTTTGTAGGTATTTTGATAGGGATTACATTGAATCTGTAAATTGCTTTTGGTAGTATGGCCATTTTTACTATGTTAAGTCTCCTGATCCACGAACAAGGGAGATCCCTCCATCTTCTGATGTCACCTTCAATCTCTTTCTTCAGAGATTTAAAGTTTTTTCAAACAAGTCCTTCACTTGCTTGGTTAGAGTCACTCCTAGATATTTTATATTGCTTGTGGCTATCGTGAAGGGTGTAGTTTTCCTAATTTCTTCCTCTGGTAGCCCAAGTTTTAATCCCTTCATTTTAAAGGATAAGGCAAGGGGGACATTGGAAAACTCATAACTGTTTGCCTCCTTCAGGTCTTGAGGTCCTTAATTAGTCTCTTCTCCTCTACCTTTCTAAATACCCTTGTGTCTGTTTTGTGTAGATTCTTCAGGGCTTTTAGCTGACCCCAAGCACAAGGAATGCAAAAACAAACAAACAAACAAAAAACAAAAATCAAACCCTGTGTCTACCCATCTTTGTAGGAGCATGTGTTCCAGCTGAACTTTTGAAATGTTTTTAAAACTGCTAAATGCAGTGTCTTAGCCCAGCAGAACATGATGTTGCTTCTGAAATACTGGCTGACCATGTAATTTTTATTTTTGTGGTATCTCACAGCCTCTGAAACTACATGCAAACCTACTGTGTGGTGTTTAAAGTCTTTACCATCTGTCTGAAGCCCACCTCTTCAGTCTTTGGCTTTTTCATATTAGAGTCTCAGCAACTGACATTCCCTCCTCTCTCATATCCCTTGAGAAAGCTGGGATTTCTTGATGCTTCCTCTTCTTTTTGCCATTCCATACAACTAGACACCCCAAAGTTTTAATTTATTTTTTCCTTCCACATGCAAGGACTACTCAGAAACTGGTGCCTAACTTTTCTACTTCCCTTTGAGTTTTCATGGACTGGATAACCTATGGCATTTCTGCAGTATGGGATACAACTCCATGTGTAGAAGCAGTTTATGAGATCCTTCAGGGAGCATTCTAGTTTCCTTTGTGCTGTTGACCAAAGACCATTTAGGGAGGAGAATTTTTTTTTCTTTCAGCCTATAGGTTGTAATCCATCACTGAGGGAAGTAAAAAGGCAGGAACTCGAAGCAGAAACTATGGAGGAACACTGCCTCGCTGACAGGGCAGCTTACACAGATCTTTGGTAGACAGTTCAGGACTACCTGCCTAGGGAAAGTGCCACCCACAGCAGGCTTGGCTTTTAGCATCGAGGAACAGTCAAGACAACTTCACACAGACATATCCACAAGCCAGTCTGATCTGGAAAATCCCTCATTTAAGACTCCTCTGATGACACTAGACTGTGTCAAAGCAACAGGTGAAGCTAACCAGGACAGGTATACAACCATGAGTGGTACTTTTTGGCCTTCTCTATGAGCGCTGGCACAATATATGATGTAAAACACATACAGAAAGAAAAATAGATGAATAATTAACTGATATTTTCCCCGCATAATAGTTCAACCAAGAAGTCTCTTTGACTTCCCATACTCAGATATTTAAAGAACTATATTCCCAAGACTGAATCGTTAAATAGAGATGAGCTTAGCACATACAGAGAGCTGGATTCTTAACCAGCTAGAGAGAAAACATCACTTTTCACCAAATCAGGCAATATGGGAGGACATGATTTAGCTTACAACACCAGGAAGACTCAGAACATTGCAAGTATTTTGTAATAATAACACTAACCAGAGAACAACAAATCTAATGGTTTACAGAACTAATATCCACTCTCGCCCTTCAAATTGGTAGCACAAATTCTTGCTGGCAGTGACAAACTAAGAAGACACAGTAAGGAAAAGTGACCACTGCCTGTTCACGGCTCATCAGGTGCCCGTATGCAGCAGTAGCATTACAGTTGACCTTGCACGGAAAGGTCTGAGCTGGGGATAATCGACTCCTCTGCCATTACAAACCAGGAGGAAGAAAAGGAGCTGGGAAAGCCTGCAGAGGCGAGCATGAGAAATAGTGAGAGAAAGGCAAAAGTTTTCTATCTGTGACGATGTCAAGACCCACCCCATTCCATTGCCCTTCTTGAGTGAGAAGCTGGCCTTCCCTGAATGAGCTTCTTTTCTCCGCCCCCCATGCTTGACTGCCATAATCTTCCATACACAGTTTCAGCCTGTGCCTCCCTGTGTCGATGTGCTCCAAGCACTGACACCAACATGATCTCCTTGAAAGTTACCAGTGGTCTTTCCATCTCCACTTTCAAATAAACCTTCTGACATCCTTTGTCTCACAGCAAAACGCAGACGCCTTTATCTAGACATCCAGATGTCTTAACCAGACAGTGGATGGGCTCTATCTGTCATAATGCTTGACCCCTTCCCTCCTGCTTGTGCTCAACCACGCAGAAGCAAGATGGACAGAAGCAATATGAAACAGATCTGCAGTCAAACTTGGCTCACCCTCCTCATTGGTTTATGATCTTGTGTGGCCTTCTTAGCATGGACGGGCTTCAGTGACCTCTCAAGAGGCTGAACATTAACATCTCAAAGGCTGGAGTGAGGAAGAAATGAGTACAAGGTAGGTGCTTTGTAGACAGTAGCTAATTTTAGTCTGTCGAGACACATAAAGCAATTTCTCAACCCCCTGCTCCCAAGCTCCAGAGGGTTTTCTTAGCTCAGTGGCCCTGGAAACATTCCCAAATGGCCTGCAGCAAGAAGAAGGAAGCAGCTGAAGGTGAGGCTTGGGAGCAAGGAAGCATCCACACCAGGGCAGCTACCACTGTTAGAAGGAAAGGCTGGCCTGGCTCTGACTAAAACTGTGGGGTGGAGGTGAGAGGGCAGGCCCTGAAGCTCAGAGCAGCCAAGCAGGGTCTGGCTGTGTCACCACAGGACTGTCTTCCCTGGCAACAGAACAAGCCAAAGCTTTCCACAGCTGAGAACAGGTCTCTCCCACCTCTTCATGCGAATGAACTGTCTGATATTCTTTAATGGAAAAGACCTACTCAAGTGCCACATCCAGCAGAGTAGAGCAGTTAGTAGGGGTCAGCCGAGCTGGAGTGAGTTCCTGTTGAAGTACATTCTCTCTGCCTCACGGGGCTCTCATACTCCTCAGCTGCGTCCGTTATTTTAAGGGGCTTAAGGAAATAGCGTCAGGAGACTCACTTTGTAAGTACGTTTATTATTATCTCCGCTGCCCAAGCCACACAAAATAAATGCCTGGCATTTCCAGAAATTGCTATCGATTCAGCAGCAGATTTTTACAAGGCCAATCAATAACAGTTCCCTCCCCCGCCTCCTTTCTCGGCGTATATTTATTTGTGACCAAGCTTGCTGTTGCACCTATGCTTTCTAGTGTTTGTTTATAACTGGTACAGAATACATGGACAGTTTCATCTTTTTCCAGGAAAGAAAGAGTAAGGAACTGACTATTAAAAACAATCTCCCTCTCCAACTAAAGCAAAGCCGTGTGCATCATGTGTGCATAAGACAAAGATGGATAGGAAACAGAATATACATAGCAGATGCTTAGATGGAGATAAGTTTAGAGAGGGTCCAAGTTATAACCATCAACTTATCAGACACGACTTTTAAAAAAAAAGTATCTATGCATCTATCTGGGTTCTCCCCTTATTCTTTTTTAAAAACATTTTTATATTACTATTGTAATTTATTCACATTACATCCTGGTTGTAATCCCCTCACTCTTATCTTCCTGCTCCCATTGTCTCTCCTGTTTCTGCCCTATTCCCCTCCCCTAGACCTCTGACAGGTGGGGGGTCCTCTTCTCCCACCATCTGACCACAGCCAATCAGGTCTCATGTGGATCGCCTGCATCCTCTTATTCAGTGTTCCATGGGGCCTCTCCCCTAAGAGGCAGTGATCAAATTGTAGACATCAGAGCTCTTGTCAGAGGCAGTTTACCCCTCTGCCCCCCACAAGTCACAACTTCTAATTGCCCTCCAGCCCCTATTCCACACCAAAGTCCCAGAAAGCTCTGCAGACCTTTGTAGTCATAGAGCCCTCTATTAACATGCCTTTGTGTATTTTAACAACAACAACAACAACAACAACAACAACTGTTGAACAGAAACTCAATGTGTTCTAGGACTTAAGGCTTCCAGCCCATCTCCTTCCAAGGTCCAAATACAAAGTGGACATCTAAAGTCAGATGTCTTGTCTTTCGGTCCAAAGTGTTCTCTTTCTGTCCCAGGACTACATGCACGCCACCAGAAAGAATAGCTCCACAAACAATGGCGAGGGACTTTACCTGGCTGACAGGTGACACAACACACTTTCTCCTGCAGCTCATTACAAAAAGTAGCCGGTTGTCCATTCCTTGAAGTTTGGGGTGAGAACTGCGCTTGTCCCTCCTTCTCTCTCTTTGCCCATGTTCTTCCCCAACCTTATTGAGGAGACATGTCCCTGATCTACATGTCCATGAGAGCAGAGTATTACTGGCCAGCAAATGGGTGTGGCACATGCGGCAACTGTACCAGCCTAAGCTGCTGGTCAGAAGTCTGTGCCCAGAACAAGTCTGTGTTGGATTACGTTTCCTCAAAATGTGCATTGACGTTCTAATTCTGCTAGGAACTCAAGACTATTACCTCTTTTGGAAATTGTGTCTTTCCCGGGATAATCAAGTTAGAATGAAGCCATCAAAGCTGGCTTTCATCCGATATGCTCGGTGTCCTTATAAAAAGGAGAAATTAGGACACCAAGAGACACACAGAGAGAACATATGTAGATGAGGCAGACAGAGATCGGGATGTTTCTTCTTCCAGCCAAGGAAGGCCAGATTGTTATCAAAATCCCACAAGCTGAGAAAGGAAGAAGCCTAGGACATATTGTCCCTTAGAGGGGCCAAATCTGTTGACATCTTGAATTTAGACTTCTGGCCTCCAGAACTATAAGAGAGTGAATTCTGTTATCCACACTACCCAGTGTATGGTCTTGCTAACTAATTTGGGCCACACCTTCCATGGTGAGTAGTCAGAGAACCCAAAACTAAGTCATAACTTAAGCCTCAGAAATGGCCCTTGCTAATCCTTCCCCTAAAATATAGTATTAAGACAATGTGTATAGACCAATAAAGATCACATTGTAAGTGGAAACAAATCTCACCAAGACAAGTAGCATGAGTGCTCTCTCACAGGGAAGCTAGTGGACAGGGAAGAAAAGTGAGGAACATGCAACTAAAAGGACTAATGAGAACGGAGCAGGGTTAGCAAGGGAAGGGAAGAGGAGAAGGAGCAGATGCTCACCATGGCCTGTGAGAAAGCTTGAGGGGAGAATAGGATAAAATCACATCGTGTCTTAGTCAGTGTTCTACGGCTGTGAGGAGACACCATGACCACAGCAGCTCTTTAAAATGAAAAATAAAAAAAGAGACAGGATGGAAGCATTTAATTGTGACTAGCTTACAGTCTCGGAGTTTTAGGTCATCATCATCATGGCAGGGAGCGTGGTGGCATGCAGACAGGTACGGTGTTAGAGGAGGGGGCTGAGGGTTCTACATCTGGATCTGCAGGCAAAAGGAAGAGAGAGACTCTGACCTTGAAATGGGCTTTTGAAACCCGCAAAGCCTACCCCCAGCAATACAGTCCTCTAACAAGGCTACACCTCCTACTCCTCTCAAATAGTGCCATTGCCTGGAGACCAAGCATTCAAATATATGAGCTTATGAGGGACCATTTCTTACTCAAAGCAAGGCACATTGTATGTGTGAAAATGCCTATAATAATGAAGTCGTTTGTATAGATAATACATGACAGTAATTTAAAAAAAAAAAACAGTAGGGTGCAGATGCAGAGGACACACCCCAATTTCTCAAATCAAACAAATTTTTGTTTTAAATTGTGGAGAAAGAAAAATACGATCAAAATTACATCAAATCAGTTGTCTATGTGGTAAACCATAAGTTAGGATAGATTTTTCCAGCAAAGTAGACTATTAAGGAAAATCGGTGTGTCCCCTCACACCAGAAATGCTCTGAGAACAGACACTGGATTTGCCACTCTCCCCCACTACCCGAGAAGGCCATGTGATATAACCAATAGTTATAAATTAATGTGACACCAACGGAAAACACAGAAAAGTGGATGTAAGCTGTGATAGCTGATCTTGGTTGTCACCTCGACACACCTGGGAAGAGACACTCTGCACTGAAGAACTTGCCACCGTCAGATTGACTGTGGATATGGCTATGGGGCATTGTATTGATTGCTGGTTGGTGTAAGAGTGGTTGTCGAACATGAGCCTGGAAACAAGCCAGTAAGCAACATTGCTCCATGGCCTCAGCTTCGGATTCCTGCCCTGAGTTCCTGCCGTGGCTTTCGTCAACTATGGACGGTAACCTATGACATGGATTGGAACCATTCCTCCTCAAGCCATTCTTGGACATGTTATTTGTCACAGCAACAGAAAGCAACCCAGGATAGGAGTCTCCTGTGTTCTCTCCTCCCTTGTCATGAAGCCCCTAGACGCTCTATGTTGAGAGCTTGAGGTGCAAGTTAAAAATAGACCATGTAGAGTGTCCCCGGATGGTGGAGGGCTACCTGGGAGAACCGTGTAGCTCCCAGGGAAATGTCTGCAAGGAATTCTATGGTATTTGAGAACAATCTAACCAACACTCCAGCTTCACCCAACCTGATGGTTTCTGGCTCCTGTGAGCCACATTTGACTGGCCCAATGCTCAAAACAAAACAACCCACTTGGAGGATGAGAAGTTGAATTTTCTTGTTGCTCTTCATTGCTTAGTTCATAACCTGTAGTGGAGGCGTCCACTGTGGCCTATGTCCACATGACCCCCAGAAACACTTTGGGCCCCAAGATGATAGCCATGGTTTCTCTGCATTCTAACTGGTCTCCAGAGACAGCTTTTTTTTTTTTTAAGTTTCTTTCTACTTTCTGGTACAACTGTTATTGCTAAAAATTTGTTTCCTTAGGCCACCTAAGAGCAGCCTTTCTGTTGCTTCCACCCAATAACCTTTTCAGCTCGACCCTCTGGAGCTCTGACATAACAAAAGACAAATGCATACTGCTCCTCAACTTTTCCAGGCTACTTTAATCCAAGCTCTGTCCAGATGCCTCATGAGTCACGCTCCCTCTAATAAATCAGATCCCAACAGAGTATGCCAAAGCATTGTCTCAATTATTTTTGTTGTCTTAGGATTTTATGGTGTAAAACAAAAACAAAACAAAAACAAACAAACAAACAAACAAAAAACTCTTTCAAATGAATGGAATTCCACCTGGGTGGAGCCCAACGCCCCTGTAGTTACAGAAAGATTTGCATCACAGACGTCATTATTTCACCCAGGATTAGCTTCACTGCTAAGTGCCTGTGTGATTGCTGGATAAATAGCTCTCTATCACCATGACCTCAAAGAGAGAGGTAAATGGGAGGAGCAGGCAAACAGGCCTCGGTTGCCCGAGGAGGAGCCCGTTTCATGAACTAATTGCTGTCTTCTAACCTGTTGGCCACAGCTATCCCCTGTAGGGTCTTCTGAATAGACTGCCAAAGAGTTGTTGAATTCAGCAAATCAATACACTAGGTTTGCTTGACTTCTCATTTCTGGTGAATGACTGCTAGGTTTTTTAACAGCACGTGCTTAGGACAGCTGATGGGGCGTTACTTAAGGTAAATAAGCAATTTGGTAAATATCTGTAATCTAATGTGAATAAAAATCTGTTCGCTCCTCTTAATAGTTGATGCCTATTATGTTTTAGCAGGAAATTGTTAAGATGTGTACATACTGAGTCCTCCGCTTCCACCTATCATTATGGCTCTAGCAGAAAAAATAACACAAAATCTTACGTGAACAGGTTAAGCAATCAAATCAGCATAAAGGTTAAGAAAAACAAATAAATTAATTTTAATATAATAAAATTGTTTATTTAAATTGGACCATCTTGTATCTGCATGACTGGAAATCCATTTATGTGTTCTGATGGGAGTATAAATTGAGGCAATTTTTCTGAAAGGCAATTTGTCAAATACGATCAAAAGTGTTCAAAGTAACTATACCCTTTGACCCCATACCCAGTTATTTTACTCATAGGAGCTTTTTCTAAGGTTATGATAATGGGAATGTATAAAGAATTATTTACAGTGATGGTTATCAAAACATTATAACAGCAGCCACTAGAAAAAGACAAATAGCCAACAAGCAGAATGGCTTTAAACTGTTATATTAATATTCTGTACAATGCTATGTTAGAGAGGCACTGGGAATATATTACAGAAGAATTATTACTATGAGAAAATATTCACAGTGGGCTGCTGAGTTTTAAAAGGAAGCTTCAGAGTGGTATTTTCAGGATGCCAGTTTTATGAACACCATACAAATGTGGATTAAAGACACCAAAATTCAACAGTGCTTTTCTCTGAAGGTTGGTTTCTCAGTGGTTTTTCTTTCCATCTTTCTTCTCTTCTGAACTTTTTGAAGAGTTTTAAAATAAGCACAAAATATATTTCTATAGAAAATGTAAAAAAAAAACCAACTTAATCTCATATACAAAAGTTTCACTTTCTTGGTGTACTGTTATTAATAAAAAATCAGGCACATTTTTCCCACTGGCTCAGACTGAAAGACTAAGCTGATCAAAACTTCAATTTTTTTACTTGTCTGACTATTACAGGCTCAAGCAAATGTTTAAGAGCGCATGATAATGAATAGACATTCCAGAATCAGTCCTGCTTGCCCCCCTTAGTTCTATCTGAAATAAAGACCTGGGTGCAATTGTTAATTAGCATCACCACTTCTCCGGGGCCCCTGATGTGGGATCAGAGCAGTTGCACGACACCAGCTAGTGATGGTTTCTGCACTATTAGCAGACAATCTGAGCAGGTCTCTTGGTCCTGTTTTGACTACAGTTCCAGACTGGAAAGCTATGGGTTCATAGATACCTTTTAAACTAAGTGATACAAAAGATCAGCGTCTATTATTTAATTCTTTCTTTTATTTTTGAGATTATAATATAATTATAGCATTTCCTCCTTACCTTTCTTGCCTCCAAACCCTCCCATATACCTCTCCTTGATCTCTTTCAAATTCTTGGCTTCTTTTTTTTTAAACTAATTGTTGTTACGTACATATCTGTGCATGCATGCGTGTGTATTCCTAAGTACATAAGTACAACCTTCTCAATCTATATAATGTTACTTGTAGGTTTTTTTTTTCAGAGATGACCATTTGGAATTGGATAACCAATTGCTGTGCTCTTCCCTGAGGAAGATCGTTCCTTCCACTCCCAGTGTTCCTTAGTTGCCTGTATTCTTATGTAGAGTTGAGACCTTGTGAAATTTCCCCCATCCACATTTGTGTGTCTTTTGTTGTTGTCTCGTTCAGCTCATGTTTAGGCAGTTATGTTGATGGGACTTAGTGGGTGTAGCTTCTGACACAATCTTCCTGTTCGTCTAGCTTTTGCAATCGTTTTACTTCTCTCTGCTATGATTTCTGAGCCTCGGTGTAGGAATTGTATTTGACTCTGCATGTTGATAGATTGTGCTTTTCTGTAAACATCTCCAATTGTTTCAAAAAGAAGTCCCAGCAAGCTTCCAACAGAGGGAAGTAAACAACAATCCTAACCAGCTATGAAAACTATGAACCACCGCAGGGACCAGCATGGTACAGTAACCCTAAGAGGAGTAGTGGCACATGTATGCTGGCAGCAACCAACAGCTCTCTAATTGAACTTAAGATCTGTCTGCAAAACAAGAGGGAAGTTATGCCTACTAGAAATTAACCAGCTACCCAAGGCTAATGAATTCGTGGATCTTGTAGCGGAACCTACAACTACCAGTTTTCTCCTTCCTTTTTTTAATCTTATTTATTTATTTATTTATTTATTTATTTACTTATTGGGGGTTTTTTTTTTGAGACGAGGTTTCTCTGTGCAGCCACCACACTCAGCTTAAAACTGAAAGTTGTCTGAACCAGCATACTCCCTAATTACATTCTAAGTATTTGTCCTTATACCCACAGAGAAGTCTCCTGACCCTCATCAAGTAAATTTCTCAGTGTATATCTATCTTAATTATTACCAAGGCAATCTTGCTGTTGTACATTACACAACCCCGAGTCATCTCTAACCTCTAACCTAGAACTACAACAACCAGTAAATAATTTTAAATGCATAATTGGTATTTAATATGTTAGTACTATATATAAGTGTATATATATATATAATATATATAATGTACATATATATATATTGTACATATATATATATAATGTATATATATATAATATATATAATGTATAATATATATAATTATATATAATATATATAATGTATATATATATAATGTACATATATATATAATGTATATATATATAATATATATAATGTACATAATGTAAAGTGTATATATATATATATATAATGTATATATATATAATATATAAGTGTATATATATATATATATATATAATGTACACTGTAGTATTGAATACATGCTATTGTTCCTGTGTAGACTTTATGGTATAACAATGTTACTCTCATGAAGACAGTAACCATTTTTCTGAACTTCTAGCATATTTAATTATGTAGCTAGAATAACATAATAGTGACTTCTTTACACAGTAGATTATAATAAGCCCTAAGCTTTTTTGAGATAGGTGTTTTAGACTTGGGATTAAATAAATATTTTATTACATTTCCAATTATGTAATTATTTTTAATTTGTATATTATACTTATTCTTGTATTGTATTTTCCAAAAACATACCCATTTACTTAAATAGCAATATTATAACACATATTTTTATTTAACCTAATTATTTTCCCCAACATTACTGAGATATCAATAGCCAGTTTTGGATATAACAACCCAAACTACCTTTTTATATTTTTACCCTTTTTTTGGTTATTTGTTGTATAGGCAAAATGAACTATCTATGTACATATGAGACAAATTATAAATGTATAGTTCAACAAATTATTGTAAATCAGACCCCTGTGTAAGACCCATTCAAGTTAGAAAGTAGTACACCCTGCATTCTAAAAGGCCCTATGCTTATCCAATCACACAACTTTTCTGATAATGTCTGTTGTGGCCTGATAACACTGCTACCATTTCCTGGATTTCTAAGTTTGGATTTCTGAACAAATAGTTGCTCATGTTTACTTTTGAACTTTATAGAAATGGACTCAAACCAGAGAAAAAGTTGTCACCAAAACGAACACTTTTTGTCAAGTGCAAACTATGCCCAGCTAAATACCATTTTTTAATCAGTAATTTTATTATGTGATAATGAACTTTAACCCTTCAAAGCAGGTAGCTAGTATCACAGTTTTGAAGTTTTTCTTGGTCATGTCTACATCTCTTCACACTTACAGGTTGTCAGCACACACTGACACTTGGGGACCCATTGAGCTGTTTGCCACTCTGTACGCCCCCGGGATGGAAAACTACTCATCTAAGGCCGAGGAGTCTGGCTTCCCTCTACTTGATGAATTCCCTGGCTATTATCAAGCCTCTAAGGTCATAGCTAGTTAATAGTTGGCTAGAAATCAATACACAAAGAGCGATGGTTTCTGATAAAGGTGGGTAATGAGCAAGTTCAAGCTCAACAAACTAACTGTCCCTTTGCTCTAAGATGTTGAAAAGAAGATGCTGCCCACTCTACTGTTGGGAAAATATAATCCCGCTCCACTACCTCAAGAACTAATTTGCTTTTTAACTAAGTCCTCTCTTTGTTCATTTCGCCCTGTGCTTGGACTTAGCTACTCAAAGGGCCCGCATATGCTTCCTTTCTTCTCTGTTAATTCTAAGGCAAAGCATCAACCACCACCCCTCTGGTGCCACAAGACCTCAGGTTCCAAACCAAATCTGTCTCTCTTTGATGTTAGCAGCAGCTACCTTGTGAACTGACCCGTGGGGCTCCCAGTGCCCGAGGCTCAGCATTATTGTGCGTTTCCCAGCTGGCAACTAACCAATGCTTACCATTCCTCCTGTGCAACCACCCGTGTGTGTGTACATGAGCACGTATGTGTGTTTGTGTGTGTGTGTGTGTGTGTGTGTGTGTGTGTGTGTGTGTGTGTGTGAATGGGTGGGTGTGTTCACTCATGTGTCAGCATAGCATCTGGCTCATTCCTCAAGCTGACTGTGGCAATAACAGTAAGAATGCCTTTCATGTAGTAAATGAGTAAGTAAATGAACAAGTGACCGTGCCTCACTGGCTCGGTACATTAGCATTCCTCCTCCTTCTCCTCCTCCTCCTCTTCCTCCTCCTCCTCCTCCTCTTCCTCCTCTTCCTCCTCTGCTCACAGCCGAGGCCACCTGAATTCCACCTGCAGACACAATTACCGTGCCACTTCTCAGACTAACAACAGGGTTTACCTGAACAGACTTCAGAGGTCACTGTCTACGTTTCCAAATAATTCTGCATTTTCCTGTACCTGGCTTATGCTCCCAGGAAAATGCTGAGCTCAGATTCGGATTTCTGCCTAGTTCTTCTCCCCCACTAACCTCTGTGTATTCCAGCTGCCATAACTGGAGCAGTTAACTAATCCTCATGTTGAGGCTGTGGCTGGCGATATCCACTCCTATAAAACTACGTATACCACGCTTCAAGCCCGCTCGAGTCAACATGTGACGCTCCCACATCACTAAGGAATTGCCACTATTCACTGGTCCTTCCTGATCCTAGCCATCAGACATGGCGCCCCACACTGTTCCCGTGCCTCATCTGTCACTAGACTTCCTCAGCCCACTAGCAGCTGTGGCTTCTCCTAGATGGCAGTGACAGGCCTCCTTAGTCTGCAGCTCCACTGTGGCCTTCCTTACGCCTTGCAGAAAGCCCTTCTGATGTCTTGTTTTGTCTTGGATTTTGTTTTTTTAGGTTGGGTTTTGGTTTTTTGTTAGTTTTGGTTTTGGTTTTAGGTTTTTGGGAGACAGGGCTTCTCTGTGTAGCCTTGGCTGTTCTGGACTCAAAGGTCTTCTGATTTCTAAAGTAAAAATAGTAATAAACCTCAACAGGAGACCTCCAAAGGAGGAAATAAACATGAAGAAAGCAAAGAAAGTGGTAGAAAGCTTTTGCTGAACTCAGTGCAAATGGAAAGAGATATGATATTCATGGATAGGAAAACTCAGTCCAGTTAAGATGCTTCTCTCTCTCTCTCTCTTCTTTCTTTCTTTCTTTTTGTTGTTTTACTTTACGTTTTCTAGACAGGGATTTTCTGTACAGCCCTGGCTGTCCTGGAACTCACTCTGTAAACAAGATTGGCCTTGAACTCAGGGATCTGCCTCCTGAGTTAACTAAAAATTGTCAATAGTTATATGTAAATTTATAGATTCCATTTTACCCTAGTGGTGGCTTATACATATAACCCCAAATCTCAGAAGGCAGAGGTGGTTGGAATACTACATATTTGGAGTAAGCATGGGCTGCATAGTGAGTTCCATGCTATCAGGTGACAGATGGCATGACCCTGTTTCAAAACAAAACAAAATTTAATAAAAATTAGTGTTAGCCAGGTAGTGGTGGCACAAGCCTTTAATCCCAGCACTTAAAGAAACTGATTCTAAGTTCCCTCTCTAAGCAAGGGAGCTAGGATAAACAAAACAAAACTAAGAAAGAGTAAGATGGAAGGAGTCACTGTCGTAATTTTACAGTGTACTGTAATGTATTCAGACAGTACAATATTGAAAAGTATATAAATACACAGGTGGTCACCAAAATAGAACGCACAGTCCGGAATTAGACTTACATATGTATGATATGACCAGTTGATAATTTATTTTAATAAATACCAAAGCAACTTAATGTGTTTTTAAATTTTTATGTTGTAAGATTCAGATATCTCTATGCAGATGAATAAGCCACTTAGCATCACATCATATAAACATGAACTCAAAATGGGCTATTATGAGAAGACTTTTGATACGGGAGTAAAAATTCTATATATATAAGAATAAAATATTTGTCCAAACTCAATTCATTTCTCTATGAAAAATTCTGTTATGAGCAAAACAGCAAGCAAAACCAGAAACGGGACTCTTGCTAACCATATCTCAGAAGGCATTTCTGTCTGTATATTTAAAAAAAAAAACATTCAGAATTCAAGAGTAAGAAACTCTCCTAATTTTCCAAATTGTACCTACACTATGAGTGAATGTTTTGTCCTAGAGGAGGCACGGGTGCTCAGCATTAAGGGATGAGAACGAAACATACCCTGGCCGCTCCCTTCCGATTTCAGTGGATCACTAATATGAAATCATTTCTAAAAGCTAAAAATAGCAAGTGCTGACCAGAACCCAACACCACTGTCACTATCCCTTATATACTGCTGATGAGGATGTAAAAGGGCTCAGTTTGATAGGATCACATAAAACGAAATCCTCTTACCACAGCACTGGCAAAGGATGTTCGTGTAAAACCTGTATAGAGATATGACAGGAGTCCTGATCACAGTGCCCTTGAGAGGAAACGCCTTACGTTTCCTTAAAGAGAAGAATAAACGGACAACTGAGGGCTGGGGGCAGAGCTCAGCAGCATTGCACGATCTCACTTACATCACACTCTGGAGAAGGGAGACAGGACCGCAGAGGACTCTTAAATGTAAGTGCAAGCCAGGAACAGAAGGCCACGTGACTGCAACTGGCAGCACAAGGTGTATTTGAGATGATCACTGCCCATCCTGATTCCTGGGCTAGTCACACAAATTTACACCTAACTAACACTCATAAAACTATACTTTATCCTATATCAATTTAAAAAGAAAAAACTTTTTTTTTTTTGACAGAGCTTCTCGGTATAATCCTGCCTGCCCTGGAATGCTCTCTGTAGACCAGGCTGGCCTCAAACTCAGAGATCCTCTAGCCTCTAATGGGATTAAAAGGCATGTGCTACCAGCTCTAAAACAAACAAAACAAACAAACAAACAAACAAAAACAAAACAAAACACCCCAAACTAACGGAAAACACCCAAACTTTTAAGAAGTCACCATCCTCCAGCTATGCGTTTTCTATTTGGCTCATTGATAGAATCACTGTGTCTTACACACTGTGTAACCGACTCTAATTGGAGCATACTAACTTTCAGTGCAATTAAATGTACATACCGAGTTCAATGGCTGCCTCCTGCTATGTCGAATTGATATAAAATGTATCAAGAGTTGACTATGGCTGGCCATTAGGGTTGATTGTGACTTCTAGCACTAGAGAGGACATGATCATTCTCCCGGCCAAACAGCTGCTTAAATCTTTAAACTTTAAAGATGGTCTTGCTGAGCCAGAGGTTCAAATTCAGGTTTTTTGGGGGGGGGGGGTTTGTTTGTTTGTTTTTTCTTAGTTTGTTTGCCTTTTCCCCCTTGCCATGTTCTCTATGCCCTTCTGGATCTGTTTCAAGAATGACAGTAATAGACTGTGTTGTGGGTAATGTCTATATATATATTAGGAACAAAATAACTCCCAGAGTCCTGTATGTGCCCTTAAGTATTCAAGCTGGGATTAGTATTTGTATTTGCGTGTTGGTAAACACAAACAAATAAAGTAGATTTTCGTTGGGCATTGGGTTTTTCTATTTAAAGCTAACATCTTTTAAGTTACTGATTTTTCAAGCAATAATCATTAACTCAGCTCTGGAGCTGTGATTCCCCAAATATTTTTAATAAACACCACATAAAAAGAATTTCAAGTAGTCATACCAAGACTTTGTTTTATACTTTTACATTTTGTATGTGCATAACTCTCTAATCTAGGTCTTAAAGAATAATAAATTTTGCCTTCTTTTGTATTTCTGGCTAAAAAGTAACCATAAATAAAAGTTCTAGAGTTTTCTTCCCACTCTTCAAAGGATCGTGCTTTCATCACATCGACCAAAACCCACTTTGTAGATTTCTGTCCTGAGGCGGGTTCTGTACTGTGCTGGACATTACAGGATACCACAGTTGCTGTCCTCCCGAGCTGATAGGAAACCTAGAAAAATGTACAAGAGATCGTCTACACTGGAGGTGTGAAAGCAAAGCTGGAGAGATTGCTCCTGAGCAGAGAAGACTTAGTCTGGGGACAAGGAGACCCTGACAAGATCATGACAATAAAAAAAAGTTGAATTCTGTGCCAGGAAACCTCTCTCTCCCCAGCTCTTTCCAGATGCAGCAACCTCACAGGATGTTGGGGTGGAGAGGCTTGCTCAGGGACATTCTGCACACCTGCCTTGTGTGACTGTTGGTGGGTTTTCTTTTGTCTCTTTTTTTTTCCTGTTTGTCTAATGTATACTTTTCCCTCCTGCTTTTGGGGCATAGTGACATACATTTCTGCTTCAGCAAGAACAGTGTCACTGCAAAGGACAAGACTCCTTTAGGAGGAAAGGCTGAACACGAACAAGTTGGTGTCTAATAATGCTTTATTGATTTCTGTTTTGCTGCTGCTCTTGCTCCTGCTGCTGCCACTGCTGCTGCTGTTGTTGGTGTTGTTTTGAGACAGGGTCTCACTACGTAGCACTGTGTGGCCTGGACTACCTTATGTAAACTGTGCTGCCCTTACACTCATAGAAAGTCACTTGTCTCGGCTTCCTGACTGCTAAAAGCAGACACCACCACAAAAAAAAAAAAAAAAAAAAAGAGTTACTTTTAAATATAAGAATTGCACATTCCAGAGAATGACAAGTGTCTCCCAAGACCTTTAATCTTTCGTTGACTCTAAGGTACCCAGTAAAGCCTTGTTTTGTTTTGTTTTGTTTTGACTGCAGAATTTCCTTTTATGAAAGAAGTTGGCCATGTGAATGTCTACTACAGGGGAATTGCCCAAGTTAGAGGTCATCCAGAGCTATAGACTTTGGTCTTAGCTCACAAGACCCCCAAGGGGGTGGAGTGTGTGTGTGTGTGTGTGTGTGTGTGTGTGTGTGTGTGTGTGTGTGTGTGTTAGTTATTGTTTCTAGGTGTTTTCTAGTTATTTTGTGTAGATAAATGAGTTTACTTTGGAAAACTTTAACACCTTGTCTACATGGGTTGTTGCTGTGAAAATGTACATGATAGTATCCATGAATGTATATTTACAATCCTGAACTATTTGTTTCTTTAAAAATATGTTATTGTCTATATTTGCCTCTAAGTCCTTACGTACCATAGGCTGACCATAACTCACAAGCTTCCTTCCAGCCTCTCTGGCTCTAGGATATGTCACCATCCTATCTCAGTGCATTATATATGTATGACTTTTTCTCTTCAAGACAGGGTCTCTCTGTGTAAAGGCCCTGGATGTCCTGGAACTCACTTTGTAGACCAGGCTGGCCTTGAACTTGGAGACCCACCTGCCTCTGCCTCCTGAGTGCTGGGATTAAAGACATGCACCACCACACCCACCTTGAAATTACTAAAGAACCAACTTAATTAAAAGGGGAAGGGATGTTGAGCTGGCTCAGCCCCCTAAGAGTGCTTGCTGCTCTAGTAGAGACAGGATTCCATTCTCAGTACCCATGCTTGCCTGGCTTACAACAGCCTGAAACTCCAGCTCCGGAGGACCCAACACCTGCTTCTGACATCCACACACCCTCTGCACTCACATCCAAAAAATCTGACATCCACACACCCCCGACCAATACTCATATCCAAAGGACACTTTTTATGCCTCCTCTTCTGCAGGGCTCCCTGAGCCTTGAGGGGAGGGATTTAGTGGAGGCATCCCTTTTAGAGCCTGCTGTTCTAAGAATGCTCACTCTCTGCACATTGTCTGACTGGGAGTTCCTGTGTTTGTCCCCATCTGCTCCGGAATGCAGCTTCTCTGATGATGGCGGAGCAAACCAATGACCACATTGGTTCTCTGCTTCCGGGTTACCTCACTCAGGATCCATTGACATCTAATTGAAGGCTAGTATCCAAAATATTTAAAGAACTCAAAAAAACTGGACACCAAGAAAACAAACAACCCTGTTAAAAACAGGGGTACAGATCCAACATAATTCTCAGAAAGGAAACCTCAACTGGATGAGAAACACTGAAAAACGTTCATTATATCTCTATCGCCAGGGAACTGCAAATCAAAACTGCTTCTCAATTTCATCTTACATCCGCCAGAATGGCTATATCAACAACACAAATAACAATTCATGCTGTTGTGACACAACAGTGAAGGGAACACTGCTGATGGGACTGCAAACTTGTACAGGCAGGAAGAAAATCAGTGTGGTGGTACATCTGGAATATGAAATGGGTCCGCCTCAAGACCCAACTTGGGCATCTTGAGCATATACCCAAAAGATGCTTAATTCTACCAAATGTACTCAATCGTGCTCATTGCTGCTCTATTCATAATAGCCAGAAATTGGAAACAATCTAGATGTCTCTCAACAGAAGTATGGATAAAGAAAATATGGTACATTTATGCACTGGAATATTACTCGTCCAGAAATGGCTTTTAAAAACAGAGGGGAAAAAAATAATGTACTGATGTATAGCACCCCTTAAGTAGTCTTACAATGTGGCTTCAACCCTGCCATCACCCTGATTAACAGTAACAGTGAGTTTTGTCTGCGTACACAAGTGACACATGTTCCATGTGACATTCAAGGCACTTCAAATTCTTGCTTCCAACTTGACACCGCAGTCTCCCACCAGAGACACCACATGTCCCTTGGTGCACATGAGCGTCACCCCTGACAACATTCCAGCCATCTAAGGGCTAAATGAAAGACCCTGAGAGCCTCTCTCTCTCTCTCTCTCTCTCTCTCTCTCTCCCTCAGTTTTCGTCAATCACCCATCTGTGTCCAATCTTTCTGCATCTCTCTAATGAAGAGGCAGAACACTCAACTGCCTTAACAAACTGAGACATTTGTTTCATCTTACAGGAAACTGCTTAATTTTTCTGGGTTCCGACATCTGTATCAAGCTGCAAGAACGGGCTGGGGAGAATAGGAGGCCTAATGGTGCTGTTTTGACTTCTCATACTTAAGAGGCCCGTGGAACTTTCAAATGAAGATATTCGGGGGACAAACCAGGCTATTGTCAAGGCTATTGGTGGCTCTCCACAAACTGGTGGCAAGGCCCAATTGCTGAAGACAACACCTAGACAACTTCATTGAGCACGGAGAAGTAGAGCTGGTGCCTACATAGAGCTCTCACCCCTATAAACTAGTATCCACGGGACCACAAGGTACTCTGTACACTAACTACCAAAGAAGAAAGGTACCACCACCCAGCTACAAGCCCTTCCTTCTGCAATGATGGCCTGTCTGCAAGACACGCTGGTGAAATAGATGCACAAAGGTGGTGGGAGTAACCCACAAATATCTGATTTGCTTTAAGGCCCATTCCATAAGGGAGAAGCTGTATGTGACACTGCTTGAGTGGCCAAGAACCTGAAACTGGATAGCTCAGAGACCTAGAATAAAACCAATGACTACTGTCCTTTAAGAAACAAAAAAGATGGACTGGAGAGATGGCTCAGCGGTTAAGAGCACTGACTGCTCCTCCAGAGGTCCTAAGTTCAATTCCCAGCACCCACTTGGTGGCTCATAACCATCTATAATGTGATCTGATGCCCTCTTCTGGCATGCAGGTGTATATGTTGGCAGAGCACTGTGTACATAATAATAAATAAACAAATCTTTAAAAAAAAAAAAAGAAAGAAACAAAAAGAGAAAGAAAACGCAGTAATAAAATGATTCCTGATGATATTCTGCTATGCTTATAGATAAGTGCCTTGCTCAGCCATCATCAGAGAAGCTTCCACCTGCAGTGGATTGGGGTAAATACAGAGCCACCTCCAGACAGTACACAGAGAGTGAGGGTCCTTGGAAGTCTCAGCCTTCAAGGGTCTGTCTCCCGCCAATCCTTCCCCTCACAGCTCAAGAGCCAGAGGGGATTGAGGACACCAAAGAATAAAGTCTTGTAACACAACATGGCTGGCACACATATGAACTCAAAGAGACTGTGGCAGCATGCACAGGGCTTGCACAGTTCTGTCCCAGATAGGGTCTTAGAGCTGAAAAAAGAGGTGGACACACAACCCTATGCCTAATCAGAAGCGACTACCAATTGAAAAGAAATTAGCTTTCTCCAAGGGAAAAGGGTAGGGAAAGCAACTCCTTCTAAGGGTTAGGCCTCATGGCCAGGAGTAGATGGCCAACACAAAATGAACTCAACTACATCTTTGGCAGCTCTTTGTCCCAAAATGTTAATGCAGGGCTTTTCTTGTTTCAGTTTTGGTTTTTTAAACTTACATGTTCTTTCTGTGTGCACGTGTGTGTGCGTGAGTGCCTCTGGCTCTATGTGTTTCTTCTGGGGTTTTTCTCCTTTGGTGTTTTTCTTGTTTTGTTGTTTTGTTCTATTCCATTTGGGTTGCTTTTGTTTCATCTTATTTAGTTGTATTTTCTTATTATTCCTTACATCCCTGTGTGTTTTCTGATGAGAGACAGAAAGGATGTGAATTCGGATTGGAGGGGAGGTGAAGAGAAACTGGGAGAAATAGGGAGAGAGGAACTGTCATCAGAATATGTTGTATGAAAAAATCTATTTTCAATAAAAGAAAAATAAAGATGTTCAGGAGGTAGCTGGACACACCTGGATGAACACAGCCCAGCACTCATCAACATGCAGGTAGAAATAAAACCCAAGAAACTATAACATTCCCTAGCCTGGATTTAGTATGAGAGGTAGACAAGAGGCAGAATCTTAAGGGCCACCAGTATTCAACAGTATGGAAAAGAAGTACCCTCAAAGGAGAGCAACATGCTATAATCAAAAAGATAAAAAGACAACTAGAGATTTCAAAGTTTCAAAGAGGAAGGAAGTGGTAAACTGTAGAATGCTGCAGAAAGCCAAAAAATAAAAGGGCTAAAGTATGTATTGACTTTGGCAGTTGGAAAGCTCTTCATACATTAATAAAAGTATTTCCATACGGTTAAATGACAAATTGATACTAAGCTAAAAAGAGAACAACTCTCTTCAAAGCTTAAATAAATAGAGAAGAGAAATTGCATGATCCAAAAGGTACATTGTCTTTCTGGTGATGTGAAAGAAATTTGATCCTATTTGTTCATTAAAGGAAAAAAAAGTAGTTAACAATATATAATAACAATACATAAACAGGATTCTATGTATCACAGCCAATAGGGATCCATCCCAGAGGCGCAGGTCGATTTAACATGTGAAAATCATACTTAAAGACTAAAGAAGAATGATCATTTCAATATTCACAGAAAAGTATTTGATAATATCCAACACTTTCACAGTAAATTAAAAAGAAAGCATTCAATAGGCTATGAGTAGCGGGAACTCTTTGAGCCTAATAAAAAGCATCCATGAAAACGCACAGCCAGTAGGCTACACAATTACAGAATGCTAAATGAGGTCTTAAGATAAAGAACCAAGGGACTGGAGATATGGCTCTCAGGATAAGAGCACTGACTGCTCTTCCAGAGGACCTGAGTTCAATTCCCAGCAACCACATGGTGGCTCACAACCATCTGTAATGGGATCTGATGCCCTCTTCTATCAGGCAGCATACATGCAAATAGAGTGTTCATATACACACATAAATAAATCTTATTTTTTTAAAATAAAGAACCAAAAGGGGATGCCTATTTACCCTTTCTATTCAGTGTACTAGAATTCTTACTTGGACAGGACAAATTAGCAAGAAAAATAAAGTAAATTCAGACTGAAAAAGAGGAAGTAAAAGTACTTCTATTTATAGATGACATATCTTTTAGATAGGAAAACCACACACACACACACACACACACACACACACACACACACACACACACACGAGAACTAATAAAAATTCCCAGCAAGTTTGCAGAATAACACTTCATTATATTTCTGTATGCTGGCAATAAGAACTCCAACAATTGAAAGTAAACTATTTTCTTTATAATAACATCAAGAACAAAATACTTAAGGAAAAAAGTTAGCAAGCTATATACATATATAAAGAATACTACAAGGTATAATTAAAAGAAAGTGCTAAAAAAATAGATTATATCCTATTTTCAGGGATTGAAAAACTAAATATTAAGGAGCTGAAGAGATGGTTCAGTGGTTAAAATTACTTAGCACTCTTACAGAAGACCCTGGTTACGTCCCCACCACCCTGATGGTGGCTCACAATCATTCTTAACTCTAGTTCCTGGGGACATCCAGTGCCCTCTCCTGGACTCTGAGGACACTGTATACACATGCAGACAAAACACTCATACGCACTTTAAAAAATGAATAAATCTAAAATTAACAAGGAAGGCTAAATATCAAAATAGTATCCCTCCCTAAACCAGCCTAGAGATTTATTGGAGACCACTTCGAAAGGTCAGTTAGCTTCTTTAACGGAAACTGGCAAGTGCTCCTGAAGTCCAAATGAAAATTTAAGAGCGCGGATGAGCAAAGCTACCTTAAAACAAACAAGTCTGGAGGACAGAAGACCAGGTCAATGGAAAGCCATAGTGGTGAAGATAGTATGCGCTAGCATAGAGATGTGTGTACAGGTCAACGAAGGAAACCTCATGATCCAGAAAAGGCCCTTTTTCCAATTGCCTTTTCACAAAGACAACACAATAGGGATAAATAGCAAGAACTCCACAAGAAGACCAACAGAGCCAACTAACCTAGGCCCATGGGGGCTCACAGAGACTGAACCACCAACCTAAGTGCATGTGTGGACTGGACCTGGGGCCCCTACACTTATGGAGCTGATGGGACAGCTCTGTCTTCATGTGGGTCCCTTAGCAAGTGGAGTAGGGGCTGTCACTGATGTGGACACAGTTGCCTGCTATTGCATCACTTTTCCCTAGCTGGGCTGCCTTGTCTGGCATCAGTAGAAGAGGACACACTTAGTCGGCTTAGTCCTGTTATGACATGAAGCGGCAGAGTGGGATGGCATGAGGAGAGCTCCCTTCTCTGAAAAGAAGAAGGGGAAATAGGGCACAAGGGTGGGAGGAGAAGAGGGAGGGAGCTTCGACCAGTACATAGGTGAATAAATTAATTAGTTAAAGAGTGGTTCACACAGACAGCTCAAGGATCGTTAGTGGTCTAGGAGCAGGGGCATGACATTACCCTCAAGGATGTCCCACAGAGGCTGGTGTCACCATGAAAGGGGCCTTTCTCCCCACCTTGGGCTGGGAGAGTGAGGCATAGTAAATTTCAGTCAGGGGCTGCTAACTGGTGAATTAGCAGAAAGTTTGGCTAGGTACCTAACTCGGGACATCCTCCCTCTGCACCAGAAGATAAGACCATGGTGCAACGTGAGGAAACACTCGGAAGTGCTTAGCACACACTTGAGGACATACAAACATGGCCAAGCACATCACCTGTGACATAGTCTAGTGCGCTGACTAAGTGCCACCTAAATCTAATGAGCTCTGACCATTAGAGTTAATAATTGCCTTGTGAGGGCAAAAGGTTTTCTATAGGTGATTAAATTAGGCCTCTTGGTGTGGGGAGAGCAGTCTAGATGAAGTGAGAAACCCAAGACATGCAAAGGAAGACAGGGTAGAACAGCCTAACCTGAGCAAACAGCCAGTAAATCAAAGGTCACACCACTGAAAGTCAGAAGAGAGAAAGGAGGACTGCTCCCCTAAAGCCACATCAGGGGGGCGGGGGGGCTTGTTCAAGACCTCCAGCTTCTAGCATCTCTGTTGTTTTAAGCCTCCCAGTTGTGGCTGTTAGCTACAGCAGACAGAAAACTGTGCATGACAGCATTGTCTGTGGGATCCCAATGTGCAAGCATTTAGAAAGTAAAAGAGAGGAAGGGGACTCTGGACAGTTGCCATTCCAGTCGTTCTTCCTCCTTTCAGAAGTGTTTTCTGTTTCCTTTCTCGCGATTGCCATGTGCCTCCCTCACCCCCTCCCACTCACCCACTGCTGTTGTGGGGGAAAGAAACAGTCATTAGTCGTCTAGGACCTCCATGAAAACTTAGATCCAAGTGGAAGAAAAAACATCCCATTTGGAGCTAAACAAGTGTTCTCCATCTATCAATGCTGGGCAGCTTTGGGCAACCATCACTGCCTCTCTCTCCATCCAACATCTAGTGAGAATCAAATAAGATAATGGCGCGTCTTCACCTGGGTTTCCTAAAGGGGAAAATTCAGAAAAGTGGAAACACTAATTAAAAGGACCAGGACCGGTATTGGCACAAGACACTCCCAAGACCAAGGTTTCAACACAAAGGAGATGTATTTGCCCCCGAGGGACAAATGGCAGGGAGAAGAGACAAAGACAGGACCCAGCAGAGAGGGAGAGGGGAAGGGAGCAAGGGAGAGGGGAAAGGGGTGTTTGTCCCAGAGGGAGACAAAGGACTGCATCTGGATAGAGAGGAGACAGACATGGCCCATAGGCAAGTGGGAGTTCATAAAAGGAAAGGGAGAGACCCCATGTTAAGGTCAGGTGTTTAACTTTAATTGGACATGTTAATTAGGTGAGCCAAAAGGGGCTTTTAATAACTCGACTTCAATATTCTTGACTGTAGGACATTGGTGGTCAGCCTCAGGAGGAGGAAGTAGCCAAATAAGGGAGTAGACCTTGGTGGCTAGCTTTAAGAACGTTTAGTAGAGCCGGGCGTGGTGGTACAGGTCTTTAATCCCAGCACTCGGGAGGCAGAGGCAGGCAGATCGCTGTGAGTTTGAGGCCAGCCTGGTCTACAAAATGAGTCCAGGACAAGTCAAGGCTATCACAAAGAAACCCTTTCTCAAAACCACTCCCCCTCAAAAAAGAATTGGGTCTCAGGCTACAAGATAACAGTGGTGAAGACACAGACAGTTCGGGTTTGGCACCCATGGTCCTGGGGATCCCTGAGAAAGACTGCAGATGTACACTTGTGATCAGGGTCTTAGGGTATGTGAGGAAAGGCAATTTGGGCAATAGGAGAGATTGAGAATGTTATTGATCCCCAGTAGGTCCTACCCTTTGGTATTAGATGGGGAGCAAGCCTTTGTACCCTCATATTCTCTAATCATGGAGTCTGAGCTGCCCCCAGGATAAGTGTTTCTTCTAGAAAATTCCTGAGGTGAAAGTAGCTATAATTACAGTAGTAATGAGTGGCAAGAACAAGCTCCTTGGTCCAGAAGAGGAACAGGGAAGTGCATCACAGAACCCGTGACAAAGCTTTCTGGAAAGTTGGAACTGAGAATTGGTGGCCTCTCCCCTCATCTCAGATTTATTTTGTTGACTACTTTCTATTCTGTAATCAAAGCAACGTCCACCGTCTTCGTAAGTCTATGAATAGGAAGACTCCCAATCTGCTCTTTCTTCTTAAATAGACACATTCGGGATTGTCAAGTCTCCTGAGTTTAAATCCACTTCTCCCCCTCCCTCTCCGTGTGACTGCGGAGGCTGACAGTCACCTAGGGGTGGCTTCCCTGGGCCTCGGAGGCTGGCCTCGTGCTTGGAAGAGTGGGCTTTTGGCTCTCTGCACCTTCTCTCAGGCCTCCTGGCTTTAAGTGGGAGCAGGGTCTGTCACTAGTAGCATCTCTAGTCCACTGCTCTTTCTTGTCCAGGTCTGATCCTGTGGCTAGATGGCCTATGAGCTTCCAGGCCCAGATGCTTGCCCCAAAGGGGCCACACAAGTTGCTTCTCAGTCCGTCTACAATCAAAGTAATGCATACCAAGCCTTAATATAGCCGATAAACTTACTTTTACTTTTTTTATTCTTAATTTTTTTTCAGTTTGTATTCATTCATCAAGTGTTATTGATAGGCCATGGCTGAGTGCTGGGAAAGGTGAAGTCTTATTAGTTTTTGGGTTGTTGTGGCTTTGGTTTTGGGTTTGGAGACAGCATCTCACTATATGGCTAGGTTGCAGGGGGTAAGTCATCACTTCTCGCTTGAAATTTATATCTTATTATGGACAGAAAAATTATAAATGAATGATAAAAAAACACGTTAGGTCTTGTGAAGTCCTCATAAGTGTTGAGACAAGGGGTACTTGTAAGTGGTGAGACAGAGTGGGGCGCAAACAGCCCATCTAAGGCTCAACTCAGTGGCTCCTTGGGGTAGAGCTAGCTGAGCTAGGACTTCAGTGTCAAGAAACCCAGACATATGAAGATGTACAGGACACATTCCTGGGAGAGGTATAACCAAGGCCCTAAGGTAGAAAGAAGGCTGACAGGCTTCAGGACCAAAAAGGTAAAATAACTAATTTGGAGGGTCATCGGAAAGAGGAAAGGGACAAAATGCAAACTCAAAGCAGAGGCAGAGCAGGGCCCGCAGGACTCTGTGCTCAGTCACAGCCTTACCTAAAATACATGTGCACTTCGCTGGTGTGACACTAGCATTTGGGGTGGTAAATGTGAAAATATTTTTATTGGAATAATTATAGAGGTACTTTAGAGTATATTAGAAAAAAAGATAATTATCACATCAAAACTATGATTTCGAAGATATTATTCTTTTGGTGAAATTAAATTATTATGCAAATCCTGTTAAAGAGAATATTAAGTCAATTACAGTACAGGTGCTACGCAGCCTCGGCAAAGATCTGAAAAGTGGTATTTACAGGACTGAAGCTTGGGAAAAACACCGATTAGAAATAAGATGAGAGGAAGGCACATCTGTGCTCCCCGTTCACATCAGCTTGGAACTCGTTTCCTTGCCAGTTGCCAGGACTGGAGCAGCAGCAGTGGCCTGTGTTCCTCCAAATGTCCCTCGCTCCGCGGCATGAACTACCTCTGGGAGCTGCAGAGTAGCAGGAGGCTGTAGCTTCTGTGTTCACACGAAGTCAGGCCACACAACTCATGTGGCCAACAGAGGGAGAGCAGCGAAGGGGTGTCCCTCCCAGGCAGGCCTTCCCCAGGGTCATCTTTCAGCAGGCTTGAGAGGGCTCCACTGCACTGCGTCAGACAAAACCAGCTTATTCCTTTTCTATGCGGGCAGCAGTCTCTCTTGTGGAATTTACAGTCACAAGTCCCTGCTGCCTTGTGCTCTTCTGCATTGGACCTCTGCTATCTGCGGTATGTTTGCTAGATGAGTTGATAATATCCAGAACTCTTTCCCTTTGGGGGGGGGTTCCCTAAGAATACAGTAAGCATACCACATATGAGATGACTGGGGTTAACCCATGGTGAGAAAGGTAACTAGACAGGAGTTGAATACATGGTCTTTCCCACGTACTCAAAGATCATCTTTCCAGAGAGGGATTTGATAGGTTTGTTTGTTGGTTGGTTTGTTTGTTTGTTTGCTTGCTTTTGATGAGTAGGCATATGATGCTACATGAGAGAGTTTTTATTATTCTCTGGAAGATCATCCTAACACAATACAAGTCAGACGCATGCACAATCCGGACACGGACTATTCAGATAAAGAGTGCAAGTCTAGAGGGGACGAGGAGGGCCCTTCTTTGGCTGCATGAGGAGGCCTTTGCCTCTGAATAGTTCCTACCCTTACCACCAAATTCTGAGTCAATCCCACCTGCCCTTGCAGGAGGAGGCTGGATAGGACGTGGGTAGGAAACGGTCTGGTAAGAAAGCCCATCTCGGCAGTTTTCTGTCCTTCAGCCCTGTTCCCATAAGGCTTGACCCAGTAGCCTGTGGGGCCCCATAAGCACAGGCCAAGTGAGCTCAGTCATGTGGTGGCTGCTGGCTTCACAGATCACAGGCCCTGAACACATTTCCTCCTCAAAGAGCGTGACCAGAGCCTGCTTTAGCCTGCAGACACAGAATCCAGATCTGGGCTTCGCCCTCCTATGAAGAGAAGCCAGAAAGAACATGGCCAGAGGAAAGATAGGGGTTCGTCCAGTGGAACGGAGCTTGGAAAAAGACCTTTGCCCTTGACAGCCTCACTGCTCAGAGACAACCAGGAGAGAGGGAGTGTAGGGGACAGGACACTGGATGAGATCTAAGCAAGGACTTCAAGTGTCAGTGCCTATAAGAGGAGTCAGAACTATTTGCAAGGAATTTTTAAACACTAATAATAGGTACAGACATAAATAAATAGATAAATAAATAAATTTGAAAGGAAAAAAACCACTAATTATGCAGAGTGAAATTTAACCTTCCTTTTTTTTTTTTTTTTTTTTTTTTTTGTCAAGTAACACTAACTATTGTGACTGTTGGACAGCAGCAAAAGGTCTCCTCCTGCTGAAGGAGGTTGATCTAATTGCCACCTTCCTTGAAGTACCCCTGGAACAGGCAACTCCAAATCTGTCCCTGAGTTTAAGTGCCACCTTCTTAGACCCTTCCCCAGACCCCTTACCATTCACTCCCATAAGCTCAACTGTGTCTTTCAGCTGCCCTGCCTGTCTGTCTACTTTACACTTCTGGTTGCTGCCCTGCTTGAGACCGTCTTTCTCGGTGGAAAATAAATCCCTGTAACATATCCACATTTTCCTAAAGCCTAGCAAAGTGCCTGCGATGTAACATGCGTGAGAAATGGGTCAAAGTAAATGCACGAGCCCACGGTGAGCCCTTCCCTTCTCAACAGTGATGTATATTGGATGAGTTTCCAAACCACACTCCAATTATCAGTTCCACAAATGTTGAAAATGCTGCCTCAGACTGAGTCTCAGTGGCCTGGCTGGGGCTGCTCCCCTTGCTGGGACAGCATAGGAAGGCATTTGGGTGGCATTGAAGGACTCGGTGTGTAGCAGGATTCCTGAAGGGCTCGCTTGCACTGGTGTTGAGCACGGTGAGAGAGAGCCCCAGCCTTGTCAGTAAGGTCAGGAGCGGAGGCAATTCTCTCTATGACTATTCCCTGGGTGACAGGATATTGAACATCACAGCAGCCTATGGGCTCACCAAGGAAGGCTCTGCGGGAATCCCACAAAGTACTTCCTCTCTCAGTGTGATCCTCCTGCTTCTGCCCTCAGCACCCAGTGAAGACTTTCTGGAACAAGTTGGGTACAGGCTGGCCGATGTCTTCCTTTCACTGATTGGGAGGCTGAAATCCAGAGAGAGGCATAAACCTCCCAGAGTGCAGGCAGCTGTAAACAGTGCCAGGAACTGTACAAGCCATTTTCCATCTAGTGACACAGCAGCATGGCTTCCAGTCAGGCAAAGGATGTCTGAGGCGCACTATAGAAAGAGGAAAGGCACGGCTCTGAGTTTTCACTCTCACTTTCTCATGTCTACATCGGTTTTAAGTATCACATATAACAGTTAACTTTTCCCTCCTATTAATTAATCTATTTACTTTACATCCTGGTAAGAAATTCCCCTCCATCGTCTCCTCCCAGTCCCTCCCTCTCCCCTCCCCTCCCCTCCCCCTGTACCTCCCTCTAAGGTACCCAGTTTAGTGCCATTCAGTACATCAGGATGTTGCTATCATAGGTGTGGTTTCTATTGCTGTGAAGCGACACCCTGACCACAGCAACTCATCAAGGAAAATATTTCATTGGGGCTGGCTTTACAGTTTCAAAGGTTTAGTCTGTGATTGTCACTGTAGGAAGCATGGCAGCACGCAGGCAGACATGGCGCTGGAGAAGGAGCTGAGAGTTCTACATCTTGATCCACAGCCTGCAGGAGAGTATGACAGTAGGCCGAGCTTGAGCATATAAAACCCTAGTGACACACTTTCCCCAACAAGGCCACACCCACTCCAATGAGACCACACCTCGTAATAATGCCACAGCCCCTGGGCCAAGCCTTCAAATTCATGAGTCTACGGGGGGCCATTCCTATTTAAACCACCACAGTTGTACAACAACCATCCCCTAGACAATTGCAAGATATTTTCACCCTTGCCTGTAGCATCGGCCATCTCTCCCTCTTCTGAGACTAGTAATAGCTGCCTATGTTTCCTCGCTGTGGATTTGCATATGCAAATGTTTCATGTGAATAGAACCATAGACTACTGTGGGTTTGAATCTCGAGTGTGGGCTTGATGGTTCCAGTGTCTATGATGTTGCAGTGTATATCAGCATTTTGTTTGTTATAAAGGATGAGTAATATTCCAGTTTGGGTACATACAACATGTTTTCTATCATATCTCATTTTGATTAAGGGCCAGGTACTGGGGTAATAGGAAATCCTTCATCCTACACTCTTTGACACAGGCAGAGAGTGAGCTCAAGCAGATCACCTGCATGCACATGTATTGAATGCTTGCTGTGCATAATGTTTGGTGAGGCTCCCAGAGCTGCTGTCAGTATGATGTGCAGCTCAGATGTGACTTATGATGTCACACGTCTGTGACCAGTTGTGAAGCTGGAAGCAGCTTTCCCCCTTCTCTGAATCTCAGTTTCCTCACCTCTAAACCAAGATAAGGGTTGTTACCTTAATCCACCAGGGGTGCAGCGACAAACTTGCACGGGGCTGTGTGGCTTAGGGGCAACATTGGTCTATTTCTCACAGGTCTGGAGACCAGAAAACCAAGGTCCGGAGGCCATAATGGTGAGGTCCTGGTGAGGGTTACTCAGAGAGGTTTTTCTCCAGGATGACATTGGCAGCATTGCGCTGCATCCTTGAATGGAGAAAGGGGAAAATGCTCCCTGGGCCCCTTTCACAAGGACCCTAGTCCCATCTGTGAGCACTCCTCCACCATGAACAAACCATGAGTCGCCCCCAAAGTCACCACCTCCTAATGCCCTCAAACTGGAGAGTGAGTTTCAACAGACAGATTTTAAGACTGCAGAAATATTCATACTGGTCGTCTATCCAACCAACCAAACACCTGTGAGGGCTATTAGGAAATCTGAATGCAATTGTCCCCTTAGCAATTTTTATTATGCCTTACCTAAAAGCCAGCAAGTGAACAAACAAACCTGCCTTCCTACCATATACCTGCAAGGACAAGATTATTTAAGCCCGCAAAGAGATAGAGAAAAAAAATTTAAACCTGATTTTCTTTCAGGTAATAGCTTGGGAAAATACTTGGGTGGATACAGAAGAGGCCTCACTATGGGGAGCCACTGTGAAGAAGAGAGAGAAAGCCAGTTGCCTTTTGTTCAGGCAAGTGAGTTGGAAAGATGGGAGAGAGAAAAACAATAGCAACCACTGCTGCCCATTCTGTGAGACTCCTTCTTGTGATCCCAAATTTTCAGAAGTTACCAAATGCAAAAAGATCTGGAAGAAAGTGGGTTTTTATGAAGACTAAGGAAGACACGGGCCTTGTCCTCAAATGGATGCAGGGCAGTGTGCCATGATGACATATCCTTTGGGCATCCATGGCAAGTATGTTGTGGACTCAAGGCTCTCATAAGGCTTGACAGTGGAGTTTGGTCAGGTTTAATCAGACCTACAAGGGCTTCTGCTGACATCTGCGCTATGCGTATTAGACATCTGACACAGGATGGAGGCCAGAGTGTCCCTGCATCCCTCACTCCTAAAGCCACAACACAGTCCTGTGGGAACCCAGGCCAGATTCTGCTATGTCAGAAATCCTGTGCTTAGGCTGTATGCTGTGACCTTCAAGTTGCTGACCTTTACCTCACCACGAGGGCTTGTGTTCTAGGCTATCCTTGGACTATTTACTTTTGAAAGAAGTAGAGAAGTCTCAACTTGGAACCACCTAGAAGATCTGGGAAGTTCTTACAAGGAACTACTCAGAGAACTAGGAAGTTCTACAGGGAGTGATTTAGGCTATTGTATTCTTGCCCGGGGGCTAGGGTGAGTGAGATTAAAATAAATCCTATTGATCTTGCTCTATATATGTTCCTGCTAGTTGGCAATAAAGTGAATCTTGATCAGAAATTTCCTGACTTGATTCGTTATTTCTCACGTCTCTGTATCCTACTTTCAATCCCCACTCCCTCTTTCAGGTGAACTCGATTTGATTTTTCCCACGGGCTGGGACCCGACACAATCCCAGCTCTGTCTTCCTTTTGCTGTCAAACAGTTTTGGTTCAGAGCCCCTTACATGGCAGTCACAAGTGAGATAACCCCTGCAAAAAAGACATACTCCCGGAGTCGCACATCCCTGCCCACTCCGTGGATGGTCTGCTGTCACCAGAAGAGAAAGTGGGCATCAACAGCTTCCCTGAGGACCTAGCAAATGTCTTCTCTTCCACTTAGTTGCCAGGTGGCACGTTACTTACCAGCACAGAGTGCTCCGAGCCAATAAGTTCAGTCTGAGGCTTAGAGCTCAGCCCGACACCATTGGAGGGTGATGCTGCTTGCAAAGCGTCCCAGACTTTGACCAAGTCCATTCCCTCCTTGAATCCAAGGATTCTTAAGAAAAAAAAAATCAATAAAAGCACAAAACTAAATAGCCTAAGATGCTCCTCTGACTCTGACAATAATCCGTAATGCTAAGCAGCTGGGGACATAAACTTCCAGCCATAGGTAAGCGGGAAAAGGCTCGCTGTGAATCACCACAATGGCATTTCTAGAGCCATAAAAATGAAGATTGGAGCAATATGGCAAGAGTATATGATATTAAGTGGAAACACAAAATGCTAAATAGCATTTGCATGATGATAGCAACCATATAAAATATATATTGCGCACACACAAGATGGCAGAAAATAAAAATACTGCTAAAGACAAAAGACAAACAGGTAACTTCTTTAATTTTTTTTTCTTTTATAGACTTTGCTTAGCATTTCAATGGGTTCAAGCTTGAGTTCTTATCCAGCAGGGCATCTGTTTGCCCCACCTAGTCAGATTTCCAACTACAAGACATTTACAGTTTGCCTTGTACTGACTTGTCGCTCTGTCTGTACGTGACACCAATAGGACACTGTGCAAGAGGTGGCTAAACAACTAAGTTCCGGGCTGCTGGTCTTGTGGCTTTGAAAGGGCCACAGTGCTCACGAATGAAAGATGCCTTTTCTGTTTGCAAAAAGACTCCTTTTCCAAATGGACCTTAGATACCCTTCCCAGAAACCAGCATACGCAGAGGATAACTTCCAGAAGTGGCCAACCCTGACATTCTCTAGAAGATGTAGCTCCAGTATTACTGGTAAGCAGTAGGGTGGCCCAGCATCATCAGTGAAAAAGAGAGGGCTCCAGGCACCATTAATAAGCAAGAAGGGCTCCAGTGTGATGGCAAAGCAAGGAAGAACCCCACAGCATCAGTTGGGAAGATAGGACCAGCATCAGTAGAGCATGCACGGTCAAATAACATCCCAGATCTGTAAGGTTTGGTCTAGAACAAACGAGATCCAGTTTGGTTCAGCCCAGGCCATGGGGAGCTAAGGAAATACAGCTTGGAAAAGAGAATGCTATGACTTTGACCTCAGCTACCGCCATGACACACACCCATGTGCCCCACCAAGATCTTGAAGGATTGGTACAAAACCTGGGAGCATAGTCCCCATTTGGTTCACCCTAAGATTCCTCTAAGAGCCTGCAGAAAGCAGTATTTAAGTGTCATCCCACCTAGTGAGTGAGCTCAGTATCCACAGGTAGTCTTTAGGTGGGGACGGCCTAGGAGGGCAGGGGTTGGTCTGCATTTGCCTGCACTAGATGAAGTCTTCTGGCATTCAGAATCAGGGTTTTCGCACTCTGCGGAGATAAACCTTGGAGAACAAGGGCCCCAAAAGAACTCTTGCGTAAACTGTTCTGCTTCCTCTGGTGTAAGCTGAACGTGGAGAGAAAATGGAAGCACACACTGTGTGTGGAAGAAAAGAAAAAGGCAAAGAGGACGAAGACAATGCCGCGAGTTGACCTTATACCTCTTGAGGTCTTAAACTATCCATTACTAAGCTGGACAAGCATATGGCATATGGATCATAAGCTAACAGTTAGATGAAACCAAATGAAATGAAAATGTTCAGGGGAGATCTGTCAAAGTTGGTCCCTCAGGTTAGAGGCTAGACTAGCCAGTTGATAACATAGGTGGCGGTAAATAAATAAATAAATAAATAAATAAATAAATAAATAAAATTAAGAAAAGAAGCACTGGGGCTGGAGAGATGGTTCAGTGGTTAAGAGCGCCGCCTGCTCTTCCAAAGGTCCTGAGTTCAATTCCCAGCAACCACAGAGTGGCTCACGACCATCTGTAATGTGATATGGTGCCCTCTTCTGGCTTGCTGGAGTACATGCAGGCAGAGCACTGTATACATAATAATAAATATTAAAAAAAAGAAAGAAAGAAAGAAAAGAAGCACCTAAAAAATCGCTTTACCTATGAGACCTCAATCATCATGTTGATGACTGCTACTTGAAATTCTCTCCATAGAGTTATAACAGCACTCCACCATAAAAGGATCATATAATCCCTTTAAAGAGAATTGATCTCACTGTCACCTAAAACTCCTTAAGGAAGCATAATCATAACCTCTAGTGCAGGGGGCGTGTCTGCAACATTGGGGAAGACAGTTGATGGCAATCAGCTCTGCTACCATGGCTCAGAGCATCAGCTGTTCAGGGCCATCCTCCTACGGCCATAAGACCACATGCGAGATCAAACCCAAGTCCTCAATCCCACTGTTAAGTGCATGTGCTGTGCAGTGAGGCAGGTCTAGACCTCAGAGAGGACTTCATTGCTTTCTACCCTACATTACAGATCTTCCTGTAGGGTAGTCCGTTATCCCTATGCCCCTTCCAACATGGGCCACACCACTCTGCAGAAGCCCCATGTCTTCTAGGCGTAGTGGTATCACCACAGGGAGACAGGCAGTACCCCCAGAGAGAGGAAGTTGGAGAGCACAAGGTACAGGGGAGTCAGGGATGTAGGGTGTGGGCATGTGGACAGTGAACAGCTTACAAAAGACAGGCTTCCTGAGAGGAGGCTGTTTCATAGTGTCTTCCCCTTTCAACTATGGATATATATATATATATATATATATATATATATATATATATATATATATATATATATATTCTATCAAAAAGAACAGAAGCCTAGGTTTTCTGGTACCCCTCTGAACTGTGTGACTTGCACATGAAGAACCTCAAAAGGAAGAGAAGTGAATCAAAGCAGCCAGGCCCCACCCTCTCCTGAGGGAAGCATTACCGACTCCACAGACAGACCTCAAAGACCCAGCATTGTTTGAAGCCCTAGGCTCTTGATGGACAGCTGGAGAGAAAGGTCTCCCAGCCAAGAGCCTGCCTGGCTAGAGAGAAACAGGGAAGGCCATGTACCCCATGCCCCATTTCCTCTTGTGTTCCCAACGCTATCTCAAGTCATTACGCTGTACCTATAGTGACTATAGCCATGCCTTCTGAATGCTCAAGAGTTTCCTGGGTCTCCTGGCTGGTATTCAGGACCCCTAAAATATCCTGCTAGTTCACTTTCCAACCCTAAGTCCTTCTCAACCCCTCTTATATCTAGCCATGCCCATCTCCCCACAGTCAGAGCCCCAACCTTCCCTTCCCCAGAGTCTTGCACAAGCCAGTGTCTTTCTCTAGAAACCAAATCCCTTCTCTCCAGTTTCTCAGAATGCTCCTTTTCTTTTTTTTTATTTTAATTTTATTAATTTATTCAGATTACAACTCAATTGTTATCCCATCACTTGTATCCTCCCATTCCTCCCTCCATCCCCCTATTCCCCTCCCCAAGGTCTAAGACCAGGGAGGGCCTCCTCTCCCGCTATATGGTCATATTCTTTCTTTGAGTGCCATCAGGCCTCCCCACCAAGCAGGAGGAGTCAAATATTGAGCACGAGAGTTCATGTCAAAGTCAGACTCCACTCTCCACATAACTATGGAGAATGTCCCGTCCATTGGCTAGATCAGAGTAGGGGTTCAATGTTTACTACTTGTATTGTCGTTGGTTAGTGCAATAGTTTGAGCAAACCCATCATGATGTTCTTCTTGTAGGTTTCTAGGACCCTCTGGGTCCTTCTATTTCCCCATCTCCTACATTTCTCTTACCTAGAGTCTCAGTAGGATGCCCTCACATCTATCCCAATCTCCTGGTAACTGAAGACTTTCCTGGGACATGCCTTTTGGGCTAGTGCCCAACTTTTCAAACATAGCAGTTTCGCACACACACTGCCAATATCTCCTTTACTACAGCACCTACCCTCATCTATTTCACTGAATCCCTAGTGTGCTGGCTAATTTTATGTCAGCCGGACACAAGCCAGAGTCACTTGGGAAGCGGGAGCCTTGGTTGAGAAAATGCCTCCATCAGATTAGCCCATGGGCAAGCCTATGGTGCAAGTCTTTAATTGAGGCCTGCTGTGGAAGAAGCCCAGCTCACTGAAGCCTCTGGGGCTGGTGGTCCCAGGTGCTGTACAAATGCAGGTTGAGCAAGCTACGAGGTGCAAGCCAGGACGTAGCATTCCCCCAAGGTGTCAGCATAGGTCAGTTCCTGCCTCTCTGTTCATACCCAGACTTCCCTCAGTAATGAACTATGACCTGGAAGTGTAACATAAGGTAAACCCTTCCTCCCCAGCTTGATCTTGGTACAATAGTGGTTTTTCACAGCAATAGTAACCCTGATTGAGACTTCAGTAGAAGTCAAGAGAACTTCCCGCTTCCAAACCCTAAGAACATTTCCCTGTGTTTTCACTAGAGCTCATAGCCTTGGCTTCACAATCTCCTGTGGGCTTCTCATAGCTTTGCTCTGGGCACTACACTTGACACCAACATTTTTCTCCTGATCCTAGGATTTATTCCTTTTTGCAGCTGCAGGGGACCCACAGTGACTGACACACTGGGGATGACCTGGTAGATCCCGGTCAGGATCGATTGGACGGACAGAGTGCATGGTCACAGTTGCACATGCTGGCTGAAGTGCACCAAGGAGGCTAGGATGGGGAACTTGAGCGCTGGGAAAAGAGCAGGCTGTTTCGAGATTTGTAGCTCCAAGATTTCACAGGTCTCCATCTTTTCTGCTTCTACCTCTCTGGCAAGTTCAAAGCATGTTGAGTGAGGTCTTCTTGGGCTCCGTCGCCTGGCTGCTGAAAAGACCTCCTTCTGGGGCTGAGTAATATTGTGCTTTCCCTCTGGCCTGCCTGGCACAGGTGAGGCGCCTGAGGAGAGCCACTTTTCTCCTGTGGGTTCCAAAGGCTCCTGCTTTCCCATGGGAGATGGAAAAGGCAAATTCACCAGTGCCTAAGGCTCAGTCCTTCCGAGTCCAGGCCTCCTGCCCTTCGGCACCAGACTAAGCCGCGTGCAAATTCTTGCGTTCACAGAGAGACAAGGTGCTGAAAAGGCCAGGAGGCCAAAGAGGATTCCCTTTGCTCATGAATCCTTCAGGGAAAAGACAGACGTCGATTTCAGTCTGTTTTCTGGGTAATTCAGCGTCAAAAAGCAATGAGGCCAGGGGCCTTGCCAAGGCTTTGTTTTGTTTTGTTTTGTTTTTCCCCTTTCCTCCAATCAGCGCTGGGCGCCAAGGAGTGGGTGGGTATGGGGAGGGGGGTGCTGCAGTGGCCAGGCTGAGAGGGAATGCTGAGCCTGCAGAAGTGGCCCATTGAGAGCTTCAGCGGGTGGCACCCCCAGCCTACCGCCACAAGGGCAGCTCTGTCCTGCAGGCCTAGGGCTCTACCCCATCCCACTGGCTGAGAAGGAACAACATTTCCTTATAAGGCCCTGGCTGCCTTGCCAAGGCTGGACGGCTCCAAGAGACTGTAGCTTTCCATTCTCCAAGAGCGGCTCCAGTGCAGGCCTTGAATGTAGCTCTTGTTGTCAGGCCCGTCCTCTGCTCCACAGCCCCCACCCCACCCACTTCCACTCTCTGCCAGAGCCAGCCCCACTGGCTCAGGATAAACAGCCCAGAGGCCTCTCCCACGCAAGGCAAGGCGCAGGGACCGCTGTGGCTCAGGCCTGCTGGAGGCAGCACAGGGTAGCAAAATACACCGTTGCTTGGTGCCGAGCTCCTGCCTGCCCTGGGGTTACCTCACACATCAGTGTAGCTTCAGCAAAGGTCCTGACTTCTGTAAGCCCGTTTCCTCTTCTGGAAAATGAGTGTGTCTAATGGCCTAGGGTCCAATTTTTTGCATTCTGTTCGAAGCCTAACAAGTTAGCCCACAGCCTGACTCGACTCGACGGCTTAGTACTATATGCTCGATGGCTTAATACTATATTCGCTACCTGTCTCCCTCCCTCCCTCCCTCCCTTCCCTCTTCCTCCCTCCCTCCCTTCTCCCTCCCTCCCTCCGTCCCTCCCTCCCTCCTCCTCCTCCTCCTCCTCTTCCTCCTCCTCCTCCTCCTTCTTCTTCTTCTTCTTCTCTCTCTCTCTCTCTCTCTCTCTCTCTCTCTCTCTCTCTCTCTCTCTCTCTCTCTCTCTCCCCCCCCCTCCCTGCCGTCCTCCCCTCTCAAATGCACAAGGCTCTCTTGGGCTTCCTCCTTCGGTTTCAGGGAGGTGATTTTTCACTTCCCATTATCCACCTAGGGAATCATCCTCACAAGGTCCCTACTCTATGGATGTTTGTCTCCCCTCCTTGTGAAGGGTAGGGAGGGGGCAGGGGGGCAGGGGAAGATGATGGTTCACTTTGCTTTGTCTTCCAAATATTTGTGTATACCTCTTAACAGTTTTCCATAGTGTTTCATAAAAGGCCCTTATATAAATGTCTGACATACCAAAAGGCACAGTGGTTGTGCAAATACTCTGTTAAGTATTACGTTTTGTGCACTGGTGGGCGGCCTCGTGAAGCGAGCACACTTCCCTATAGCATGGTGTGTGGGAATGCTCTCCACCTCATATTCTACAGTTACGTCGGTTCTCACAACCTTTGCCCCATCAGTCCAGTTCTGTCTCCTGAAATCCAGATTGACTGCAGGCCCCAGGGAAGGAGTAATCGCTCCCTCTAGCTAAGCCTTTATTTAGCCTCAGAAGCTTGGTGTTGGAGGCTAAAAGGCACCTATTCTCCCGTTCACACCCTGGAGCCCATGGCTGCCATATGGTATCTCAGTGAATCGATAAAGGGTCCCTGAGTTGCCTGGCCCACTTCTGCCTACACATTAGGTTACCATAGCACTGGCAGAGAGAAAAGGAAAGCTAGTGGCTTTAGAATTTTCAGCACACTAAATCGGGCTGTTTTAACATTTGGCATCAGAGAAAACTGAACCCCCGCCCCCCCCCCAAAGAATACCTTTATCAGGGTTCAGCTACAGCTTTGAGACCTTCTCAGGGGTCCCAGCCCCTGCGTCTGTGACGGTGAGTGAAATGACTTGTCAAGCCGGAGTCTTAGGCTCTGGGATGCTGCAAGCTCAAAAAAAAAAAAAAAAGGAGCTTCAGTCTCTGTTAGTACAAATCTCTCTAAAATAGGATTCTGCAGGTCACAGGCCAGTGATATGCCAGCACAGCACAGATAGATACCGCAGGGCGGCCCACTCTTACCCCTCACATCCCAGAAACCATTTTAAAGGCGGAAGTCTTATTTCCTGATGCAATGCCCTATCTTTCACCCACAAACCCATCATACGGAGAGGATGTTTGTGGAACAGTCTCCAGCTGACCGTGAGCTATACTCTAACGCCACTGTCTACAGAGCCAAATTCAGACTATAAGGGAGGTCTTCCTTTGAGTTTTAACCACAAGAATTTAGTTGCTTGACTGTCAGGAAGACCCTACTGTCTTTATTATGGGGACTGTGCACTGAAAATGCCTCTGAGGAGACTTCTGCAGGAAACAAGTGGGCTGGGGAATGCTAAGCAAGCCCATGGGAGACAGAGCTTTAGTCTCAGTGCTGATGCTTAGGTGGGAAAGCCTAAAGCAAGTCTGAAAGGAACTTGTTTTCTCAGCTGCATAAGGTTAATAGTGATGTCTCCAACATACGCCTCAAAAGGTAGCAAGTTAAATCAGTCAAGATCCTGGCTATGGCTGTGCTAAACAAGACCTAATTACATTAATAGACAGTGCGTCTCCCTCTGGGCTTGTTCTCCTGGTTACAGAAAAAAAAAAAAACCAGAAAATGCTTTCTTCTCTAGGTTCTTGTAACGTTCACACCCTTCCTCCCCAGCTCTGCCATAGCCACTGGCACCTACGCTGTTACTGCTAACTTTCTAGGAAACCAAGAGGGGTTGGGGCTGGGGTGGGGGGCAGGGGCTGGTTCCTGCTGAGGAATTGCTTCAAGAGACTGCAGAGAACCATTCTCTCACTATGGTTGTCTTTTCTTCTCGTTCTCCTTCTCGTTCTCCTTCTCTTTCTCCTTCTCCTTCTTTTTCTTCTTCTACTTCTTCTTCTTCTTCTTCTTCTTCTTCTTCTTCTTCTTCTTCTTCTTCTTCTTCTTCTTCTTCTTCTTCTTCTTCTTCTCCAGGCACAAAGACGGGGAGTATGGCAGCTGGACTGGCTCTGGGAAAACTGAATAAGAGAATTGGGAAGTCATTTCTCTTTTATCAACCTTCATCTCTCAAAAAATAAAATGAAGATTAAAAAATAAAAGTTAAGTGAAAAATCCAGACAAAACAATACTTAAGTTTAGAATAACTATATAATTTATTGCCAAACATGTGTAAGAACAAAAATTTGTATTATTAGTAGTCACCTTCCTCATGTTGTTGTGACCCTCAACCATAAAATTATTTAATCACTACTTCATAATTGTAAATTTGCTACTGTTATCAATCATAATGTAAATGTCTGACAACCAGGATATCTGATATGTGACCCTTCTAGGGGTCGCAATCCACAGGTTGAGAACCACTGGTCTAGAGTATTGAAACAGCTCCCTGCCCCAATACTTTTTCGTAAATACTAAGCTTAATGTAATTTTCTAACAGGCAAAATTTCTATAGCTCAATTTCTCATCGGAACCTTGGAGTGCAAAGCAAAAGGTTGCTTGCAGCATAGTTGATGGACATTTGGAAAGTAAGGAACTGGGTTCAAGTTCAACTCCTCCTTTGTAGTACAACAACCTACCCCATATCATCCACTTCTTCTGGACTTCAACTTCTCCATCTGTAAAGTGAAAGCACTGGGTAAGAAGTTTCTAGAATGCTGAGAGTTCCAGCAAGCGGCCTGTGAACTTTTGAATGAGGACCATGCTCTTCCCCACCCTTTCATCGCACCAGAGTCGCTGGCTGGGAGAAGCGTGATCATCACAACTTGCCTGGGAACAGTTCTGTCTTCTGCCTTCGGCTACTTTCCCCTGATGTCCATCACCACAGATGACTACCAGTGCCTTATTAAAGAGACAAAGAACCTGGTCATCTGACCCAAGCACAAATGAAACGTGCTGAGCAAATCAGAGGCTTTAACCTCCTTGCCTCTTTAGTTGGTTGTTTATACATTCATATAGCTCCAGTAATCCTTTCTTAAGGCCAGATCATTTCTTTCCTTCCTTCTTTGACGTGAGCTGATAGCTACTGTAGAGATTTGTTCTTACAATATCAAAAAAACAACTCCATGACGTTCAGCAGTGCCACTATTTATGTCCAATATTTCTGAAGGTGGAACAAAAATTCCCCCCAAAAGATACACACAAACAGTGTGTTTCATCCAAAGAGTCAACAGCCAAGCTTGTGGTTCTGAGCTGAAAGTGTGATGTACAGACATACATGCAGGCAAAACACTCATACACATAAAATAAAAATAAATAAATGGTTTTGAAGAGAGATGTTTTGATAAGAAAACCCAGGAGTCGAGGGGACTTACCTAGAGAGGCATAGTAGCTGTCTGAAAAACTAGCTCAAAGATCACAATTCTTTTTTTTTTAGCATTCTTCTAAAGTTGGGACATAATATCTGCATATCTTTATGGTTCCACATAATAATGTGGTATATGTATATAATATATAATGGTCAAATTGAGGCGATCAAAAGCTCTTTCATCTCATCAAACATTAATTATTTTATGTCTTGGAACTTTCATACTCTTCTGCTTACTTGGAAATCTACCATTGATTGCTATAACCAACGGTTACCCGGCTCTGCTACCAAAAGCCACAATGAACTGTCTTTATCCAGCTTCTGTGTGTCCGTCTGTGCCATGCCTTTCCCATTCTCTCTCAGCCGCTAATACACTCCGTTCTTCTATAGGACTCACTTTACGGTTTCCACAAGTGAGGGGAAATATGCCAACTTACATGAGTCTTTCAAATATGCCCACAAGCCAAGGTGCAATGTCAAGTTGTGTCCACTTGCTTACACAATCATTCACTCTTCTACCTTTCTTGGTGCATTAATAAGCACTTATTAGTTCAGCAAGTAGTCCCTGAGCATCATGACTCTCTTTTTCACTAAAACTCATCACTCAGAGACATGGGTTCTAGTCCCAGCTGTTGACAAGTTCATGATTGAGAACAGTGACAAGTGGCTTCTCTTTAAGCATCACTTTCTCAGGAGACCAGAGTGACAGCCCTCGCCTTATGGGAGCCCATAGTCATGTGGAAAAAGCCAACATGACTATGGTGCCCTTGGGCCCTCAAGCACCTAAAAATAATTTTGGAAGCAAATAAATGTGATGCAGCTCATAGTCCAGGGTTGGCAGAAGAGTTATTTTCTCATTTTTTTTTCTCCCCAAGATAGATGGATGGTCATGTACAGAAACTCCAAATAAAGTTGAACACTGGTGGTTTTTCAGTCTAGTAAAGGCAGAGCAAGTGTTTTGTTTGGACCGTGGTGACATTTAAAATTTTTTTTAAAGTCAATATTTAGCAGCTGAGAATTTTCTCATTAAAATTCAGATTTCTGAATTTTTCTTGAAAAAGCTTATGGCCTCTCAAGTCTTAGCTGCAACGTGGACAATGGCAATCAAACATGTCAGAGTTTCTTTTTTTTCCTTTCAAAATAAATGCGTCTTTTAAACATGCGTTTAAGTTGTGTGTATGTGTGTATATATGTGTGTGGCTGGCCTCAGAGGCCAGAGATGGGCATTGGAGTTACAGGTGGTTGAGATCTGACTGCCAAAGGCTCTGTGAACTGAACTCAGGTCATCTATAAGATCAGCCAGCATTCTTCAACACTGAACCATCATCTCTCTAGCTTCTAAATGTTTGATTTTATTTTCTGTTTTCTGTTAGAATATACTACTTACACAAAATAATAGAGTTTACTGTGACATTTTTACCCATCTATATGATGTACTTTGATCACTTTTACTTTCCCATCCAACTGTACACCTTCCCTTTTCTCAAGTAATCCACTTGTACTTTCATTGATTTTTGCTTTTATCTAGATTCTGCAGGTGAGAGAAAATGTGATATTTGTCTTTCTGGGTCTGGTATATTTAATTTAATAGCCACCTATTTTCCCTGCAAACTTACATGATTTTCTTTATGACTAAACACAATGTCATTGTGTATACATAGCTACTGTAATTTTTTAATCTATTCATTTGTCCTTTACTGGGTTCCTGGGCTGATTCCACAATATGGCTATTGTAAGTGGTGTAAGGAAGGAGACAAGAAACAGCGACATAAGCTACCTTTGCGTTCAGAACTGCCGGCCTACTTCCGGTAATAAAGCTAGTACCTCTGCGACCACCAAAGAGACTGGGCTTCTGCTGTTTTTAAATTTTATTATCAAAAGCAACTTGAAAAAGAAAGGGTCTATTTTATCTTACACTCCAACAACCAGGGAAGTCAAAGCAGGAACCAAGAGGCAGAAGCTGAAACAGTGGCCATGGATAAATGCTGCACCCATGGCTCACTCAGTCTGCATTCTTACAACACCCAGGCCTGGCACTTCCCATGGGATCTGGGCCCTTGCACACCAATCATCAATCAAGAAGAAGCCCAATAGATCAGGGGGCAATAGCGCACACCTGTAATCCCAGCAGTCGGGGAGGCGGAGACAGGCCGATCGCTGTGAGTTCGAGGCCAGCCTGGTCTACAATGTGAGTCCAGGATAGCCAAGGCTACACAGAGACCCTGTCTCAGAAAAACAACAACAACAAAAACAAACAAACAAACAAACAATAGACTTGTCCACTGGCCAATCTGGTGAGGGTATTTTCTTAATTGAAGTTCCCTCTTCCCAATGACTCTAGCCTGTGTCACGTGTCCTGCCTCAGATCAATACTTGATAATCCAGTGACAACATAAAATTTACTACATTCGAAACAAGACTTTCATATTCCCTCCAGGAGTCTATGGTGTTCCACTACTAAGTTCCACCCACCCAGTTCCCCGGCTGAAAGCTTTGCCCTGAGTCCTTCTCAAGCTCCCTTTTCCACCAAGAAGGAAGTGTTACGTGACCAACTCCCATCTTTGCCTTAAAAGGTCTAGTTCTCTGCAACCCATTGCAACACCCTAAGTAGGCCCATCAACTCTCACCTGGAGGCCTGCCTGGCTGTGCTCTGCTTGCCTGCTCAGCGGCTCATATTCCCCTCCCGGAGACATGCAGACGGATCTTTTAGGAGCAGGAAGTACATCCCTTACTTCCATTATTCTTACCATCCAAGGGTTTCTTGCTGATCTCAGAAACCTCACTCTTCCACTTCGCCTGGCTCTCGAGCCTCCGGCCTTTTTATTTCACCCCGCTCAAGATGGAGGTCTTTACATGATCTGTGCTCTTGTTCACCATCAAGACTCTGCCAGGTTCTCTCTCTCTCTCTCTCTCTCTCTCTCTCTCTCTCTCTCTCTCTCTCTCTCTCTCTCTCTCTGTCTCTCTGTGTGTGTGTGTGTGTGTGTGTGTGTGTATGTGTGTGTGTGTGTGTCTCTGTCTCTGTCTCTATCTCTCTCTGTGTCTGTCTGTCTGTCTGTCTGTCTGTCTCTCTCTCTCTCTCTCTCTCTCTCTCTCTCTCTCTCTCTCTCTGTGTGTGTGTGTGTGTGTGTGTGTCTGTCTGTCTGTCTGTCTGTCTGTCTGTCTGTCTGTCTGTCTTTGTCTCTCTCTGTCCCTGAATATTTGTCATGATCAGTTCCTTCCCATTCCTCAGAATATCATTTAAATCCTTCTCTGTCCACCCTATGCAACACAGTGATTCCATAGCCCATCAGATTCACACACACACACACACACACACACACACACACACACACACACACACGTCTCCTCTCTCTCTCTCTCCCTCCCTCCACCCCCCTCTCGTAATAATAGAATGAATGAAGTTAAGAGTGAAGTGAAGAACTTTGATCATCCAAATGTTCTTCTTCTCACTCTAACATTCTGCAAACCTATGGGAAGAAGGTATTTTCATACTTACTCTGTGGTTGCACCTCGTAAAGTGGAACAGAAGATGAGTGGAGAAAGCAGGCAGAAAGGATTTGTTATCTTACCAAATCTAAGCTTCATTTCAATTGCCAACTGCTTTCCTGGGCTGAAAACGCCATTGTGTGTTGTAGGAAGTTGATTGGCACACTTTTCAGGAATATCTACCTTCTAAAGTGCATTGTCCTTAAACAGCAGTGATCATGTGTGTGTGTGTGTGTGTGTGTGTGTGTGTGTGTGTGTGTGTGTGTACACATGCATGCACGCAGGACTGATTACCCAGTTAATTTTGACACAGATAAAGAGCTTGCAGCCTTTGCCCAGAGGCCCACTGACTTGACCCCCTTCACTGGCTCCATATCTGAAGGAAGGATCTGTTCCACACCTCAGAAAAGACCCACTTAGGACAGGAAATGAGTCATCTGTGTCCCACAGGACCTCTCGCAGATTGGACTACACTAAATATGAAACATTATTCTGGAACAAAGTCATGACATGTTTGTTCCTTCCCACACCGCGCAACATTTCACGACCTCATAGTTCTTTGCCCTCAGGCTTTCAGAGGTCCACACAGATCGCCACAGGTCTGAGCCTTTTGGTCTATAAGCAGGAACTTGAGGCCCAGAGAAGCTAAGTTCCTTGTCCAAGTTTACACAGAATACTCTCCATGGAGTCAGCATTCGATAACTGCCCTGACCAGCAGACAAATGTACTATGGCAACATATAAACTGATTATTAAAACTCATTGTATTTTTTGTTTGTTTAGTGCTTATATGTAATTTGGCAATCATGTATTCACTATATGAAGTTGAAAAGAGTAAAGATTTGTCAGCAATGTCTGGTAGCGTGAAGGTCCTTGAGCATTCCAAAGGAATCAGCTCCCAGCACTGAAAGGAGTCATTGCATATCAAACTATGAAAGTCCATGCCTACTTATAACAAGAGGAAAATGTCATTTCAACTATCTGTAAAATACTATGTCATTTTAAGCAAGCCAGACAATGAATCATTCTCATTTCTCTATCTATAGATAGGATGATTTATCATTTTTGGTAACTTAAAATTTGTTTTTAAAAGCCATACAAGGAAATACACCTGTCTGTGATTGGTGACATGAAGTCTTGAGTGTTAACTCAAAAGATAATGACAGGTGTTTGTGGGGGCCTTTTAAATTGTCAAGTGCACAGCAGTGGGGTGGAGGGGTAGTAATTACAGCCCTTCAAGACAGCTACACAGAAGGGTGATGGGGCTTGAGGGCCCGCAGACATCTTTTGTTCCTTTCCTATGCTTGTAGCCAGTCTGAGAAGATGCAAAGGACTCCCTCAAATTGTAGGAAGAATTAGAAATGAAATCTGGTTCCTTCTAAGTTCCCTCTGTCCTTGATCTGTCTCCACTGTCTCCCACTTATGACAAAGAACAGAGCTGAAATAGAGTTAGGCCTTCTGTTTCAGAGTCTACTGTAAAGCAGCATTGGGTGCTCTGACCAGTGGTCCTCACACATGGGGTCCCTAGAAGCCAGCTGGGGGAGCTTTGCTAGACCTTCTTCCAGACCACCTAATTTCCAGAGTATGGGAGCCAGCGCTCCAGCAAGCATCCCAGCTCCTCCTGACACACTGCGTGGAGTCAAGGTCCTGGAACCGTGCCAGCCTTCACTCACTCTATCTCCTGGTCCTGTTTCTCCACTGCTGAGTAGAAGGCACTAGGCCAGGATTCTCTCTCCCAGCCTCTGTTCTGACTCAGGCAACAGGCCTTTTATGACTTGGGATCGGCTGTCCCTTGCCTCCAGTTGCCTTGGTAGTTCCAATAGGCCATGTGCTCACAGAAACGTTTGACTCAAATATCGTTCACTTACGCAGAACACAATGTGAACTGTGTGGCGGCTGAGGGCTCCCAGCTGGTTTCTCCGTGCTGCATGCCACCCACAGTGTTCTGACTGACTGACTGACTGACTTACTCTCTTCTACCCCAGGCCTAGAAGAAAATCGCATGTCCTGAAGTGGGACCTTTGAAACCTATTTCCTATCCCAAGCAGGAATGTTTGGGAAGTGGGCTGACTTTATCTGAAACACTCCTTTCTTAGATCTGCAACCCCTCATATCCCTCAAGCTCAGCCACAGGATGCCTGATGCGCCAAGTTAATTCAGTTGAAATTCTCAGAGGAAACAAACCCTGGAAAGAGGGAGAGAGCTTCTTAAAGCAGAGGGACACAATGCAGAGGAATGGTTCCTTCTCTTTCCGTGGGTGTTTTAATGAATCCATACGGCAAATACATATTTTTTTTTTCTTTAACATTTTCAAATTCTCAAAACTGGAGAGCCAGCTGCTCTAGATTGGCCTGACGGAGCTCATATTCATGAAGCTTCTGATTCCTCTAGGAAATAAATCCCCTGGTTCCTTCCTAGAACTTGAACTAGAACTTGACCTAGCAATGACTTTATCTATCTATAATGGCCCATCACTCTCCACTAGGAACAGGAAGTCTCACCTGGCCTTTTCAGAGGTTGAAGAATTCCACAAATACCCAGCTTCTACAAGTTGACTCTGAACTGTTTGTTTGTTTGTTTGTTTGTTTGTTGTGCACATGGATGTGTTTGCCTCTTTGCATGCCTATGTACCACATGCACATTCCTCTTCAAAAAAGCCAGAAGAGAAAGTCAGATCCCCTGGAACTGGAAGTGCAGATGTTTGTGAGTCACCATGTAGGTGCAGGTCATTGAGCCGGGTCCTCTGGAAGAGCAGTCTCCACTCTTAACCCATGAGCATCTCTCTAGAGCCCCTTGGACCATTTATCTCAAGGTTCCTTTGAGCCTTGTGTTTTAAGATTCAAAAAATTAGTCAACATTTTTTTTCATCTTCTGTAAATACTTCTTTTATGTCTATGTGCTTCATGTGGTAACAAGGCAAAGCTTGTTGTCTAAAGCACAAAATATCTGTCTACAGTAGGAGAACCCCAAATTGCCAAAGACAATTCTTAAAGTCCACTGGCTGAGAGCTGCAAGTGGCTGACTGAGCCCACTCAAGTTTATTTGGCTCTCGTTGACTATAATATACACTCGCCCTCTAGTTTCTACTGAAATTATGGTGGTATAATGTGACATATGCTTCAAGGAAAAGTTTCATGCATATTCAAGTTATAATGAGCCAGCACTGTTAAATGGGATCTACAAGAAGTTAATTTCCTTTCTTTGCAAGGTTCTTCTGGTCAGCAAGAAATGATACTCCATGCTCCCAGCCTGGGTTGATATAATTTCAGACAAAACAAAGAACATTCTTTCACTTATGGATCTTGAGCACCAATATGGTCTATTGCATGGCATATTTCTGTTAGAAATTTACCATCAATGTGGCCCATTGTATGATGAAATAGACCTTTGTGAACATGGCCTATCGTATAGAGATTTGGAAACATTGAAAATATTGTTTGGCCATTCCCTCTTGGGCTTGCCTTGAGTATCGACCCCCTTTGGGTGGCAGCTCCCACCTTTCCTTCAGGAAACCATCTCCCCTTCAGTCCCTTAACCTGACTCAGCTTCATGAACAGTGAGTACAAGGCCAACCAACACATGGTTTCCTGTAAAGACTGTTAGATGATGGTGTTTGAGAGATAACCCTAACACTCTTGAAAATTTAGAGAAGAATTGACCATTTCCACTAAGGTTGTTGCCAGCCATATTGCCACCAAGAGGCGTGTGGTGACTAAGAATGTCCCTTATAGGCTCATATATTTGAGTCACCAGGGAGTGAAATTCTTTGATAGGATTAGAAGGGTTAGGAGGTGTGGCCTTGTTGGAGGAGGTGTATCAATGGGCAGGCTTGATGTTTTCAAAAACACACACTGAGTACAGTCTCTCTCTCTCTCCCCCGCCCCCCCCCTCTCTCCATGCCCCCCCTTGCCCACTGCTCTCTTAAGTTGCCACTCTTTCCTGTCTGTTCTTGTGAGAGTTGGGCATATCCTAATTTCTGACTCATTTTGTCAAATCTTTCTCTGATTTGTCACTTTGTCTGCCCCTCAATTAGATGTCACTTTCAAACATGACTGTTTCCTTCTACAAACTAAGGTTACCTTTATTGTTTGTGATTAAAGATGTGTATTAAGGATGTATCTGTACACCAGCCAGATCATACTGTAATTCAGGGCAGGTCTGCATTCCAGCCAGATCATATCTTTGGATGTGATCCTTTGCCAGGGAAGCCATGTTGCTGGATAAAACTCCTCTACAATAGGGGCATAATAAGACAAGGGCTCCCCATAGCAGCCAGAAACCATAAATACAGATATCATAGAATCATAAACTATCAAAACTGGCAGGTACTATGGAATTGAATTAAATGAGTGTCTGAAAACCTGAAGAGATCAATTACTTGTCGAAGACCAGCACTGTAAAGGCATGCCAGGACCTCAGTCTTTGCACAAGCGACAGACAACAGCCAAATAAAGCAAGGCTTCATTTCAATCCCCATCCCCTTGCAGGAGTAAGAAAGTTCTGGATATGTATTCCCATAGTGCTATCTTTTATCTGGCCCAGGATTCTAAGGGAATTGACTTCTTATGCTAAGTCACACAAGTATGGAAGACTTACATTGTCTCCTTAGCAAACCCCGTTGAAGGCCCACAAGAAGACCTGGCTCGGGATGCATCTTGCCAGCTGTTGATGGGCCTCAGTGAATATGGATGCTCTCTTGTGGTGAAGTGTGGCAATCTGATCCCAATGCTTACCAAAACTTTCCTTCAGAATCCGTAATTCAACATAACCAATAGAGAAGCAAATATGCATATAAGAAAGAAAGGAGGGTACATCTGTATTGGAAGTTTTTTTTCCCAAAAGCACATGAAGGGTCCTGGGTTGGGTGGAAAGAAACTCCACCCAAAAGTCTAATAATGCTCCTTTTCTTTGTGTAGGCTTTGTCATTCACATCCATTTCCTTTTATTCAAAACATGGATACGATTTTTACATGTTTTCAGTTTGTTAGATTGGCTGTCACTTTATTTTGCTCTTATCTGCTCCCTCTCCATCATGGCCCTCCCTCCACCCCTGGGCCTCCTGCTTCTGGCAGTCTTTCTCTCCTCATACAGGTTACTATTTGATTTCATGCCATACATATTCCATTACTCTGTTTTCCCTCCCCTCCACCTTCCTGAAGATCTCTTCCTCCTCCTTGTCATCACAGTTCCCTTGCTGCCTTCATGTTCTATACCACAAGAAAAATGACACACCTGTCTAAGTGATACCTGGCCACTTTGCCAATGGTTCACTCTACTGTGTAGAAGAAGCTTTGTAAGTCATATAATCCATTTGTCAGGTTTAGGAGTTATTTCTTGTGCCTTTGTGTTCTTTTTCACAATAGGCCTTCTCTATGCCTAGATCTTGGTATGTTTTTACCTGTTTTCTTCCAGAAATTTCAACGGTTCAGGTCTTAAATTCAAGTCTTTAATTAATTTGAGTTTATCTTCATTGTGGTGAGAAAGATTTTGTCTCACTACAGGTGGAGATCAGGTTTCCCACCACTGGTGATGAGGCTTTTTTTTTTTTTGTCACCTTTGTTCAGAATTAGGTATCTGTAGCTCTGTGTGTCTATTTCTGGGCTCTGTGTTCTGTTCTGTTGGCCTGCATGTCTGTTTTTCTGCCAGCATCCCTCTGGTTTTGTTACTATGGCTCTGTAGCATGGCTTGGTTCTGTGATGTCTTTCACATTGTTCTTTCTATTTAGAACAGTTTTGGCTATTCGAAGCCCTTTGTGCTTCCATATGAATTTTAGCATTTTTTCTATTGCTGTAAAGAATACAATTAGAATTTTGATGGAAGTTATACTGTAATATGGCCAGTTTTACCATATCTACCCACTAATCCATGAGCATGAGAGGTTGCTCCTTCTAGTGTCTTCAGTTGCTTTCTTCAGTCTTAAAGCTTCAATTGGAGGATATTTTCACCTTAGTTAGATTTATTCCTAGGAATTTGGTGTAATTCTTTACAATGCTATGAATGGACATCTTGCTGATTATTAGCAAGTTAGTTATTATTGCAGAGAAAGGCTGTTGATTTGTGTATATTCATTTTGTATCCTGTTCCTTTGATGAAAGCGTTTCTAGTCTTCTCACAGAGTAGTGAGAATGCTTAACAATAAGATCATGTCATCTGCAAGCAGGGATAATTCTTCCTTCTTCCTTTCTATCCCTTTTCATTCTTTCTCTTGCTTTATTGTGAAAGTTAAGACTTCAAGCATGGGGCTGGAGAGATGGCTCAGTAGTTAAGAGCACTGCCTGCTCTTCCAGAAGTCCTGAGTTCAATTGTCAGCAACCACATGGTGATTTACAACCTTCTGTAATGTGATCTGATGGCCTCTTCTGAGATAAAGTGCTCATATACAGTAAATAAATAATTTTAAAAAAGATTTCAAGCATGACATTGCATAACAGTGAGGAGAATAGCCACTCTTCCCTTGTTCTGACTTCAGAAAAAATGCTTCCAGTCTTTTTCCCATTTAGTATAATGTCTACAGGTTTGTCATTCATAGATAGTCTGTATTATTTTCACATATGTCCCTGGTTTCTTCTGGTCTTTTATCAGGAAGTAACATTGAGATTTATCAAAGACTTTCTCTGTATGTGTTAGGATGACCCTGGGAGTTCTGTTCTTAGGTCTATGTGTGTGTTGAGTTGCATTTATTAACATAAATGTCAAGCAATCCTTGAACCCCAAAGGATCAGGTCATGATACAGGATTTTTATAATGTGTTCTTAAATATGATTTCAAAGAATTCATTGAGAGTGCTTATCAGGAAAGCTTGTCTACTGCTTGATTTCTTTGTTTTGCTCTTGCACGTGTTGGTGACAGGGCAGTGCTGGTTTTGCTGAACGAGGTCCCTAGTGTCCTTGCCACTTGTATCCCATGGCGCTGTTCGAGAAGTGTTGATGTTAGTTCTTCAATGAACTCAGCTGTGAGTCGCTTAATCCTGAGGCTTCCCTTATGGGAAGAGGTTTTATTATTGCTTCATTCTCATTGCTTGTTAAAGATGTGATTACATCACTTGATTTGATTTTGATGGCTCATATGTGTCTACAAATTTATCCATTTCTTATGGATTTTTCCAGTTTTAGAGAACCCAAAATTTCAAAGTATTACGTAAGGATCCCTGGAGGGAACCTGTTGTAACTGCCTCCTTTTCATCTATAGTTTTTATTTTGAGAATGATTTTGGTCAGTTTGGCTAGGGATTTGCCAATCTTGTTTATCCTCTCAAGGTACTTAACCTTTTTTTGTTTGATCAGTTCTGCTTACTGTTCTTTTATTAAATGCGTACTCTGTTTAGTGCTGCCCTGATCTCTATTGTTATTTGTTACCTGATGCTTTGGGATGTGGCTGGTTCTTGTTTTTCTAAAGTCATGAGTTACATCAGCAAATGTCCTAGTTAGTATAAACTGTCAACTTGACGTGACCTAGAATCACCAGAAAAATTCTATCGATTGAGTAAGTGTTTTTATCCAGGTGGTCTAAGGACATAGCTTTGATGGCTTGTCTTGATCATTTTCACTGATCTATGAAAACCAAGGCCACTTTGGGTGGCATCATGGTATGGGCAGGAGTTTCTAGGCTCTAAGAAAAGCTAGCAAAAGATTTGGAGAGATGGCTCAGTGATTAAAAGCGTAGACCATTCTATCAGAGGACCCACGTTCAGTTCCCAGGACCCACGTCAGTGGAATACTACACCTATAACTCCAACTCCAGAGGATCTGACAGTCTCCTATGGCCTCTGGCCGGTACCCACGTACATGTTTACAAACATAAACACAGACACACATGCATCCCTATAAAATTAAAATAAAATAAGAGAGGTAGCTAAGCATGAGCCGGTGGGTGAGCCAGAGAGGAAGCCTGGGTATGAGGCGAGGAATGAGCCCCCAAGCAGCTCCCCCGGCGGCCCCTGCCTCTTGGCTTCTGCCTTGAACTCCTAACCTGACTTTGTTCGATAGCTCATTGTGAGGCATCAGCCAAACAAGCCTTTCCCTCTGGTAAAGTGCCTTTGCTCACAGTATTTATCAAAGTAGCAGAGAAGTAACTAACACAGTTATTTATGTGTGGTCTCTCTGGTACTTGTAAGTATAGGCACTCATAGCTACGAACGTCCCTCTTAGAACAGCCTTAGCTGTGCCCCAAGGGTTCCAGCAGGTTATACATTCATTTTCAGTTGTTCTGGGAACATGTTAATTATGTATATGGCTCACAGCTTGTTAATGAATATGTTGTTCAGTCTCCATATGTTTTGTAGTTTCTCTTGTTACTGATTTCTGGTTTTCTGTTATGTGTTTGTTTTTTTATCAGTTTATTTTGTATGTATGAGTGTTTTGCCTGTATATATGTCTGTGCACCATGTGCATGCCCAGCGACCTAAAAGTCAGAAGAGGGTATCAATTCCCCTGGAACTGGAGTCATAGGCAGCTGGCAGTTGCCATATGGGTGCTGGGTCCTCACCAATATCAAGTGCCCTAACCACTGAACTATCTCTCCAGCCTTTTGATTTGTAGTTTTAATCCACCTTGATCTGAAAAAAATGCAAAAATCAATGTAAATTGTTTCATTTGTTGGGACATATTTTATGACATACAATATGGTATATTTTAGAGGGTCCATAAACTACTGAGAAAAATACATATTTCATTTCATCAGTATAGTTTAACAATGAATGTCCTGTTTTGCCCTTCCATCTGAATGGCCCACTTAAAGATAAGAGTGGGGTATTGAAGTCAGCACTACTGTTGAATCAGGATCTGACAGACCTTTTATATGCATGAGTATTTGTTTCTTATAAAACTGAGTATCTCAACATATGCTCTGTGTGTGTGTGTGTGTGTGTGTGTGTGTGTGTGTGTGTGTGTGTAATTGTTACGTCATCTCAGTGGATTGTTCTAACAGTATTTAATGGCCTTCTGCATCTATTCTGACTAATTTTAGTTTGAAGCCCACTTTATTGGGTATTAGAATAGCCGTGGCAGTATGTTTCCAGATTCATTTTGCTTGATAAATTGATTTCTACCCCTTGACTCTCAACCTTTGGTTGTCTCTATCAGTGAGATTCGATTAGAGACAATTATATCTCAGCTCTTTATCTAGTCAGCCAGTCTGTGTCTCTTTATTGGTGGGTTGAGGATGTTTGCACCAAAGATGCTTATTGAGAGATGTTTTCTAATCCTGTGATTCTTGCTTGCTTGCTGGGGCTGGATTGTTCTTTGTTTTTTCCTTTTTCCCCATTAGCATGAGGCAGTCTCTCATTCACTGCTTGGACATAGCTCCCCTTTCTTTATCTATCCCTCCCACAAAATTTATTCTTTCCTTTCTTCTCATTACCAAGATTGACTTTTTCCCCCTCTGCCTGCATATAGGACTCCCTTAATACTTTCTGCAGTCATATTTGGCCGTCATGAACTGCCTTAGCTTGTGCTTGTCTCAAAACGCCCTTATTTCTCAGTCAATTCTAAAGGATAGCTTTGCTGAATTTAGCAGTCTTGGTTAGCAGTGATTTACTCTCAAGATTTAAAATGCGCCTATGTTTTTTGGCTTTTGGAGTTGCTTGGCAGAGAGATTATATTACTTTGTGTGTTTGTCTTTGTAGGTGAGTTGGCATATTTCCTGCACAGCTTTTAATAATTATTTGCTTTGTACTCTTCACATCTTAGAATGTTCTGGAGAAGGTCTTGTCGTGCCTTTATGGAGCTCTAATTGCCTCTTGTGTCTGGATATCCATTTCTCTAGATTTAGGGAAATTTTGCTATAATTTCATCAAATAGATTCTCTGCTCTTCAGTAGTTATCTCAGTTTCTTTTTCTAGTCTCTGGGTTCTTAGGTTTGGTCTCTTGAGGCTATCCCAGAGTTCTTGAATGCTGTGGTCATGCCCATATTTTTACTTGGTGTTTTAATGAGGCATTTACCCAATCTTATTGTCTATCTAGAATATTCTCTCTCTCTCTCTCTCTCTCTCTGTCTCTCTCTCTCTCTCTCTCTCCCTTCTCTCTCTCTCTCCTCCTTATTTGAGTTTGTTGGTCATGATTTCCACAGTGTTTTTTCATTTAATCAATTAAGGTTTTTTTCATTTCTGACATTTTTATTTGTTTAATTTTTCAACCTCTCAGTTTTCCTTCTGAACTATTCTTCCACATTGCTCACCTTTCCCCTACATTGCTCTTCTTCTCATTCACTTACTTGACCTCTGTTCTATGTCGCTGACTTTCACATTGGGTCCTGGCTTGAGTTCATTTGCTTGTTTGTATCATCAAGGTCATTCATCATTTTCACCAGTAAACTTTCACACTCTTCATGCATTATTTTGCCTGTGTTCGCATCCTCTAACTCAACAGTTAAAGAGTTGTGACCTTTTGGAGGAGTCGTGTCACCTTGACATTTGGTATCGTGTGTGTCTGTGATGTGACCTTTGCATTTGTTGAACATCTCATTTAATTTGAGTTGGGGATTTTCTTATTGGGTAATTGACTCTTGAGAGCTCACTCTTTAGTACCAATCAGTGAGGAGGAAAAAAAAAAACTGTTAGAATGACATCAGTATCACATGATATAAGAAACAGGAATATGCTTAAAATCAATTAATGTTCATTGACTTCACTAACAACCATAGGCCAGAAAATGGGAAAGCTAACACAGTGAGTGTGCCTTCTGGCCTTCTTCAGGAATCCATACCATTGCAGCTCTATCTGACTATTCCCTGTAGAGTGCCCGTCTTCGGCTCTGCACCCTTCAGGTAGCCTACCAATCCTATCACACAGTTCTGAAGTACTTCCTCTTCCTCTTTTTGAAATGCAGTGCACTTTTTCATGTTTTAATTTTTTCTTTCCTCACCAGGTCACAGGGAAGCAATGTCTAGTCTATTTTTTCCCTGGAAGTCCTCTACGACAATTTTCATACCTCAATAGCCTTTTGAAGCATGTCAGACAGAGCTTTATGATGCGCTCCTCCCAAATTAAAAAAAAAAAAAAAAGTAAAAATAAAAGCAAAAAAAATCTCAGATAACCTAACTGAGGCTTTTAGCCAGGGAACAACCTGTTCCCTCATCCTGACCTCAGGGCAGAGCTGAGACAATGAGAACCACTCTGCCTCAGCAGTGGCCAACGTTCTCTTGGCCCATGGTCAGTCCTGAGCATGTCCTCTAGTGAACGGCGAGACGCCAGAGCCTTTTTGGAAGCGATTAGGGGGCTGAGATAGGAGGTTTCTTTGTCCTATCTCATGACTCGTGCCCAACAATCAGCAAAGCTACTTCTCTTTGCAACCTCTGCTATCAGTAAAAGCACTGATTGGAGGTGACGCTGTAGAGGAAACAGGCAGCAGGGGATGAGGTAACAAATGAGCACATCAGTTGTCTTACACAATAATGGTTAACACATACTGGTTATAACCCATCTACGGTGCTGAACAATGGACACCAGGCCACGTCTAAGCATTCACCCTTTCCTGATGAGCAAGCACTCAAAGAGGAAAAACACAAATTCTGAAGACAAATAACTCCTCACACGCAGCAGCAACAACAACAGCCAAAGGACAGATTGGTACAAAATGCTCTCGAAGCCCAGAGGAGGAGGATGTGACTAAGCCTCCTTCCCTTGTGATCCAGCCTGCTGCCCTCTGGGCTGTGAGCTTCCCAAGGGTAGCAGGGACTGGCATGACTCATCGTTATCAAACACAGCACAAGGAACATCTGAGATCACCTGCTCACGCTCGCTGAATAAACTCTCCCGGGAGGAGGCATGAAGTGGCTACAGTGAACCTACCCTCAACCTTGTGGTTGAGGTTGAGTTTGCAAACCTCCCCAAGTCCCTTGTCCTGTGATGAGCACCCCAAGCCATCAAGGCCCTGGCTTTGGTCTGTGATCAGAATTCAGCGGGCCTGGAGGCCTCTCTCACCTGCCACAGTTATCTTGAAAGGCAGAGTGAGATCAAGGCTCAGGGAGCCACGGTCACAGCAGGCCAGCTCATCCATCAGGCCTCCAGCACCTCACCTTGAACAAGGAAGATAAGAGAATAAAATAACACCTGACACAGCCTTATCATCTGATAATACAACTTCAGCTTTTCCATTAAAGTAACTGAGAGCCATAGTCCTGTACTTTGTCTGATAAAGAGATCACAGGAAACAAAGCTATTAATTTTTATCTCTGTTCTACAATAGCAGATTTGAGTGAGCGCAATATATCCAGGGGAGGGGGTAGGAGTACTTTTTCTAACAGTACAACTCGATTACATATTTTATTTCTTCCTCCTTGATTTTATTTCTCACATTTGGTGTGGGGGGGGGGTGGTAAATCTCTAGGAGTTTCTAATTGCAGATGTACTAAGTGCAATAGATCTGACTGTGCTATCGCCAGCATAGAAATCATAAGTTTTTCTGTTCTCCATGCTCTAACCCTGTGTGAGGGGGTGGTATATGGATATCTAATGAACACTACAAGAGACTTGAGAGGTTAATTACTTCAGTAGGGCCATCTTTAAAATGAGGAGATGGACAGGTAGTCACCATGATCATCCAGCTCCAACACTTCAGGATCCTGGGACTGAGCAGGTCACTGAGGAGGTCAGGTGAGAAGGTAAGGGAAGTCTCTCGATGCACAGGTTCTGCAAGATAGCAATAGAAACAGACAACTACCTTGCCTAATGCAGGCTCCATGCTTAAGGGTCCGAATGCTCGACGTTCCTGCCCAGGTGAGAAGTCTAGAGGACCACACGAATGTGCACATCTTGAATCTTTGGTGCCTGCAACCCTGACGCTCCATGCACAATGGCCCAAAGTCAACTTCCAGGCCATAGGTCATCTCTCCCATGGTTTTCCACACCTAGAACAGATCACAGCTCCAGGACTTGCAGAACTACCTTTTTTCTGTGGTTTACCACTATCTGTTGGTTTCACTGGCTTACTAAGGACAGGTAGCTGAGCCAGCTTTATTAGAGATATCAAGCTCCAGGATATCCTGTGCTAGTGGGTGGTATATGGACATTTAATGTACAATATAAGGGACTTGAGCAGTTATTTCAGTAGAGCTTAGTAATCCCATCATCTCATCTTTAAAATGAGGAGTTGGGGACACGGACACGGACACACACACACACACACACACACACACACACACACACACACACCTCCCCTTAATAACAATAGCTCCACGGCCTACTCAACTTAGGGCTAAAGGCTGGGGCAGGGATTGAAATGATGAGAGATATTTGTTAAGGCCCTTAAAAGGACATGCATTAAAAGTTTGGTCCCCAATGTAGCATTATTAGGAAGTTGTAGATATTGGGGTGGTGTGAAGGAGAGATAAATTTGTTTTTTAGGATCCCAAGTGCAGGATCTGAATGGCCTTGGGAGAGAACAGGTGAGGTTAGTCCATTAGAAAACCAACCACCTCGTGCGGGAGCTTGATTGTTGCCAGCTGAAAAGATCCCGTGAACAGACTCTGGGAGGAAATATATAAATGAGCCGAAAACTGGAGATGGGTTTTTTGTTTTGTTCTGTTTTGTTTTTTTTTTTTGGAGCCTTCGGATAGTTTTGGCTGTTCATCGCTCCACTTCAAGATGGCTCCTAGAGAGAACCGCTCAAGGAAAGGCTTCAGGGCTCTGGCTCCTGCTGAGGTTCCGTGTTCTGGTTCCTCCAGGTTCCAGCACAAGAAATCCTGCTGATTATGCTGGAATAATTGTTTCTTGGAACTATTATCTTTACAGTTTTGTTATTGTGTTCATTAATCCTCTTTTCCTACTGCTTTGGTTAGTCAGGTTATAAGTGACGTATGCTCAGTTAATAAGTTATAATAAAAAGTATTGGTCAAGAAGAGACTTGATACCCTATGAGCATATACAGGGGGAGGTAATCCCCCTTAGGAACAGTCATAGGGGAGGGGAATAAGGGGAAAATGGGAGGGAGGGAAGAATGGGAGGATACAAGGGATGGGATAACCATTGAGATGTAACAAGAATAAATTTTTTAAAAAAAAGATTCAAGACAAAAAAAAAAAAAAGAAAATTGAGCCTACAGTGGGAGGTGCTTAACAAAGATCCTTAGGGGTATTTTCCTTACAAATATAACAGGATTCCAGCCTAGCCTCACCTCCTTTCTCTCTCTCTCTCTCTCTCTCTCTCTCTCTCTCTCTCTCTCTCTCTCTTCCCCTGCCCTCTCTAACTCTCTTTTGTTCTCTCCTCTCCCTCCCCCTCACCTCCCCCTCTGATAGAATGGCCAGACTTCCACAGGCTTCCACCATGATGTTTTGCCTTGCTAAGCACCAGGGCTACCGGGTCCAGTGAGTACAAGCCTGAAGCCATTAGCCAAACTAAGTCTTTCCTCCATACGGGTGGTTATTTTAGATATTTTATCTCCATGAGAGAAAGCTGATGAACACAATATTTTACAGTGCAGCTCCACTCTTCCGGATCACTTGGGTGGGACATTCGAGAAATGTGTCTTTGTGAGGTGTCCGTGTCTGTCAGCACCAGGCCCCCAGTGGTACCTAGCTGGTGATGACAATTAAGTGCAGCCCCCTGTGCACTCTTAACTGGCCTGCAGATGGTGGGGGGAGGACAGAAGTGAAAGAACAACAGACTTGATAGAATTCTTGTTGAGGATGAGGAGGGATAAAGAAGGGTCTTCCTAAGCAGAAACTGTCTAATTGGGTCACTTTAAAGTCCCAAGGCGAAGCCAAGATCTTTCTAGAGCTTGCCTCTGGCCTCACCTCTGGAAGAATCTAATTTTATACTTTAAATGCAAGTCTGAATACCTTTTGTGTTTGCTTGCAAATAGTGCTGTAGCTGAACTGGTTTCCTGGCAATTGATAACCCTATCTATCCTAAAAGAGGAAAAACTATAATAATCCAAATAGAAATACCTGGGATAGATTGGTAGTTAAAGCATTAGAATTTTAAGTATGTAGACCTGGGGGCTGGAGTGGTAGCTCAGTGTTTAAGAGTACTTACTGCCTTGCCAGAGGACTCTGGTTCTGTTCCCAGCGCCTACAGGACAACTAACAACCATCTGTAATGCCAATTCCAAGAAAACCGATGCCCTCTTCTGGCTTCCTCACTGTATACATATGTTGCACAAACTTATACGCAGGCAACACACACACACAAACTATTTTTGAAATGAAAATTCACACACTCATACACACATACACACATTCATATACACACCACACACATATACATACACACATACACGCACTCTGACACACTTAAACACATAAATGCATACACACACTCATACATACACACTCATTTTACGAAAGAAAGGGAATGATTATTCCGTGAATCTCACATATGCTTGCTTTTACAACATGAGGAGAATTCCTGGAAAGTAGCTGCCTCTGCAAAGACGGATTAGAACTGCAGTGGTGTGGGGAGGTTGGAATGCTGCAAGTCCAGGACATTTTACCTTATCTCGGACTAGTATTAGCCCAGAAACAGCCATTCCTTCCTTACCTCCGAGTCAGAACTAACACCCCGTGACTCATAGATGAAAACTTTTGGAATCTACTAATTTATCATCTCGCCAGCTTCCACCAACCCAAAGGCTAAGAATGCCATCAGCCAGCATCCAAGGCCCATAGAAGAGACTCCTTCATCTTCCTGTAGCCTCCTCTTTGTTGTCTTTGTTCTGTTACTACAAAGCTCCACAAAACTGCTTCCGTATTGGAACATTGTATTTGAGGAGAGAACTAGATATGTGTTTCCTAGCCGTTATCTCTCAGCATTTGTTCCAGAATAAGCCATGTTTCCCCCTCTGAGATGATAGTTGCTTCTTTCGATGACACTATATACAAAAATAAAATAGCATGGGGATTCCAGGTTGCCATTGCAAAATGGGGAAGTGATGAATTTCCTGGCTGCGATCATGTGATCAAAAGCACTAGCGTCATTCTTGAAAGCAAGGCACCTCGCGCTGGGCTGCAACTTTCAGCAATAGTGTTGTCATCTGCTTCCTTACACTAGACACACTAAATGGCCCCAAAGGCCAGCTCTTCAGCAATGGGTTCTCAGTGACCATAGAATCAGTTTCCATATGGCCACTAATTAGATCAGCACATGATAAAAGCTGAACATGTTTTTTTTTAAAAAAAAAACTTGTAAAAATGGCACTGAAAGAATACGAACTAATGTCATGTAAGTGACCAAAACTGACAAAAGAATACAACTCTGAAAAAACTCAAAGGAATAGACTGTTGGACAAACATGCCTCAGGAGTCTTGCCAGGATTCCTAATGGAGTCCTAATGAAATTCTATCCTGTAGGATTTGGATATAAAGAATTAGTCATGACCTCAACCCTAAGATAAGATGAAAGTTCTTTTCAAAGGTTTTATCTTTCCAAAGTATTCCATTTTAGCACACTACTTTGTACTAAATCGGTTTGTTGATTTTAATGTACAATTAATTCTCCCAAAATAGGCAGTAAAGTTGGAATCCCAGAAATCAGGATTTGGTTTGGAGTATGTGTTTGGAGTTATTAAGCTGCCCACAAACTTGTAAAAACATGACTGCAGTGGCGCTTTCTTTGTTCTGTGTAACAAACTGATGAGGCAGGGATTATCTGGTTTCATGAATGGGGAAATGAAAAATCAGAGAAATTAAGTGGTTTCCTAATAGAACATGGAACCAGAACACAGAAAGCTTGAATAGACCCATATTTCTTGCATCAAGTCTGTCCTTTCTCTTGGCTTCCATGTTGATTTGCCATTTAGGAAATAACCAAGAGACAAGCTAGAGGCTCCAACTAGAGTCTGGGATGTTGCAGTGGCGAGGCTCAACACTCACTGAGCCCACGATGAGCTAGGATGGCAGCACCAGTCTCCTACCACCTCATACCCTTCACCCCAGTAGCTATACATGTCTCTTGACTCACTGCCAGATTCCTCTTTAGCATGAGTCACTCCACACTCACATTTTTCTCTCTAATCAATTTATCCATCAGCAATTTCATGAGCCTGGAAGAAAGGAGTCTCCTTTCCTTGGGCTCCCCAGCAAATGTCTCGAGTCGTTACCATGATGACAGTAAATCTTGGCCTCAGGAGGCAACTAATCAATCCTGAAAGCAACATGAGGCAAGGAGCAGGATGGGAGGCCAGAATTCTAGCCTCCGGGATCCTGGACTTGACTCAGCCAGGATGTGATTGTGGGAAAACCTCTTAACCCATTTGGTGTGGGATGGACCAGGAGATGATGAGGCTGCCCTCAACCATCTTCCCAAGATGATGGCTGGTACAGTGAGATAATGTCTGGGAAGCTTTTTGAGCTCCTCGGAAGCAAGAAGCTGCAGAAGTGCAAGGTGTTATTACATCCAAGCCCACATCAGCCAAGAACACTACAGTTAGGGCTTCTACAAAAGCTGCCTCCTTACTCCCACATGAAAGGGCTGACTGATCCCAGCGCATCTTATCCAACCTCAGTGGACTTTCCCAAGCTTCGGTGGATCAGGAGAGCGGGTCATCTGGTTATAGAGAGTGAGTGCCGTTGAATCCAAGCCTTCCATCTTAAAGTCACAGACTCTCGGAACTGAAGAGGATTTCAGCAATAGTGCCTGGGTGATTAATATAAATAAAGGAAAGCCCTGTACCAAAGCCTTTCATTTCTTGCACAAAAGATTTGTAAATCTGAAATACGGAGGGTCAAAGTCGTGAGACTAAGAGGGCTTTCAAGACTTATTTAGTCTATAAAGAAAGTTCTGGGGGGAAAAAACCTAAAATTTTGCCCCTTAAACATGGCTACCAATAAAATGTCTTAATCCAAACTACATAATGCGCTTTGATAAGAACATATTTTAATATTTACATTATAAAAGCAAAATACAAACACAGTCTTACTCTAGAAACTGAAAAATAGCATAGGTGACATCTCCATGGCCATAGCACTGTAAACATTCTCTACTCTCAACTCCTTTATACCTGGGGATGTTATATACAGTGCTGACAGTTTTTAAAAGGTATGTAAATCAGACATTTACCGATATCAACCAATAAATAAACTTATTTTAAAATAGCTACTTGGTGTACAGATAACTTTACCCTTTGTTAATTTTAAAGACAAGTTTCCACCCTAGCGAAATGGTTGCTATTTATTTGCATAAATAGTTAAATTTTGGCTGAATATTTGTTTCTATGGGATATAGAGCATCTTCAATGCTTTCCAGAATTGATCACATTTTTATTTTATAACCATCAAGGCTGAAAATACCACTTCACATAAATACACAGTACAAAGTAGCAAAAATACATTGAAGGCCATTTCAGAGGTTGTTAGAAACGCTGTCTTAATCCCAAGTTAGAACTCATTTAATGCCCTTAGTTACTTTATTTTATTTATTTACTTTATGTGCATAGGTGTTTTGTCTGCTCATATGTCTTTGCACTATGTGTGTGCCTGGCTCCCCCGGAGGCCAGAGGAGGGAATCTGATCCCCTGGGACTGGAGTTCCTGGTGCTTGTTAGCCACCCTGTGGGCGCTGGAAATTGAACCCCAGTCCTCTGGAAGAGCATCTTACCTGTTGTGCCATCTCTCCAGTGCCCAGTTAATGCTTTTAAAAATAGAACTGAAATCAGCAAGAAAAAAAATAGCAATTTAAAAAACAAAACTTTCCCACATGATATAATCCCAAGATTTACTAACTTGATACATACTGAGGAGTGATAGTGGGGAAGTGGTGAAAGTCTTTTATTTTTCCATAAATAAACCATTAAGTTGCCATAAGACCAGTAAACTTTGTATTATGGTAGAAACGTTGAGAATCATAGCATAAGGTTGTCTCAGATCCGAGAGAGGTGTTTGGGTGATGCTTACTGGGTTGTGTTTCCTTTCCATGCACAGAGCAAAGGGCAAAGGGCAAAGGTAGTGCATTTGGAAGCATGGCTGCAATCAAATCCCAGCAAGCAACGTGGATAAGCACAGCCCGAAACATGCTGAAATCACTCCGCATTGATTTTGAATTAAGTTTTGGTCCTGGTGTATTCAGAAACGGCTCACTGTTGCCAATATCTCATGACCTCCAGATTCAATGGTGGTAATTGTTCTTTACCCATTGCCAATCTCATACACATATATAATGTACCTTCATGATACCCATCCTCATCCCTTCCAAGTCCTCCGAAGAGCGCCCCCATCTCATCTTCTTAACTTGATGGCCTCTTTTTTTTATTTTAAATTGTTTTTTATTTATTTTTTAATATATTTTATTAATTTATTCATATTACACTTCAATTGTTACCCCATCCCTTGTGTCCTCCCATTCCTCCCTCCCTCCCATTTTCCCCTTACTCCCTTCCCCTATGACTGTGACTGAGGGGGACCTCTTCCCCCCTGCATATGCTCATAGGGTATCAAGTCTCTTCTTGCAATCCCTATCAAAATATCTACACAATTTCTTAAAGACATTGAAAGTTCAATTCTCAACTTCATATGGAAAAACAAAAAACCCAGAATAGCTAAAACAATCTTGTACAATAAAAGATCCTCCGGAGGAATCTCCATGCCTGATTTCAAGCTGTACTATAAAGCAACAGTATATAAATGATCTAATGCTGTTTAGTTGTTCCCCAATTCTTTAACCTAGCCCAGGGTGGCTATCTGGTCCTGTCAGCTGGTGTAGATGTGCCACAGCCCTAAGGCGGGGCTGGAACTCCATAGTGTTACTGCGCCAGTTCCTGTAAGCCAATGCCTGTGAGTGAACCCGTAGGCTGAATCTATCCTTCTCATTTATTCTAATCAATATTATGATGACTAGATTTACTTGTTTCTCTTTAGGAACAGATAATTACATCTTAAAAATGGCTGCTGGCAAGGAAGGAAAATATGAGAGGATTCAGAGGAAGAAAAGGAAAGGAGGAAATTATGTAGTTATCTCAAAATATTAAAGAGTGTTATAAAAAGAATTTGACTGAAAAGATATTATCAATTTACAAATGTGTATTCTCAGTATTTCAAACATTTTTTTCAATTTGATAATAAAACATGTATTGCTGTGTTTATTTGCTTCTTGCATATGACATTTTCCTTGAATATGGGGAAATAAAGCGCTAGCCTTATTTAATTAAAAAAATTATGAACCAGACATGGTGGCACAGGCCTTTAATCCCAGCCCCCGGGAGGCAGAGGCAGTAGGATCTCTGTGAGTTCAAGGCCAGCCTAGTCTACAAAGAGAGTCCTAAGACTGCCAGGGCTACACAGAGAAACCTTGTCTCAAAAAAAAAAGTTTTGATTGGGATTGAAAGCTCTAGGCTGGCTTTCTGTCACTGACAAGCTAAGGGACTGGCTCCTGGTAAACCGCTCAGCAGCCTCACCTCACATTCCTGTCAGAAGAATGTGTGTAGGCAGGTCATGGCCTCATCCATGAATGTGCTTCGTAAGTGGTTAACACAGAGCTTTAGAAGCTGGTCAAATGAAGTTCAGGAGGGTTACAAACCCTGCCTCATCACAGTTACACAAGCTCCCATCTTCATAACGTGTGTGTGCACACGCACAGGCATATGTTTTCTTGAGACAGTATTGTTATTAGCTCAATCTAGTCCTAATGTTATTCATCTTAGGCTAACCCTGGGCTTGCAGCAGTCCTCCTGCTTCAGCATCATGAGTGTTTGGAGTATAGGGATGTACTACCATAAATAGTTTTTTACAATGTAATTCAACAGTCAAGTATGGCAATCAGTAGCACTGGGATATGTTATCTCAACCCAGGCCTCTTACATCAACCACGGCAATGCTCTTTTTAGTATATTTCTACTGTCCCAACTACAAAGAATACCCCAAATTGGGGGCACGGAAGATATGAGACACCCAAGACACAGTGAATGTACTATGTCTAAAAATACCAAAGAGGTACCAGAGGTACATTTAGTCTTTGACCACAGAGCCTCATTTCCTCATCCTAATTACACTCCACACATGGTCCACATAGGATGGGTGCCTTCCCCTTCCCTAGAGCACATAGCCTAGGCTTACATAATTAGCTTGGTATAGTGTCCAGCCCTGTGATTGGTTCACAGGAGGACACATGACGCAAGAAGCCCAATCAAAGTGAACTGCTCTACAGAGTCCTTTTCTGTTTTCCTGAAAGGACTTTGTTCCAGAAACTTCTGAAAGCCTTAGGGGCGGTTGGGGAGGGGGGGGGGAGCTTAGAATTGAGTCAATATAAAGGAAGAAGTGCTGAGCAATGGAAGAAGAGAAAGCAAATCCCGGGACCTCCCACAGCCCCGGGTCCTCCTGACTTCTCATCCCACAGGCACAGAGCCCATCTCCGGAAACCAGACATTTCTTGCATGGCCTCTGTAATGACACAATAGGAGTCCCAGCTTGCGAACACGCTCTGCTCACACAAAGGACAGCATGGATTTGGAGCAGACTCAAGGCCTGGAAGACAGGAGCTCTCAGCTTTGTCTCTTTGAGACTTGGTTTCTATCACTGTAAAGTGCCGGGGTGCGACAAATAAGGCCCGAGATGCCTTCTTCCTAACTTTAAAAGCCGTGCTCCTGTGACCACGTTGATTGTCAAGTACTGACACTTGTAAGCATTTCATCTGTTATGGAAAAGCATGGCTTCAGTCACCACTGGCGGAGCACAAAACCGTCTGTGCTCTGCCCCTTCGGTAGACTTGGCTCCCAGAAGCAGCTCCAGCTTTGAAACACAGAACATTGTCCCCATTGGGCTCTTTGGGAAAAGGCCTCAGTATTGTGGAGGGTGCCTCTTGTTATTTAGGGCTTGCCAAAGGGAACAGCCAAGAAAGACAGGAGGTCACATGGCCAGGCCTGCAACCGGCACAAAATGTTCTGCGCAACTGACGGCTGGACGGGGATGAGGCCTGTTCCAGATGCTACTGAGGTTTTCTAAGAGAGGTAGGGCCAACAACACATTCTGCAATAGATTCTATAGATGCTTCGGCAAAGGAAAATTTGGGTTGATATGTCTCTTCCTTTAGAAGAGTGTTCTCACCAGCAATATTTTTTTTAAAGATTGCAATAACTGAGTTACCACTTAATATGCTTCCAGTTTGTTGCGGCAGAAACAGATTCAAGGAGGTAAAGTTGCAGCAACTTGCTGAGTGTCACCCAGCAACACTGTCACAGTTAACCTCACCAGTGAGGACAAGTTAAGGACCTGCATGACCTGTGTGACCTGCTTGACCAGTTTGCCTCATCTTCTCCCATTGCTCCGCTATGCCAGGGACAGGAGCCACAGATGCAGCGGTCAGGAGCTTGTGTTCCTGTCCCTCTACACAGCTGTTTGGTCATCCCCGAGGCACAGAATATGCTGGCCGTTGTGTGTGTGTGTGTGTGTGTGTGTGTGTGTGTGTGTGTGTGTGTGTCACCCTCTTGAGTGAACTGTGAGTTCTTGGATGTTAGATCCCTGTGTGACTCAAAAATCTAACAGCGGTGTGTCTCGCCATAATTTTTTACAAAAACAGTAACATGAAAAACAGGTCCTCTCCCTGACCAGAAGAAGTAGGATTGGACCCAACCAAGGCTTGGACAAGGGATGCTGCTAGGAGGACAGTGGAGTCATGAAAATTCCAAACCCGGCATGAGACGGTAGGGAGTGGCAGGAAACAGGGAACAAAATGTCCAGGAACTGCCTGAGCCACTCAGGTCATAAGGTCCCCGAGTGGCTGAACAGCCGATGCACAAAATGAACTAACACAAACACTGGATTGGATGCATTTGGCCCCAGACAAACTTGCACTCCCCACTGAGGTGCCACTCCTGAGTGTGGCATCCTCTATGGAACTGACCGTGCTGGCTAGTCTTCCAGTCTCTAGTCCGTGACTAAAGGCCTCCCTCTTCTTGTCATTGTCTGCTATTTGGGAGGGGTGCTTGGGGTTCTGTTTTGCGAGTGCAGGTGATCAAAACCAGACCCTTTAACGTGAAAGCAAGCTCGGAACATTTTAGGCAAGCCTTTAGGTTTTGTTTGTTTGGTTGGTTGGTTTGGTTTTATTTTGTTTTGTTTTTTCTTTGTTTCTTTTTTAAATTCCATGCTGATAGTTTATTTTTTTATTTTATTAATTTATTCAGATTACAACTCAATTGCCATCCCATCACTTGAATCCTCCCATTCCTCCTTCCCTCCCGCTCTCACCCTATTCCCCTCCCCTAGGGCTATGAGTGAGGGGGACCTCCTCCCCCACTATATGGTCATAAAGCCTTTAGTTTTAAGCTATAAGGTGTTACTGTGTAGCCTAGTAGTTCATGCTGGCCCACAACTCATGGCAGTCCTGCCTTTAGCCTAAATGCCGAGCTTATGTGCATAAATAAGCTTTTAAAATCAAGGCGGCGCTTTTCTTAAGACGCCATGAGCTCTTGTAAAACAGTGGTCCTCGGCTTTCCTAATGCTGTGACCCTTTAATACAGTTCCTCATGTTGTAGCGACCCCCAACCAAAAAATTATTTCATTGCTACTTCATAACTGTGATTTTGCTACTATAACGAATCATAATGTAAATATCGGCTATGCAAGATATGTGATATTGTGACCTCTGTGAAAAGGTCATTCGATTCCCTGAGGGGGGCTGAGAACTGCTGCTGTAAAGGAAACTAGAAAGTAGAACTCAGTTTCCACGGTTCTGGCAAGCACAATGTTGATTGTACCATCTGGGTGAACGTCAATCTATCGTGACTAGCTATCATATGTGTTAAATAGCCTTTACCCAAACCGCAGCAGATCAGAAGTATTTTGAAATGTTGACTTCTTTTTAGATGTTGGTATATTTGAATGTACATAATTGAGATGTCCTGGAGCTAAAGCCCAAATGTACATACATATAAAATACAACTGGTATATATGTTTCATTTTGACTTTATATACATCCAGAAGGTAATATTTATAGTATACTTGTGCTTTGATTGTGACCCATACATGACGTCAGGTATGGAATTTACTTACGTGGCAAAATGCTTTCATGTTTCAGATGTTCAGAATAGGGGTATAACTTACAACTAGAAGAGTCTATAGGACAACAAAATAATTGACAAACCCCTTACTCTACGTTTTTTTTTTATTTTTGTTTTTGTTTTTTCCAAGACAAGGTTTCTCTGTGTGTAACCCTGGCTAGCTTGGAACTCACTTTGTAGATCAGGTGGGCCTTGAACTCACAGAGATCTACCTGCCTCTGCCTCCCAAGTGCTGGAACTAAAGGTGTGAGCCACCACACCCGGGAAGACAGAGTATAGCTTGAGACACTGGTAGAGGTCAGAGTATTGTAGGCCTGGAGGTTAAGGATTCTTGCTGTGCCTTAAAAGCAAGGTAGCAAGTTATTCCCATACCTGGAAAGAGGCTTCTCTGCAGAGGCTGGTACCTCACGGTCATCTTCTGACAGTGGGAGATGTGTCATGAGAAAAGACCTTAACACTCTTTGGCTTTCCTCCTTAGAGTCTGGTATTCAAGTGATGTCACCAAGATAACATCCTTAGATACCCACAGGCAGCAGATGTCAGAGGCTTGCCATTAGTTACTTCAGCTACAATGTCATGTGACCAGCTACGCCTTATCTCCTAGATGAAAAACTACATTGTAACTCCCAGACCTCCCATCAAATATCATTTTTGAATGCTTTTAATTCTAATAATCATTTACATTAGCACCAAAAAACACTTAGACATAAATCCAGTAAAATACGTACGTGATATGCACATGATGTCTATGAGGAAAATGACAAGTCACTTGTGACAAAAAGAAAAAGTGATCCAGATGCAGAAGGGATGGGTCATTTGGCAAAATGCTTAGTCTGCAAGGATAAGGACCTAAATTGCATGCCCAGCAGCTACCTCAAAAACTAAAAACCCTGAGCTTGCTGGCCAGCTCTTCTAGCCAATCAGTGAGTTCCAAGTTCAGAAAAAAATAAAATAAAGTGGAAAGCAACAGAAAAGGACACCCAACATCAACCTCTGGTCCTCACATGCACACACACACACACACACACACACACACACACACACACACACACGCATACACATGTACTCACACATGCACACACACTCACACACACACATACACACACACACACACACACATGCACACACACATGTCTGCAAGAACACACAAACGTGTTCACAGACACAATGATCTAAATAATTGGAAAATGATCCCATAGAGTTGAATAGGAAAATTCAATACTATCAAAATGTCAGTGTTCCCATTTTGATCTAAGGATTTGATGCGACAGCAGCCCAGTGCCCAGGGAAAGGGGACATGCTGAGAAATGAGAAATGCTTACAGTGCCCGCACTTGGGAGACTAGGATAAAAGAATCACAAATGGAAGGCCGGCTTTGCTGACGTAGGAAGACCTTGTGGCAGAATAAAACAAAAACATCTCCCCAAATTATTTTGTGGATATGAACAAAGTGATTGTCAAGTTTACAGAAGAAGGAAAACAAAATCTGTGCCGGCTGACAACAATAATAAAGGATATAACAATTGGTCTGCAATTATTATCCTGTTGATATGGAAGAGTTGCTCTACAGTGACCAAAAGATGTAATACTGGCGAAGAGTGTAGACAAAATGAATGAACAGGATGCCACCAAGAGCCCAAAATACACCCAAAGGAAGAGTAAGTAAAGGGTATTAGTCAACTTAGTAGAGGAAGAGGGGTTTTGGTTTTGTCTTTTCAACAAATGGTGCTAAGACAACTAGATATCCACAGGCAAAAAGGTGAATCTAGCAGAGACCCTGCACCTACCACAAAAACTAACTCAGCATAAAACAGAAAACTAATGTTTCTGGGAGACGGCCATGGGCTTGGTGACAAAAGCACAAATCAAAGGCGTGACCCTCTGAACTTCCTTAGAATCCAAAACCTCTGTGAAAAGCATTGCTAAGAGCGTGAGAGCACAGGAAAACATATCTGTGAGACTGATAAAAAAAAGACCTGACATCAAAAACATAGAATGAACTCTTAAAACTCAGCAATATGGCTGGGAGTGGTGGTACACACCTTTAATCCCAACACCCAGGAGGCAGAGGCAGAAGGGTCTCTGGGAGTTCAAGGCCATCCCGAGTCTATGCAGTCAATTCCAGGCCAGCAAGAGATGCGTAGTGAGACCCTGTCTCAAAACAAACAAACACTCAACTGTAAGGAAACAAACAGCCCAATTAACACATAAGCAAGGGATCTGAGCAGATGCCTCACAGAAGAAGATAACTAGATGGTATAAATAAGCATATGAGAGGATGCCGGATACCGTATGCCATTAGAATCGCAAGTTCACGCAACAGTGAGCTATCACTCAAACCTGTTAGGATAGAACAACTCAAAATACTGACAACGGCAAATGCTGAGGAGCCTGTAGCACAGCAGAAGCTCTTAGTCAGTTGGTGGGAATGCAAAACAGACCAGAGTGTGGAAGGCGCTTCAGAAATGTCTTGCAAAGTTAAATGTCGTCTCATGACACTGTTTAGCAAAAGCATTCCTGAGTCTCACCCGGAGGAATTGAAAAACTTGCCCACACAAAACTTTGCATATGGATGCTTGTAGCAGCCTCATACATAATTACTAAAACTTGAAAACAACCGAGATAACCTCCTTTAGAGTAGGATGGTTTTCTCTGTAGACTGTGGTACATCCATACAACAGAATGCTATTCAACAACAACAACAAGAAATCAGCTACCAGTCCATGAAAAAAACCACAAATTGTCAATGTGTGTGAAAAGAAATTTGAATTTGGGATCCATTGCCAAGAATTATGGACTTGTAGACTTAGCTAATAATCAACATAGCCTTGGAAGAGGTAAGAGTTCACCGTGGATGTGCATTACTGATGTCCGGTCTCAATTCCTTGATTGGAAAAGGTGCCTATAATACCTGTCTCACTGCATAGATGAGGGAAATAGGTGAATGAATGTTTCTATGTAAGAACAGAACATGTAACCAAGTAACTGTTATGCTGTAGCTTCTTGGCAAGTAGTTCCCAAGCCAGGATGTGATACTTGTCAAAGAGATCAATTATCAGGTACTGCACTGGAATGGCTAATGCCAAGTGTCTCTCTCATTTGGGCCACTTGGAACTCAGGCACAGCCACAGGTTCTATGTTTATTTATTTTATGTTTATGCATGTTTGATTAAATGTATGCATGTGTACCACTTATGTGCCGGCTGTCCATTGAGGTCAGAAGAGGCCATTGGCTTTTCTGGAATTGGGTACTGGGAACCAAACCTGGGCTTTATGCAGGACAAAAATCCTCTTAACTATGGAGCTGTCTCTCCAGGCCCTAGAATCATATTTTAGTGCCTTGAGACATCTGTTGTTTGTATTTCTGGCTAATGTTCTGTAACCAGGTGACTGGGTATGAGAAAGAGCTGCAGAGAAAACTGCGATGGCAGAGTCCCCTCCCATCCAAATTCCCGTCGGTGCCGTGGCCATCTCCAGCCTGAGGCTCACAGGCAGAACTTCAGTGGGAGTCCACACAGCTCAATGTAGAAGTAGCTGAGAGCTATGCAGTCTTTCCACAGTGATGCTTTCTGTGCAAGACTGTGAAAGCATGTACTTCAAAACTACAGTGTTGGGGAGGAATAAAAATATACCTCTTACAAACAGCAAAGCTTTCATTGCACGTATCCACTCACCATATCTGTGCCAACTGTGTCCAAGGCGCTGGCAGCACTGGGTGCTGGGATAACTGACTCTCATCTAAATGATAAAATGTGTCCTAGATGTGCTGTTCCTTGTAACCTTGAGAACACAGGGACCCAGCATGTCCCACCCACTCTACTTCAAGTCTAGGGGCTTACCCCATTGTTGGATGAAGCACTGATAATACTTCTGGCATCATGAGAAACCTAAAGACAGATGAGAGTGAGAGTGCATCAGAGACAAATCGAAAAGCCCTGTGTAGGGATGAAAGGAGCAGAAGTTAGGATCCAGCTCTGAGAGCTGATTTGCTTTGACAAAAGATTTTAGAATGGACAAGGAGCTTCAAAACTACGAAATAGACTGCATGGCTAGGTAGTGAATTCCCCTCTGCTGCAGGTGTTCACAGGCCAGATGCTCAACAGACAGAAGCTTGCAAATGAGATTTCTGCAGTAATTTGCAAATGGGGGAGGGGTACCAAGACTGTAACAATTAACTTTCTCTTAATACTTACCTATAACATTGGCTGTACTAATTGGTTTTTTTTTCATTGTGCATCAGATTCTTCTGCCCTCCAACTGTCCCTATACATCCTTCACTGTTCTCAAAGCATCCTCCTACATATGCCACTTTATTCTCAAGATAACCATTTGAGAAAATTAACACAAATGGAAATTATCACCAGTTCACTCTTGAACCATCTGAAGGAAGGAGAGCTCAAGAGAAGCCACCAATGACAAAGCCGAAGGAAATAATAAGAACAAGATGGGACCCCTCCTTCTCCACCAAAAGAACAATAGACCCAAGAACTCATCGAATTTTCATAACAGAGACATGAAGGGTATTAAATTCCAGACAATAGATCCATGTTTTGCAAGTGATAAAGCGTCACCAGTATCTAAGATGAGCATGATGTTTTTACCACAGTTCAAAGAGCAGGAAGCAGTGAATATCTGAAATTGAGAAGCTTGCTACCTGGGGATGTCTCCTCACTCGCAAAAAGCTCCAGGGAACCCTCAGGAAGACTGCTGAGCAGAAGTAGTAAGAAAGCAGGTCTGTTGCCTTAAACGTAGGGGATGGAGGGGGACAAGAAGATAGGACGGTCTAGGATGATGCTGAATTGAAGAAATCGTAGAGGGAATCAGGAAACCAAACAAAAATGTTTCTTCCTAGAGGAGTACTTTACATGTAGAAATGTAGCCCAGTGGTCTCCAAAGAGGGCACATGTTGAAGAAACACATTGTTGCTGAGAGCTGACAAAGGCATTAATGTCTCCTTAATAACTGTGTGGTGTAGTCTGAGGCCTTTCATCTGTAGATCTCAGAAGGTTTTGCAAACATCAATTTAATATTACAAAATTCTCCTGAAGTAAATATTGTGACACCTGTTTTCCAGATGAGAAAAAGAGAGAGTCTAAGGTGGTTACCTAAGGCCTACCCACTTCGGGATGCCAGGAGGTCGAGAGTCTCCAACCTAGCCATGCAGAGAGACCTTGGACTTGGCAATGAGGCAATGTCAGGACTCATCGATGCGGCTGTATCCGCTTCTCACAGTGGAAGGTATTCAAAGAAACAGATCTAGATGGTTTCAGTACCAAGGAGCCTGCCTCCAAAACTCCAAAGACTGAGAAAGAGGCTTCATGAGTCATTCCTTTGCCTCGTAGGTAGATGTCGTTTCTCATCTTCCACATAGTCAAGAGTTACTGCTTTCACTTCTCTATGTTTTACCTTGGAGTGTGATTACTTGTGTGGCACCTCATTTTCCTCACAAGACTTTGGCTACTTCACTCTCCTTCATGCCTGGTATATAGTATGAAATTGGGAGTGGATGTGATTTGAACTTACAGAGGAAATGGAACGGTAGACAACTCTAAAAATGGTTAATAAAAAAAAAAAGCTAACCACTCTTGCCTCTATGAGGCCTGCCTACAATTCAGATTTTCAGGTCAGTAAAGTCAAAACTGGGTTTTTATAGCTGTCAAATATTCTTTGGCTTCATACCAGTATTCTATTGGGATGTTTGATCTTATCCAAACTGTAGTGAAAGAGTTACATGGAAACCCAAGTATGTGATAAATACACAGGCCTTGTCACATCTTACAACTCTATAAAGCATTGCTTTCACTTTCTCCTTTTTATTCATTCTGGGACCCAAGTTCGTGGGATGGTACTGCCCATCCTCCCTGCTCAGTTATACCTCCCTGGAAATTCCCTGCCCCCCCCCACCCCCACCTGCCACACCATGCAGCCATGTGTCTTCTAGGTAAATCTAAATCCAGTCTACTTGACAACAAAGACTCACTTTCATAAAAGCCCACTTTGTACACTGATTAGGTCATGAGAAACCACCTCTGACACCCAAAGTCTCATGGGCATATCCTAAGGCAAAATGCATTTAGTTCATTTATGAAAGTCCTCCAAGCTATAACATTTCTACTATCATTCAGAAACCCAAAGAGACAGGACTCTGCCGTGTGCCTGTCTTTCCACATTCTGGTCTTCCCAGGAGAGTGTCCTATTAAGTTTTTTCCCAGGATTCTACGGTTTCTCTAGCCCACCTCTCCAATGCCTTCCATCTCTTTCTGCAAAGACCTAAAAGCCATACATCCAGGTTTGTCATAGCAACAGCCCATTTCTTCAACAAAATACCTGATGAAAGCAACTCCAAGATGGAAGGGCTTCTTTAGGCTCCAAGTTTGGAAGCACAGCTCATTGTGGTAGAAAAATAGAAATAAAATAAAAGCAAAGTGATACTGGAGGCTTGAGTTATGACAGAGGGTACATGACGCCGCAGCTCATACTGTGTCTATAGCCAGAAGCAAAGAGATCATCGCTGGTGCTCTAGCATGTGTGTTCTTTCAAATCTGAGCCTATTAAGACACCATGAAGTGGGCAATAAAGATGGTGTCATCTTATTGCATTGATAAGATCTTGTCAAGGTTTGTGACCACTCCTGTGTCTCATGATTAGGAAAATAATAGGACTGAATCAGAAACTGAGAAGCCTGGGGAAGCGTCCTGCAAAGGCACAATCATGGCCCCTTCAGCATCACTTCCACGACACGGAGAACAAGGGCCTTTTGTGTGGCTATCACACTGGGGCTGGCCAGTCCCCTCCCTGCCATCCTACAATGAGCTCTCCAATCTAAACCTCAGGGCCAATCAGCTATATTTTCCCTCAACTCATTAGCATGCCATCATAATTACATTATTAGCCCCACATAACCCCAATAGTCTAGCTACCTATGATGATAATTAACCTTTTTTTTAAAAAAGTGTCGTAGGAAGCACTCCTTGATATAACGGACTTACTTTTACTTAGTCACTGATTTCATTACTCTAGGTGCTCAGGAAAGTTCTGTGCAGGAAGGACAGTAACAACTGCACCCACTAACAGCCTCCCCTCAAGTCACATATGATTGTTGCTATCACCCCCATATGCTTTCAGAAAGTTGATTTAACAATCAATTCCAGAGACCTACTAAGTGCTAAGTGGCTGATAAGTATGGTCAGTATGAAAGGAAAGCAGCAAATGACCCAGAGTTGGGGTCTGTGAAGAAGTGCATAGCCTCTCCTCCTGGGTACACACTACATGGTTCTCTCCTAAAGCCACAAGCTCGGGTATTAAGAGAAAACATCACAAGCAGACCACTGGCCAGGCCTGGTTGTACTGTTAAACTGTTCTTGTGTTCCTTCATCCTGGCTTTAGAGAGCAGACTCTATGGTTGCACTCATAGGGACCTGTGGCAAACACACCTAGCCTAGAGCACGCCTCCAAACCATCTGCTGGGAATTAAACTCATCCACAAAGAACCCAGGTCTCTATGCGCATCAGTGTACACTTCCACCTTTCACTAACTTGACTTGAGTGTGTAAGGCTTTGTATCTGGCGTTGTAAGCCCTGTGGCAGTGTGTGATGCACGGTGGGTGCTTAGTCAGTGCTCGCTGAATTAAATTAACTTTATACGTGATTACAAGGCACTATTAATAGGGTACAGGTGGGGCGACTGTCAGCCACCGTCATAGGTTGTACAATAGTGCTATGATGGAAGCAACAGCAGCCAAAGGAGTTTCTCCTAAAAGCTCTTAGCGTCTGTGCACCTGCTGGGACACAAAGCACACGTGCCTTGTTCTCCAGGGATCTCTCTAGCAGGCATATTCCTGTGTTTGAAACCCCTCACCTAATCCCTTACGCAGATCCTCAGCAATTCAGTAATACCGACCCCCAAACCCCCCCCCCAAAAAAGAGGACTCCTCAGTTTTACCAAGAACAGCAGAAGCAGTGACCAGTCCAGACGCAAGAGTTCACCATGAATCAAACTCTCCACTTGTACTCTGGAGTGTTTGGCTTCAAACACACAAATGGACTGTAACACATCAAAAATAAGGATAGAAAGGTAAGAGCATTCGATCTGCAATTAAGGAGGGTTTTGTTCTTAACATTCAGAAAGCCTTAACTCCCCAAACACAAGTGATTTGTATGTATCTAAACTGGGATGTCTATCTGTTAATAGACTGTAATAAATAGATCCTGTTGTGCCATGCAGAGAACACTGACAGGTGAGAAGAGGTTTCTGGGGCTCGTTTGCATTCAGTTATCAAAATAAGATATGAAAAGTACCTCACAGGAGAAATCAGGACTTTTGAACAGTGATGTTTTCCAGTTCATCGATTCCTTTTTTGTTGTTTTGTTTTTCGAGACAGGGTCTATCTGTGTAATAGCCTTGGCTGTCCTGGACTGGCTTTGTAGACCAGGCTGGCCTCGAACTCTCAGCGATCCACCTGCCTCTGCCTCCCGAGTGTTGGGTTTAAAAGTGCGTGCCACCACACCCTGCAGTTCGGCCATTCTGAATGATTCCAGGGATGCTGGTGCCTGTCAGTTTCTGTAACTGCCTGTGTCATGCACTTATATTTAGTCAGACAGGATGCTGATGGTAAATAAGAAAACCACCCTTCATACACATTGTAAGATCATAAGTTTATGCTCTAACCACCTAAGGATACTTTGTGACTAAGTCTCTCTTCTGCATCAAATCAAAGCTAGTGTTCCCTTTACTATAAAGGAATATTGTTGCTGAGAGGTGGGGTAAGGGGAAAGCTAGCCATGTAGAAATATTAGACATTGGAACAAACTTTTTAAAATTTAATCTTGTGTGTGTGAGAGAATGTGTATATTGTGTGAATGTATGTACACGTGTAAGTGCATTGTGCATGTGTGTATTGTGTGCACGTGTATATGAGTGTGTGTGTGAATGTGTGTATGTATGTGTATGCATGTGTGAGTGTATGTGTGTGAATGTGTGTGCATGTGTGTATGTGTGTATGTGTGTGATGGGGAAGACGTGTACAGAGCAAAGGTCATCTCTGTGGATTCAGCTCCCTTTGTCCACCTTTAGGGGATTCCAAGGACTCGAACTCGGGTCAGCATGCTTTAACAGCAAGCACCTTTACCCCTGAGCAATCTCAGCAGCCTCATAGAATAATCTCCTAATCTTTAATAGTGTCTTCTCCCCCATTTGTGAGATGTCAGTGGAACTGGCAAAACAGCTGTGGGATAGAGTTATTTCCCTACATGTCTCTTATGGTTGTAGGTGTGGAAGGTCTCTTCCTTCTTCCTTCTCCATTCTGACAATTGCTTCAAGGTGGGGTGCTACAAAGGTGGGGAACTCCTGACCTCTCTCTGCTCCCCATGGGTGGGAAGGACAGCAATGACGTCTCTGATGGGCCCTTTAGAGGTGAGCCTGCAGCCTGGCACCTTCTGCCTTTCTTTTCTTTGTGTTCTTGATCAAATCTACCTTTAGGGAGTGGTCCAGTGTAAACACGGTAAGCGTGACCAGGGTATATACACCAGGTGTGATGCTCAGTGGTAGAACATTTGCTGAGAAGGCATCACGACTGGGAGTCCCAGTCCCAGCATAGAATAAATAGCTTCTGAAGAAAGACCTTGCACATGAGAAGAGCTTCACTTGCTTTATCTCTGCTGGTGACAAGGTGTGTAAGTCACCACAATCCTGGGTCCAGTCTTAAAATCCCTCTCCAGTGGGCATTTACTGTGCAGTTAGTGGATCAAAGCAAAAATCAGAACAGAGAAATCAAATCCCTCAATGCCTTGCTTCTTCCACCATGTTGGTTCTGTGGCTACTGAGAAACACATATGCCCATCACCAAGTGCAAACCACATCCTCAGACATGAGCCCCCAGTCATGAGGCTTGCTTGACCAGCACCAATGAAAATGGCTGGCACCTGGACTGTCCTTTTCCCCATCTGGGATCTTGAAGCTGTAGTAGGTCCCAGCCCATTTCCTTCACCACCTCTCAACGAGTATCTCTTTTCTATGAACAAACACACCCTCTGGTTTTTCCTGCCCTCTTTTTGCCATTAGTCATGTTCCCACCTTTCTCTCTATTGCAACGCTAACTGGTCCCTCAGCCTCCTAAAATCAACAGCGGTATGAACCCCAGCTCAAGTGGGAGGCAAGGGAAGGTCTTCATTTTCTAGTGAAATTAGATATTACACAGAAAACCCTTCTCCGGCCTCAAGCAATCCTTTAAAAATACCCAGACGGTACTGTGAGAAATTCTGTAAAAGACTCTTATCAGTAACCTCATTGGCTGTTTTTCTCAGGTGCCAACAAAACAAACAAACAAACAAACAGAAGTACCACCCTATATAATGACTAATGTCACACTATTTTTGATGCATCATATCTTGCTTCAACTAGGTCGTAGAGCAAGAGCCTTTAGAGAAGTGCGATTGGGCTTTACCAATGGAAACATTATGCAGTGTGTATGCCAAGAACAGCCCCCCCCCAAAAAAAAACAACGACTCGAGCATCCCTGGACACCAACTCAGAGGTAAGATGTGCAAGTCCTGTGCTCCTTGGAGATTTCCTCATGGGACTCAGTGGCTGGAGGTAAAAGCAGGAAATATGCAGAATGGCCATTCTGAACAATGTTGACCCTCTCTCAAAAGAAAAAGAACAGGGATTTGTTGAATGCAGTTGGTGTCTTAGGGTGGCCTGCCTACCCAGGAGGAAGGCTATGTGCCACTTTGGGCATTGCCTTGGTTAGGATCTGGCTGTGTCAGCCTTTTTGGTTAACTTTGGGGGGACAGCAGTCCATAGAGCACCTGCCAGGCTCTCTGTTCTCGTACCTCAAGAGTCTGAAGAGGAGGAACTTTAAGTCTGGGCCCATGGTCACTGTGCATGACTAGCTGTCACATCTGTCATGCAAAAGCAGCTAGGCTTGGGACAATGTGGGTTACCAAAGAGGAGTTGTTTTTTTAGCAATAAAAAAGAGCTTTTCAAAATTAGAAGTACGTGCTGTGTGGAACACTCTATAATTTTTTTTCATGGAGAGTTCTTCTAGGGCCGGGGCATCCTTCTGGATTTGCTGAGGGTGTGTGTTTCCTTTTTAAAGGTCATGCACCGGAATATACGGATGTGGGTAACAGTAGGCAGACTGGCTTTTACATGCTAGTAGGGATGACCATTTATAAGGACTCCTTGGGAAAGCCAAGCATCTAACACTTGCAGACTCGGAGGCTTCTGGGAAGCTAGTTTCCAGAATAGAACCTCTTGTCTGTCCAGGAAAACCTTCTTCCAGACCTCATTAGAAGCTGGACTTGGGAACAGAACGTGGCTGGTGTGTGTGAGAGAGAAGCTGAATATAAGAATATAATTCCTCCTGCAGGAAAAGGGAGATGGAGCTTTTTTTTTCCCCAAGAATGACAGCCCAGGGATGTTTTTAGGTAGTCCTGCTTTTGGAGGAGTAGGAAACTGGGAGCACTTACAGTTCCCAGGAAGGGGCGGGGCTGGAGAGATATCCAACTGTTAAGAGCACTTACTGCTCTTGCAGAAGACCCAGATTTGGTTCCCAGCACCCACATCACATGGCCCACAACTGCCTACAGCCGTAGTTCCAGGGCTTCCGAAACCTCCGTGAGAACCTGCGTGCAGGTAATCTCTCTCACACATATACACTTAAATAAAGACAATAGATACGTCCTTGTGTGAAACTGAAAATATGCCTGCAGGTTAATCTTTATCTTCTAGGTCCTATGTAACCTCCTTTGTCAAAGTGTGTGTGTGTGTGTGTGTGTGTGTGTGTGTGTGTGTGTGTGTGTGTGTTGAGACAGGGATTCTCTGTGTAGCCCTGGCTGTCCTGGAACTTGTTCTGTAGACCAGGCTGGTTTCAAGCTCAGAGATCCACCTGCCTCTGCCTCCCAAGCCCTGGGATTAAAGGTGTAAGCCACTGCTGCCACCACCTGGCTTCAAAGCATGTCTGAGAGTTACATTATCCACACAGTTCTTCCTGGCCACTGCCCTCCCTCACGCACTCTGTCTCTTGTTTAGCTTTTGTCGCCTCCTCTTCTAATTGGTTAGGCAAATCTACTTTGCAAACATCGCAACCTTACTACTCCTTAAGTCTAAGCCTGACACTGTTGCTCTAACCAGTCAGAATGGGTTACATCCACCAAACAACAGAAGGCTATTTCTAAGTGCCTCCATACACCTTTGTTTGGTAATTGGAAATTCATTTCTATCCCATTATTTCCCTGGATTTGAGGCTCGGGCTGGTAGACCAGATGTTCCTTCAAATGCTGAGATTGTAGACAGGAGAAAAGAAAGAACCAAAGCATTGAACTTGACAACAAATTGCTGCTGGAAGTGGCAGGTGCCACTGCTGCTCAGACAGGTATCCTGTGCAGGTAGGCTAATTCTCTCCAGTGTCTGGAAGATGCACACAGGAACAGTATCTGTGCATACTCAGTGACTATTATGTAACTCCTTTGTTTAAAAAGCATATAGGCAAAGAACCTGAAAAATCCCACATTTTCAAAATCAAATGCTTCCCCACTGTACCCTTATAATGGCCCCATCTGTGACATTTTGTGGTATTAGCACGCTATATGTGATTTCAATGGCAGAGTATTTATAATCCAGTCACAAAGCTAAGATGTACTTAAGAGAGTGTCTCATTCTTAAACCTTCCATATGTGCTGCCAAGTCTTCCATCATCTGTTTAAAACTCACAGTTCTGGGGAACTTGCTACCTCCCAGGTAACACATTCCACTCTTCCAAACTTGAACAGGCCTGATGGTTAAAAAAGCAACAATAATAACACATGTTAAATCCTTCATCAGATGAAGCTAGTACCTTCTGCCTTTTCCCAAACAAGGCAGCAAAGCCCTGCTTTAAAAAACAAAAAAACAAAAAACAAAGGCATTTTAGCAAGAAAAGGTACAGAGAAGTTCTGGCTTCGTTTGTCTCCTGCACAGAGGCTTCTCGGGTCTGGACTGTGAGCATCTCCTAAGAGACAGAGAGGGATGGAAAGACACCAAGGCAACCACCCTGCCTTGTTTACCAGAGAACTCAAGGGTGCCTTCACAGCTGTGCTGAGCGAAAGCATTTAGACAGAAGGCTGTGTGGTCCCAGGCTTTGTAGTGACTCACCAGAAAGGCTGTCAACCTGAACTGTTGAAAACACTAAGTTATGTGCCTGGGGTGGCCATGGGGCCCCACGATAGGCCCTCCTGAATTACTGAGCAGCTGAGGAAAGGGAAGCCCCCTGAATATGCAGCACGGCTCTGCTGAATTGGGGTAACAGTGACACCACCACTGGTCAGAAGCATCCTGTGTGTTTTAAACACAGCTCTGGAACCCAAAATGAGGATCGCTGCTGCCCTGTGTTCACTGGTTGAACCTAGGCTCACTCCATCTGTGTCAAGTGATGGGCTCACAGGTCAGGTAACGTTTTCTCAGGCTGTAATGAGGATCAAGTGGGAAACAGACAGAAGCCTACCATGCTGGTCACAGTCAGTCAGTCAGTCACAGCACCCTGTAGTCTTTCTTTCTGGGCTGCCCAGCCGGGCTGCGGGCATTGGAAGCTCGGACTGGCTGTCCTCCAGGTGACTGCTCTACTGCCTGAGGAAAGGAGCCAGGGAACGTTCTGGCTGAATCTGTTTCACATTGTTGCCCAGAGGCCGCAGCTCTGAGCTCATGGAATATAGCAACATGGCCCCGCAGAGTCACCCTTCGTGACAGACCAAGAGACCTTATGTCATTGTTACCCGCCCCCCCCCCATTTCTGATGCTCAATTCCAAAGCTACTTTGTATCTTTCCATTTTAGTGACTGAAGAAAATGTGACACTATAGGTATATACAACAACTTATTTCTCTTCTTATCCATTGATGGACGTTTGGTTAATTCCACCTTCTGACTTATTCATGTCTGGTGAAGACTGGTATACAAGGGTCTTTTTTGAGCCTTGTTTCAGCTCACTTGTGTTTATGCTCAAGTCTGGAGCAATTGAACTATAGGGTGATTTTGTTTTTAACTTTCTGAGGAATTGTCACACTGTTTCTGGCATGGCCCAAACGACCAAACAACTATACATTCCTACCAGCAGGAATGTTCTCAAGGAGAACTTAATAGGATAGCTAACATTCTAAGGGAAACAAAAGATAAATTAAGCCCAAGATAGCTTAAAACAGTTACAAATACCAAACCACTCCTGGGCCCCAACAGAGCCAGTCCCTTGCCTTGATTCAAGTCTGAGTCCCTAAGGCCATAGGCAGAGCCATCACCAATCCCATGCGCCACTCTACCCTCGGTGTTCCCTCCTGGTTCCCAGGCCCACATAAGCATATCTACTATCATTCCCATCCGCAGGTACAGACAGCTGAGAACTAGATTCTCCCTAAGGAACAGCCTCACTATCTATTCTTGTTTGGAGTCCTCCTGTGACACCACTTACTCCCCAAAGGCTGAAGTACCCAGAGTGAAAAATGAAGGCAGTGTAGGTGGCTCTTAGACCTGTGCCTTTCAGTCTCCCCACAGTGAAGGGTATCACAAGGGAGCCATGATAGTGTACATACGACACCCAAAAATATCTAACAAGGGGCTCCTGCAGCTAATAAACACCTTCGGTGAAATGGCTAGATACAAGATTAACTTAAAAATAAGTAGTCCTCTTATATGTAAAAACAAAGGGGTGGAGAAAGAAATTAGGGAAACAACACCCTTCACAATAGTCACAAATAAGGCTATTTGGCAACTGGAACCAAGAAAGTAAATGCCTATATGATAAAAAAACTTCCAGTCTTCAAAGAAGGAAATTAAAGAAGACATCAGATGACAGAAAGATCTCCCATGCTCGTAATAACATAATAAAAATGGTCATTTCACCAAGAGCAAGCCACAGATTGAGTGCTTTCCCTATCAAAATTCCAACACAATACTTTAAGACCCTGGAAAAAAATACTTGACTTCATATTTTAAAAAAACCAAAAACCCAAGATAGCTAAAGCAACGCTATACAATTAAAGGACATCTGGAGGTATCCCCATTCCTGATTTCAAGCTGTATTACAGAGCAATTGTAATTTTTTAAAAACCCACATGGTATTGAAATAGAGATAGACAGGCTCATCAATAGAAATGAATAGAAGACCCAAAATTAAATCCGCACAACTATGGACACTTGATTTTTTATAAAGAAGCCAGAAATATACGATGGGGAAAAAGAAAACACTTTCAACAAATGGTGTTGGTCTAACTGGAGGTCAGTATGTACAAGAATGCAAATAAACCCATATCTCTCACTCTGCACAAAATTCAAGTCCAAGTGAATCAAAAAAAAAAACAAAAAACCTCAACATAAAACCAAGTACACTGAATCTGATAGAAGAGAAAGCAGGGAATAGCCTTGAACTCATTGACACAGGACACAACTTTCTGTACAGAACACCGACAGTTCCGGCTCTAAGATTGACAACTAATAAATGGAACCTCATGAGTGGTGGGAGCAGCAGGCAGAAATTCCAGCATCCGGCGACAAAAGACTGTCTGTACCAGGGACAGCTGAAGCGTGACTGGCCAGTGGGAAATCCACCAGCGTCACAAGGCAAGGGCACACCTGAGCAAGCTGAAAGGAAGAGAAATGAGGAAAACCAACCAAGAAATTCGCAAATACAACACCCCAAGCTTCACAGGCTGCCTGGCCAGAGTCCAGTTCAACCACATCACCCCACTCAAGGCAGCCTTGAGACCAACAAATGCCTCCGCCCACGTGCAAATCAAGGGTGGGCAGGTGGAGTCCAACTGTGAGTCCTCCCCGCTGATGCTTTCACCATGTCTTTGGCCACTGACCTTTGGCACTTAGATCACTTGGGTTCTGGCAGTGCTGATTTCCCATATAACCCAGAACAAGGCAAAGCTATAAGAAATGGAGTCAACCGAACCTCAGCTGTCGTTGGAGAGGTCACCGTCCTCTGCACTCTGGTCTTCCTCATATGGTACATGTTCTATCATGAGGGCACCTACCACACCAACGAAGCCGAGGGAGCTGAGTCAGCCAAGAGCACAGATGCTGCCACCATGAACAGTGACCCCCCGCCCAACTTCACAGAGGCCATTGACAAGAGCAAACAGGAGGGGCTCACTTGAAGGGTAGCTTTTCAGCCATGGGATAGGGAGGAGGACTTAAAGGAGGAGGGAGAGGGATGAGAGCACCCTGCGTCATACCTCTGAGCACAAGCTAGGGAAGGCAAGCAACCCAATATCCTTAGGACTGATGGCCACACAAAATATACTTTTTAATATTTCTTTATAGCTGAGTTCCCTCCTTCTGTATCAAAACAGAATAATACAAAAATGCTTTAAGAGTTTAAGCAACGGTTGAACTTTGTAGGTAATATCTGTCTTGTTTTGTGTGTGTTTAGATGTGTTCTAAAAACCCATGAGGGAAATGCAAATCAGAATAACTTTGAGAGCTCATCTTACACATGTCAGAATGGCTAAGACCAAAAACATAGGTGATAGCCCATGCTGGTGAGGATGTGGAGCAAGGGGAACACTCCTCCATTGCTGGTGGGAGTACAAATGTATACAGCCACTTTTAAAGTCAATATGGCTCTCTCTCTCTCAGAAAATTGGGAATCAATACACGTCATGACTCAGCCATATCACTCCTGGGTATACATCCAAAGGATGCGCCATCCAACCGCAAGGACACTTGCTCAACTGTGTTCCTAGCAGCTTTATTCATAATAACCAGAAACTGGAAACAACCTAGATGACCCTCAACCAAAGAAGAGATAAAGAAACTGTGGTACATTTACGCAATGGAGTATTACTCAGATGTTTTTTAAAATGACATGAAATTTGCTGGCAATGGATAACGCTAAAAAAAAAAATCATCCTGAGCGAGGCAACCCAAACTCCAAAAAACCAAACGTAGTATATCCTCTATAACCAGGCAAGCCCTCAAGTGGCAGGATCAGAACACAGATCCAGCCAAAAAAAAAAAATCCTCCAAGCTACAGTTTGACATGTCTGCAGGGTGTGCTGGGACAGGAACCTAAGATACTCGTCATCAGAGAGAGCAGAGAGTCTTCATCCGACAAGGATGGGAGCTGATGCAGAACCCTATGCCCCACAGGTAAACATTAGGCAGAGCTCAGGGAGTCCTGTGGAGGACAGGGATGGAGAACAGAGAGAAGCCAGAGGGATCAAGGACACCACTAAAACATGGCCCCCAAGAAGAGACTTGATACCCTATGAGCATATACATGGGGAGGAGGTCCCCTCGGTCATGGTCATAGGGAAGGGGAGTAGGGGGGAAGTGTGAGGAAGGGAGGAATGGGAGGATACAAGGGATGGGATAACAATTGAGATGTTAATTGAGATTTAAATTAATTAATAAATTAATTTAAAAAAATTTTTAAACAAAAAACATGGCCCACAGAATCAACTGACCGGGACTCATGTGGGCTCAGAGATCAGGGAACCTGCGTGTGTCTAACCTAGGTCCTCTGTATATATGTTAAGGTTGTATAGCTCTGTGATCTACACAGAGGGATTCCTAATGGTATGACAGAGTCCCTGACTCTTTTACTCGCTTTTGAGACCCTTTTCCTCCTACTTGGTTGCCTTGTCCATCACTGATGTGAGACTATGTGCCTGGTCTTATTGTAGCGTGTTATGCTGTATTTGGCTGGTGTCCCTAGAAGGACTGCTCTTTTCTGAGGTGAAGTGAAATGGGGCGAGGGGGGGGGCATCTAGGGGAGAAAGGGGAGGCTGGAGGAGAAAACAGAGAGGAAACTGCAGTGAAGATGTAATACATGAGAAAATTTAAAAAGAAAAAAGAGTTGGGGAGCCCTGGTTCAATGGCCTAGGAGCACAGCCTGGCATGAAAGTAGAGCTGTGTTCTAGGCCTCTCACGGTCTTCACCTAAGGTGCAACATAATACAAAACCTTTTTGTCAGTGTCATCACCTAGGTGATGGTTTGAACTGACTAGCTGCTCTACTCTAAGACGATCTCAGACAAACTGAGGCTCTCACAACTAGGAAAACCAATGAGGTCCATATATCTGAGCTCACTGGAAGGCAGTAGCTATAGGAACGTGTGTGTGTGTGTGTGTGTGTGTGTGTGTGTGTGTGTGTGTGTGTGTGCCTGCATGTATGTGTGCATGTGTGTGCGTGTATGTGTGTATGTGCGTGTGTGTGTGTGTGTGTGTGTGTGTGTGTGTGTGTGTGTGTGTGTGTGTGTTCATTTATGACCTAGTTGAAGTACAGAGCCATTTGGGGACCAGTCAGAAACAGCATTGCTAACTAGAGCACCTGCCTCTTCCTGCACACTCTAGTCACGGTGGTGAGGAAGAATAGGTCTCTTTCACTTTCTAAGAGGAAGACTGTTCTGTCAGCCTTACTCCAGAGCCCAGGGTCTGAGCTTTCTACTGTGGGTCTTCTCGAGGGACGATGAGTGGTAGACACCCCATAGCATAGGAGAGCTTCAAGAAAATGAAAGTGGTGGATCACACTGCCCAGTTTTATTAAAAAACAAAAACCTCCAAAATGTTTCCATAAAAATAAAATCCAATGCCAGTGCCAGGCATGTAAAAAAAAACGGGTACGCTGAGAGCCGCCCTGCCTGATACAGCCTTTCGCCCATGCCAACCTGGAGCCATTTCCTCCACCCCCCAGGGCACCTGTGTGAAACTGTCTCACTTGAAATGCTCTGTGGTTCTAAGGCATGAGACTGCCCTGCTCAGTTTACAAAGAGTTAAGCCGGGTAGCCTGGGAGGAGGATGGCTCTGCGGCTGGGGGTGGGGAGATAAGGAAAGCTGTTGGGAGTGACAGTTCTTAGACAAGAGCCTCAGCAGCTATTTCTTCTGTCCAAAGAGGAAACTGAGGCCCAAATTGTCAAGATACAAACTTTGTAACTTTTTGACCCAGGAAGTTTTGAGAATGATAATAAGGAAATGATTATAGAGCGCATTGAGCTTTTTCAGAGACAAGTGGTATTTAAAATACAAGGTATTATTACCTCCGTAGAGTTTTCTTTTGACTACCACTATGCTTGAAAATGTGGGCAGAACACTTTTATTTTTCGAAACTCAGTTATTTTTTTTTTAAACGTTCACACACACAATACCTCCTCTCGGCTCTATAAGCTAAGTCTCGGCTTTCTTGTCACTAGATAATTTAAATGTTCAAAGAAATCTGGTATTAGCTTTATCATCTAACTTGGCCGCGCTCCCATAGAGACATCTAACCCTTCTATCGCCCTCTCTACTCCTGTAATTTGAAGGACAGGTAGATTAACTGTGAAAACTATTACATTTGAGGTCTTCAATGCCAAGTACAAAACATCAGTCACTACAGGTGTAAGGTAGAACTAGGTCTTTAAAACACCCTAAATAAGTCAGGGCAGCCACGGGGCAAGCGGGTTCCGTGGCAGCTGGCTCACTGCTGAACCTTAGAACTCACAGAGGAAGAGATTCCCCACGTACCCCCATGACTGAGCCACCTGTGTCTTAGAAGATTCCTAAACTGAAAATCGGATGTCGGTTCAAGTGTTCTTTTCATGTGTGTGGAGCATTTATGAGAAGGCCCTGGGGTGTCCCCTCTGCTTGCTTTATAGGAACGCACCGTGTATCCTTCCTGAGGGCACTGGGGGTGCGGGCCCGGAAGAGAATCCGAAGCTGGTTCACACTGCTCTGTGGCTGGAAAGGGGTTGCTTGTCGGCCCCGAATCTTATCTTTGGTTCCTCATCAGAGATGGGAGGCCATCAGTAGCACTTTTTTTTTCCTTCCCTGCGTTTGTTTTGAGTATCTAAAGCAAGCGCAGATACGGGGACATAGGAACGGCTTGATTCTGGTTCATGTTTATTGAAAAGCTCTAACAGTCCACGTGCCTCGGGGCTTACTGTTATTTCTTCGGTGTTCTGCTTTCAGTGCACAGTGGAACTAAAGATAACCATGAAGCTATTGTCTCTGACCCGCCTGGGTGCTCTTACTAGAACGAAAGGAAAAAGGAAATACACTGTGGCCCAGAATGGGGCTCCAGAGAAATCCAAAATGAGCTGCGGTCTAAAAGCGACTTCTCTCCAAGCCTATTTTTAACCAGCTGTGAACTTCTCTAATACGCAGAGAGTGATGCTAGGCTCCCTGAATAGCTTGCCTGACGAGCTCCTGCCCGCTTCTGCTACTATGTGAATTTATGGAGTTCTAGTCTCACACTTCATTAAAGAAATATACGATGGAGCAGAGACAGGAGGCCAGACACTTATAACTCTTGTCCCAATCTCCCAGTGATAAATCTTAGTCCTGCCTCATTTGTGGAGGAAAAAGGAGTAACCAAAGAGATGTTATCTACAGCCTCTTTGTGGTGGGTTGCCTTTCCTTTTCTTGCCTTTCCTTCTCTTCTCTTTTCTCTACATTCTTTTTCTTTCTTGCTTGCTTGCTTAAAAGTTGTTTTCAATGGAAACTTTATTAAGAGATCACAAATCAAAAGGTCTGGTCAAAAGCACTCTCAGATCTGTAAGATAATCTTCCAGTCACAAGTTTGTAACAAACCACTACTGTAACTAGTGCAAAGGAGTTGGTTTTCATATGCGACATTGTTTATGACGGCTGAGAGGCTCAATATGCTTGCTGCCACTGTGTTAAGTCAAAACTCTAGACTTTTATTTATTCAAGATTGGATTCTGATGAAGTCCAGTGCCAACCATCTTACACACACACACATACACACACACACACACACACACTCACACTCACACTCACACATACACACTCTAGTGCAGAGGGTGAAGTAGAAGGAAAGTGTGGCACCTGTGTCACAAAACAAATATTTCTAAAAATCCCTCAGTCTGTTTTACCGTCTTACCTAGACGGGATGATGACTTGAACAAGAGGCTCGGAATGGAGGTCAGACTTCCAAAGAGTGCCCATCCCAACTCCTGATAAATATCTGCTGAAGCACCAAAAGCAAGCTGGGAGTGGGGACCCAGGCTTTCAATCCCAACCGTTGAGAGGCAGGCCAGTCTCTGATGAGAACAGCCTGGTTTCCGGAGTGAGCCCCCGGCTAGCTCACCCCAGACCGAGTGAGGCCCTGTCTCAATCAAACAACATAAAGAAAAAGGAGTGATTAAAGAATAGTTAAACAGCATTGGGGCTGTAGCTCAACAATAGGGTACTTGCCTAGAACACCCAAGGCCCTGGGTTGAATTCCAAGCACTCCCAAACAAAGGACGACAACAAAACATGGCTAAAGAGTTAGGTTAACAAATGGCAGACCTGCCCAGTGATGCAGCTGTCATTTCTTTTCTAATTCCTTTTTCACATGACACAGGTCTCCACCCCTTCCTGCTCACCCGAATATTTCTGTGCTACGGGTTCCTTCCTGTCTTGACTTGCTGCTCACTTGTCTAGCTTCTTGAGTAGTGTTAAGTCCATGTAGGTCTCTTGATATTCCATCTGTGATTCCTAAGCTTTCAGGCTACATCTGGAAACTGCTGTGAGGACCATCTCCTGACCCTCAACCCCATGCCGGTCAAAGGTAACAGCACGCTTTACCCAATTGTTTGGACCAAGTACATAGACAAGTCCAAGTACTTGGGCAAGTTCTGGGGTAATGATGACTGACTGCACTATCATGTTTGTGTCTGGCTCCTCCCTCTCAGTCACACATTTCCAGAAGACAGGGACTTAACGTCTACCTTGGTCTCTTTGCTCACAAGAGATGCCTGGATTGCTTTTCATACATGTAATAATGAATGTTACATGTGTGGGGAAATAAAGTACATGTAGGTCAAGTATTTGTTTCATTCACTCTTCTCTCTGCCTAGAACAGTGCCTGGAATATATTGGTTAATTTATAAGTACCTTGTTTTATCAACTCACTATATTTTCAAAAAAAATTGATTTATCGTCCCGGGGGGAAAAAAGCCTACCAAATCCACCATTTGGGTTTATCTACCTAAAAACATGGACCCAAAGTGACAGCATGCCAATATGGGTTTCCCTAATGTTAATTCAGGAATTCAGAGATATTCTGTTTAGCTGAAAATATCACAAGTTAATTTTTAATGGGTGAAATCTGTTACTCATTCTAAAGCCTTTGACCTAAAAAGAGTACGACAGGCCAGAACCGAGAACTGTAGTAACGGCAACACTATGGTCTGGATGCTTGGAAAGTGAACCCCTCAGGGATAGAAGAGAAATGGGGCACAAGTGTGGCTTCTGAGCAGCCCTTGTTTACCTTGGGGTACCTTGGGCTCCTCTACCAGGCTCCCCCAGTCCCTTCATTGCCCGGTGTATTATGTGTGGCTTCCGAAGTTAAACCAGGTTTGTGTGTGCACACCTGTGATAGGGACGTGTGAAAGAGTCATGACAACAGCCCTGCCTGCAACCAGAGGGCCATCTGGGAGGAGAGGATGCTGGGAATCCAGCAGGGGTCAGCTCACAATTAACAAGGGCCTTCAATGTGGGCTAAAGAGCGTGGACATCATCGCTTGACCAAGGGAAGCTCGTTTTTTTTGTGTGGCGATCATACGCACCAAGCTGACTGTTTGCGAATTCCCTCTGTAACATTCACAAAGATAGAGCAGGGAGAAGAATGGATGAGCGGGGGCGGGGGTGATGGGGGGGGGGAGTCCTGGGAGGGGGAGAGGGAGGGGAGATCTATTCCCATCTGATTGCCACCATCTAAGCCTGACTCCTAAGTCTTCCTACCAAAGCAGGGCTAGCAGGAGCGTGGCTAACAAGGGGCACTTGGTGATGTTGAAATCCAGCCGCATTAACCGTCGAGTAGTGTCAGTTAGCAAGGACACTTCAGTCACTATTTTTACTTCTTCGGCTCACCTCATACCAGCTGCCTCTTACTCTTTCGCCTGTGGAAGATTTCTCTAACCAGTGTCTTTCATCTGCCTCAGCTCTGGCCTCTGGGGACCCACGCTAAAAAGTGAAGGACAATAGAAAAAGTCCCTGTCCCAAGTCCCCTGCAAGGTCAACAGGGATATTCACTGCAGAGAGCTGGGGAGAGGGGTGTCTAAATGTCAAACGCTAATGCCACAGCTGTGTAAACACCCAGGGAAGCACCCGTCACTGCTTTCAACAGCTGCGTGGCTCTACATGCAAGACACTGTGGCAGGGTGGTCCTGTTTGGTTACGTAAAATAAAGATGCGTACTCTAAGTATTGGCTGCTCCTCCAGAGGACCAAGATTCAGTTCCCGGCATCCACATGGAGGATCCCAACAGTCTATAACTCAGTCTCTGGCGTATACAGCACCTGCTCCTGGCCTCTGTTGGCACTAAGTATGTGTGGTGTGTGTACATTCATGCATGTTGGCAAAGCATCATATGCAAAAAAAATTCTTAAATGATATTTTTTTAGTGTTTGGGTTTTTAAAAAAACATTTGGTGGCCATATGAAGTATGTTGCTTACTTATTATTTCATCTATTGTGTTAGGGATCAAACCTAGGGCCTTACACATAGTAGGACATGGTCTGCCTCTGACCACACCATATATTAGAATTGAGTATATCACAGCTTCTGATGCCCTTGCTTCCAAGACAATGAGTGAGTGTTCCTCTTCCGTTAGCTTTCTCTCTAGACGACTAATGCAATGGCTAGATCTCAAGTCTCCATCTTAGACCATGAAGATAGGCCTTTTTATGGTCACCCATTGCTAAAAACAAACAAATCACTAGTGTTTGTTTAAAGTACACAAGTACACATCTTTTGGAGGGGGTTACTCTCCTGTAGGTATGTGCTCCACATGCTTGCAGGACCCATGGTGGCCAGAAGAGGGTGTCACATCCATGGGCGTTTGAGTTACAGCTGTTGCGATCCTCCATGTGGGTGCAGGGACCTGAATCTTGGTCCTCTAGAAGAGTAGCCAGTGCTTAAAGTAGACATCTTTATTTAACTTAAGCAAGTGGGCAGGGCAGTTTTCAGGTGTAATAGATAGGTCGGTAATCCCTGGATTACACTAATGATAAATACATACAGTGCAGATAGAGAGCTGCAACTCAGATTTGGCATCCAGGCCACTAGGCATTGGTCATCACATCACACCAGTCTGAAAACATAAGCTAAAACACGAATGCACAGAAGGCTCCATTTTCATATATGATATTGTCAGAATAGGGAGCTTCCTCGTACACTGCATTGTCTATGTTAACTTAAAATTTAACGGAAGTCCTTAATGTTGATGCCCAGAATCCTTTTAGCTGGAGCCTTATGCTCCAGGAACCTTATGATGGTTCCTAGGGTGTAAATCTACAGTGAAAATTAAATTTGGGTTTACACAACTGCTATAGTGAAAGCAGGCTTGAAAAAGAGGCTAAGACCAGATGAATCAAAGTAAGGGGGACACTGTTTCCACTCAATGTCCCATGGAAAAGGTTAGCGAGTTGCCAGTAGTCCCTTGCCCGGTGCTTGTGTCACCAGTAAGTGTGCAAATGTGTGAATGTGTGTGTTTGTGTGCATGTATATGAATGATGTTTGTATTAGTATGCATAAGTATGTGTGTGCACACGTTGTGTGTATTTGAGTGTGTGCATAATGTGTGTGTGCATGAAGTTCATGTGAGTGTGCATAAGGTGTGTTAGTGTGTGTCTGTGTGTGCATGTTGCATGTGCCAGTGAGCAGGTGCATGCACAGTGAGTGTGTGTGCATTAAGTTTGTGTGCATATGCATAAGGTGTGTTAGTGTGTGTGTGTGTGTGTGTGTGTGTGTGTGTGTGTGCGCATGTGCCTGTGAGCAGGTGTGTTCACAGTGACTGTGTGCATGAAGTTTGTGTGAGTTTGCATAAAGTGTGTTATTATGTGTGTATGGATGTATGCATGGTGCATGTGTGTGCTCCCAAGTTGAGGGCCTTGTGCTTGGGGTAAGGATGCTCACCTGGGGAAAGCGGCCTGGATCCCAACCCACCTGAACGCACCTGCCTCTGCCAAGGAGGTGGCTCTGTGAGCTCCAACTGTGTAAAAAATGACTGACTACCAGTGACAGCGGCAGGCCAGGCACACCAACAAGGGTCCAACTGAGCGCCATCGTGTCCTGGATGTGGAACTTCCTTTTTTTTTACATGCCAGTATTTCTACTGGCTCCATGTTAGGCTCTCTTCTCCTCCCTCTTCTCTTTCCTTTTTGTTCTCTACAGAGAGGGTGAAAAGTCCCCCAAGTCCCTCAGATGGACCCTCCTTTGCATAGTGCCTTTATGATTTCTGGGACCCCCTGTGGGTGGGGTCTGTGTGATTTGCATATGAATGGTATGCACTCCTCTCACTGGCCAGAGAGCTGCTGTCAAGGTCTTTTCTCAACAACTCATGTTGTATTGAGGAGGGACCCAGACATCGGTGTGTCCCCATGTTCTTCCTTTCTTCCTGGACTAAGGTTTAAGTCAAGCTTCAAATTAGATGTGTCTTTTGCTTGTCAGTGTCTTGAAAGAGAAAGGTGCAGGTGGCCTGTCCCTAGAACAGAGAAACTCAATTCTCCTTTTGGCTAAGAATCCTTTTCTAACTCCCTGCCATTCAGGGGGGAAAAAAAAAAGGAATTGATTTGTCCAACAGTCAGCCAACTCTGAATTGTGTTCTTTCCACAGTAAGAAGCCCACTCATTCCCCTCTGTCCAAGTTAGTGGGTGAGTTATCACTCTGCCACTTTGGAAAAAATATCAGTAACAAAGTGCATTCCCCAGACACCTACCTTTCACACTCCAAGCCAGCAGGGGACCAAGGCTTGGGAGGAGCTTGGCTCTGTAGTGTGGGCTCATTGGCTGTCGTCACTCCTTTGCTTTCTCCATCCCTGTCTATAGTACGACACTTTAACTTCCATATTGCTTCTCCCTCCCTCTCTGGCCCTGTCTAACAGCTGCAGCAGAATCAGCCTCCTAGCTCTAACGGTGATGCTAATTTGGGCAAAACCCTCCCAAGGCAGGTCACCTGTCTGCACCTCCCCGGAGCAGCAGGAGGGAGCGGGGTTGCACCCTGCTCAGTTAGCTACAGCTGAGCAGATCAGAGAGGCCTTTGGAAGCTTAGTAGAGGCAAAAGAAAGGTCACACTCCTTCCTTTGTAAGGCTCCTAATGGGACGCGAAGTTTGATGCTCTGCCCTGAGTGCAGAGTTAATAAAAAGACTAGAGATGTGGAAGGCGGGCAGTCTCTCTCCAGCTACAGTCTCGTCTTTGGACAGTTTGCTCATGGTGATTATCTAGCAGCTGTCTTCTCTTCTTCGCATTGCTCTCTTGCCTTTCTCAGAAATGTATCTGGGGGAGGGGAGAGACAGAGAGAGAGAGGGGGGGGCGCTTTCTAATGAGACAGGACAAGGAAGACATCACCTTCTAGCACTGATTTTTAGCTCAGGGAGTTGAAACCATCTGAGTTAGTTAACGCTCCTGCAGGAGGGCCCATCTGCATGCTTTTTGAAATGTTGGTCCTAGATGTGAAAGGCTAGCCTTCTTCTTCTTCTTCTTCTTCTTCTAATAATAATAATAATAATAATAACAATAATAATAATAATAATAATAATAATAATAATAATAATAATAATAATAATAACTAAGCATTCTTTTATCAAAAAGTCTGTAGCAAAGGCAAGGAGTGGCCTCACCTTAATCTTGCAAAACCAAGTATGCTGTAGGCAAAGGAAGACAAAGACATTTGCGAGATTCCTTGTGTGTAATTCCCTGTACCATTTAGTTCATTTACTGCTTCCTTCCTGGGTGAATAACAGGCACAGGGTATAATGGGAGGAGAGGGTACAGAGAGATACACAGATTAATTCAATATTGTCTAGTTAGTCCTTGAGGAATTCAGTCTGTCTCAGCACTCAGGAGGCCAAGGAGGAGGATTACAAATACAAAGCATAGTATGTTGCATAGTGAGACTCTATCTCAGTTGCACACACACATACACACAACACACACACACATGCATACATGTACATATATATGGAAAGACAGACAGACAGAGAAGAGCAGCGAAACTCACACCCACTACAAATTTAACACAAGTTGCACAGGCCAGGACAGAGGCATGGATGTCAAAGTTTTTTGCTGCTGAAGACACACTTAAACAGTGCTTCAACATATGCCCTCAAAAGGGCTTCTTGCAGGTGGGTTAGTGTTCCCCTCTCTCCACCAGGAGTCCTTTTCCCGGTTAGAGGGTGGAGGGAGGAGAACACCAACCCGCTGACAAAAACTTCCATCCAGAATGTCCACTGCCTTCAGGATATTCAGGGGCTAAGATAGAGCAGAGATCAAGGAAGTATGCAATTACTCCTGGCCCAACCTTAGATACACACCATGGGAGAGAGATTTGATGATTGATGATGCTCTACTGTGTTTCAGGTGAAAGCTTAGCACGGCTGTCCTCTGAGAGGCTCCGCCGCCCAGCAATGGATTGAAACAGAAACCAAGACTCACAGCCAAACATTGGGCAGAGCATAGGGAGCCTTGTAGAAGACAGGGGTGGGTGGGTTGGACAGGAATTCCACAAGAAGACCAACAGTCCCAACTAACCTGGGACCAGAGGGGCTTGCAGAGACTGAAGCACCAACCAAGGACCAGGCACGGACTTGACCTAGACACTCTACACATACATACGGAATGGGCAGCTTAGCCTCCATATGGGTCCCCCCAGAAAGGGGATGAGGCTGTCTCTGACATGGTCTCAGTTGCACGCCTTTCGATCCCTTCACCCTGGACACTGTGCCAGGACATTGTGAAAGAGGAAGTATACAGTCCTGATGAGACTAGAAATGTTGGGGCAGGATTGGAAGGGGGTTCCCCTTTTCTGAGGGGCAAGGGCGGAGGAATAGGGGTGAAGGAGGGACAGAGGGAAGGAGCAGGGAGGGGGAAAAGTAAGGGGCTATGATTGAGATGTAAAGTGAATAACTAAAAAAGAAAAAAGGTCTTCTTGCTTGGTATCATCTTGTTTGTCTCATTATTGGTTGTTGGGTTCATTAGAAAAAGTATGATTGTTTTGTGGGCAAAGTGTCATTGTTGCTCAATACTGAAGGCAAACATGCCATGAATACCATAGTGGAGGAAGGAAACTCTGTGGAGGAGAGGAGATAGCCTGAACTGACACAGAGCAAAGGGGAAGATGGAAGAGAGGCAGGCCCTTGCACAGCTTAAAGTCCAAAACTGGGCTAGAGATGGTGGCACACGCCTTTCATGTCAGCGCTTGGGAGGCAGAGGCAGAGGCAGGCAGATGTCTGTGAGTTCAAGACCAGCCTGCTCTACATAGCAAGTTCCAGGACAGCCAGTGGGACCCAGTCTCAGAACTGCAGTGGGAATGTCAGGTGGTCCTGATGCACAAAGGTCTCCTCCGGTGGTGAGGAAATGGTGGGAAACATGAAAGAAACTGGTGGGAGGGGACAATGAAGATGATCCCAATCTTCCTCTCTGGGAGATACCACAGGGACTTTGGGGAAGAGGAGCAGAGGTTGAAGATATTTAAGACTTCCCTTTGTAAATACCAACATACCATATTTTTCAGACCATAAGATGCACTTGTCCCCCCCCCCAAAAGTGGGGGGGGCATTAGAATTAGGGTACGCCTTATGGTCCAATTGCTGGTTTTACTGTTCTTTCTTGTTTTATTGCTCTAAAAAATGGGTGCTTCTTATGGTCAGGTGCGTCTTATAGTCTGAAAAATACGGTACTAACTCTGCTGCTCCGGATGAGAGTCGCCATCTTGTAGCTATCCTTCTTCATCTCTGTCTTCCCCCAACCTCCCTCACCACAGTGCTTCCCATCAATACCACAGAGACTACTAACCTCCTCAGTGTTTGATAAGTAAGAAAACAGGTCCCAGTGCATGATCAGTTAACTCAGTTCCCACATGGAGGCCTGGGGAGCTACGGACTCTGTGGCCAAAAGCAAGGTGTTTCTCCTTCCTGCTCTCTGTCTCCCTTACTTGGGGAGGAGTTGGGTAACTATATCCACTCTGCCCACCTTAACATAATGGGTAGCATCTATCTGAACAAGAATAGCAGCACTGAAGGAGAGAGTGACCATAGACATTGCTGAGCAGAGAGAATGGAGAGGGTTGTATCAGTCAGAAAGGACCAGGAGGCATGTGACCTACACTTGACACCTACCCATATCCACACTAGACCTCCAAAGCTTAAATCCTTACAGTCCTGAGTTGGACAGAGAGAGAAATAACCTGTCATCATTGTATAGGAAATGCTAGTTGCTGCCTCAAACATGTTCCTTATTCAGTAACTACTCTAGGTTTGGCTATACACAAAAGGAATCCAGTAAAAACACTCCATTGCTGGCTTTTCCTCAGCTTGATGTTCCCCAGAGACCAATTCTTGACTGTCAGAAAGCAGCAGACATTTGTGTGTGACCTTTAGAAACCCTCTGTAAGGGGAGACTTTCTCTTCCTGGACTGCAGATGTGATGGTTGGAGCTCTAGCAGCCGCCACTGCCCTTGAGGCAGTGTTGTGAACAGAAATCACACACAGCGCAAGAAGAGAGGGTCTCTGAGCTGGAGAACTGAAGCTGCCTACCTCAGGCTGCTTGCCTGAGATGCTGCTCAGGTGTTTATATTCATTTCTTATTGTTGCTTTGACAAATTAGAACAAACACAGTTTTGTTATAATTGTGCAGTTCTGTGGAAGTCTGACAGGGATCGTGGAGAGATGAGATCGAGGTGTCAGCTGGATGCATTCCTTCCTGGAGGCTGATGGGAAAATTTGGTTTCCTTGTTTTTGTTCAGCTCATACTCCTTGAATCCTGGCTGTCACCTGCCATCAAAGCAAACTAGGTCAAGCCAACCCTTGTACCATTATCTCTCCTCTCTCTTCTAAGTCTCTCTTTCCCTTGTGATTATTCGGTCCTGGAGAGACAGTACAAAATAATCTGTCTTAAAGTCAGTTTATTAGCAAACCTAGTTTCATCTTCCTGAATTCGAGTTAGTCCCATAACACAGTTCATTTATAGGTCACAGCAGTTTGGACCAGGACATTGTTGTGAGGCCATAGTGGTAGCAAAACCAACTTCTCTTTACCCAGCCATTGTTTTTAGGCCTGTGTTTCTCATGCATTTCTGCAGTGTATAGTAGCTGAATTCCTCCAGCTCTCCCCAGTAGCCCTGCTTGCCTGCCAAATCTGGTTACTGAACACCCAGCCCTCTGCCCTGTATCTACATGTCTACAGCAAATCTAAAGAGGCCATCCTATGAGCTGACTGCCATTCCTGTGCACCAACACCTAAAGACTTGTCTCAAAACAAAGAAAGAAACCAAGACCTGGGCTGGTAATTAGGGTCCCATGCTCATCTTAGGGTTTTATTGCTGTGAAGAAACACCATAACCATGGCAACTCATAAAACAAAGCAAACCGTTTAACTGGGGATGGCTTACAGTTTCAGAGGTTTAGTCCACTAGCATTATGGTGGGGAGCATGGCAGTGTACAGGCAGACATGGTTCTGGAGAAGGACCCGAGAGTTCTACATCTTGATCTGCAAGCAACAGAAGGAGACTGTATCCCACACTGGGTAGAGCTTGAGCATAGGAGACCTCAAAGCCCGCCTCCACAGTGACGCACTTCCTCCAAGAAGACCACACTCATTCCATCTAAGCCACACCTAATAGTGCCACTTCCTGTGGGCCGAGCATTCGAACACATGAGTCTATGGGGGCCATCCCTATTCAAACCACCACACATGGCAAACTCATGGTACTGCCGGCTCTGGAACCAAGGTCTCTGGAGCCATTCCTGCATCACATTCTTCTTCAAGTCATTCTTCCTTTTTCAATAAAGGATGCATTAGATCTACTTCCATGGGGAGCAGTGCACAGGCTCAGCACAGATGGGCCCCACGTCCTCCTCCTTTTCAATTGTTCAAGTGACTCCAGATGTTAAGGCATCTGCATCCTCTTCTGAGCTCTAGCCTACACACAGCAAAGCTCTCTGTTGGTGTGTGCCCCCTTTTCCCTGCTTCCCTATTCTTCCCCATCTGTCTCCCCTATGTGCTAACTGACAACACTTGATGACTCGGAGGTCCTTCATGACAGTGTATAAGAAGACCAGGTTGAAGATCAAGATCTGGAAGCTTCTAAATTTTGATGCTCTGAGTCTACCTTCATCTCTCTGGGCATGGGCTTTTCAATCTTAGCAGTGGGACAACAGCAACAGTAGCTCAACAGAGTTGCCCTGGAGAGCTATAAGAGATGTATTCCAAAGTTCTGCACCGCCATGTATGGTATCACTTAACTGCCAGTGACATCATCGCGCAAGAAAGAATTCTGCCTGCCCATTTGGCTCCGAGTCCATCTTCCAGTCGGCCCTGTAACATTAAGTGAAAGGGAGAGGAAGTACAGCCAGACCTGCAAGGCACACAGAAACAGGAAGTACTTGACAAACCTAGTACAGAGATGTGGTGGGGAGCCAATGGGATGGGCAGGGCAGAGGTACAATCCTAACGCCTTGTACGCTGCTTGTTCTTAAAGACCTGGTTTCTCAAGCTCTCTGGTAATTTTCCATACTACATGCCTCTGATAACTGGAAAGACCTCGTTCACTTCCAGTCAGTTCTCTGTGGCTCTGCCTTCAGTAGAGATGATAAGAGGCTATTCCTATACTCCCTATACCTGCAGTCACACAGCAGTTCCTTCTCCAATGCCTGTCTGTTGACTTGTATTGAGAACAGCTCCCTTGGCGTCTCTAATGGTCTCTGCAATTCTTAGTTAAAAGTAGTAGAGTTTGGCGTTGTGGCTGGTGCTGTTGTTATACAACAGTATTTGATGTGAGAGCTTCACAGTGAGCTGGAATGCCTTGGACCAAAGTTCATAGCTGGGTAGGATCTTAGAGACCATGTCTTCAGCACGTGTAGACTGTGGACATGAGGTTCTGATGAGTGTGGTCTTGCTGAGGCTAGACAGTCATAGAGCTGAGACACTGAACTGTGAGAAAGCTCTAAGGGACTGACACTGATGCATCCCTGACCCTTCCTGAACATGGAATAATGTCTCATTTTAAGGTTCTCCACATCATACCTCCTGTTGAATGCAAGGTACTTTGATATTTATTTTTGAGAACAAGTGGCAGTTTTCTCTTCTTGCTTACCAGGTGCTGACAACTGTTCTGTTGCCAGAGAACTCATTTCTTTTCTCAGGCATCAACCTACATAGTCATGTCAACTTCTGCCAATTAACTCGGCCCTGACGTCCTCACCTCACACGGATGCAGCAGCTAGCAGGGAGCCACGCCCTGTCACACAGGTCCTTCATCTGGTCCTCAACCGTTACCATCTGCAGATTCTTCTTTAATAAATGTCATAAATGAGACAAGAAAAGTGAACCACAGTCTCCAGACCTTTTTTGTCTGGTGACCTTGGCGTCTCTAATCTGGGTTGGTGGCAGTAGATGAAGCTGATGGAAGGTTTCTTGTGACAGTGAGTTGGGGAATATCCCTTCTTTTTTTAATCCTCCAACTATGGCTTAAACACGAATCCTTTGAGATGAAGGAAAATGATACAAACCTCAACACTACCTAAAAACTTAGGATAATAAGAAGAACGCACGATTTTATATATATAAACAGACCTACAGAGCAGGCAGAACACAGTAAAGGAACAAGACAGGCCCAGCAGAGTCCAAATGAAGACGAAAAGAGCATTTCTAAGTGGGGTCCGGAAGCTGTCTCTGGGAATGCCTCTGTGTCCTTGGCTTCCGTGACTGTTAAGAGAGGAATATTGGAGATACGTGTTATGGGCATGGTCTCAGAGGAATAAAACTGAGGGGGAGCTTTAAAGAGAAATACATAAGGAATAATTCAGTGGAGAGAGTCCAAGTCCCCGCTGAGCTGTCACGTGAGCCGTGAAAGGACCATGGAAGTAGTGGATACAAACAGCGAGTTAACGGGACCCCCGCGGTCACTGAAAGATTCAGTAGGAGAAAAGAGCTGTTAGGGGCTACCTCGGCAGAGGTAGAGCCTCCTGTCTCCTAAGAATTTGTCCTACTAGGTTTTGGCGTTCCTTTGGAATGCTGAGATGCCCACATAGAATCCTGAGGGAGGGGAACATATCCAGGTGCTGGGGTGAAGACTTTCTGTGCTAAGTGAATTCCAAAGGCTCTTCTGAAGAAGCGCCATAAAGAAATTCAGTTAAAGTGACAATAAAATAAAATAAAATAATAAAATAAAGCAAATAAATCCTTTCCTTCTGATGCCTTCTCTGAGATTACTTTTGCTTGAGAATCGTGGCCCTAGCTTCTTCCAAGTTTCCCACTTCTCATCCTCTGTTCATGTCAGCGCCGTAGCCTGGAATGGCCTTTCCGCCAGTCTCTTACTGAACTTTTAAGTTCCTGTCTCCCGGTGTGAAGTGTTTCCAAAGTGAGCCCAGAGAGGTGAATCCAACCTCTCTGCAAGTCTTATTTCAGTGGGTCTTGTAAAGTCGATGTTTAAATTACATCTCACTCTCCTACACAACACTGTAACTTTTATAGGACCCAAATCGAGTAGGGTTTCCACAGGCCATGCACACAGGCTCATAACGTGTACTTGGCATGGGCTTATGGAATGAATAAAATTAACATAAAATGCCATTTCCTCCCCTTTTCCCATCCCTTATCAGACATTCAAAGATATTCAACATGTCCCTGACAGATATTTCTGTCAGGAAGACAGGAAGATTGTGACTTCTGCTCAAAATCTGTATCTCCGGTTCCACAAACCCTCCGCAAAGGGGATGCAAGCTGCTTCTGCCAGAACACCCTGGCCAGAAATTACTAGAAGTGGGGTACACTTCCTCAGCTCCATTAGATCATCAAGATTCCTTTTCTTCCTTCTTCTGAAAACTACATCCAGGACAGTCCCTTGCTCCCCATTCAGCACTAAAGAGAGTGCCCACAAACCACAAATTGCTAGACCTCACAGCTAGAGGAGGGACGCTGGACCTAGCAATGGTTCTTGTACTAAGAAAATGGGCGGCTTAGGCTGGAGAGGTGGCTCAGCGGTTAAGGGCACCGTCTGCTCTTCCAGAGGTCCAATTCCCAGCAACCTCATGGTGGCTCACAACCATCTATCATGAGATCTGGTGTCCTCTTCTGGTGTGCAGGTGTACATGCAGGCAGAGCATTGTATATATAAAAAATAAATAAATCTTAAAAAAAGAAAAAAAGAAAAAGAAAATGGGCAGCTAAGCCTCAGAGTGAGTTACCTGCCCACAGTCGTATTCCATAATACATGGAAATAAGATTGGGATCCCTGATCAAAACACCTATGTATACCATGTATGATATTCAAAGAGTGGTCTGTGTGTGTGTGTGTGTGTGTGTGTGTGTGTGTGTGTGTGTGTGTGTGTACATGTGCATGCAAGTAGAGGTCAGGCGACAACTTGCAGTTATCTCTTTCCACTTTATGGGTCTTAAGGATTGAACTGAGCTGTCAATGCCACTCTGCCACCCCCAGATGTAAATTCCGTTATATCCTCTGTGAACTGCATGCCCCGAGGCACCCTCAGTTAATTAGCCTGCTGGTCTCAACACCTTCACTGTGCAGGTCAGGCCAGCCGTGGCCTCCCGCCGACTCTCTCTCTTACTCATAGCTGTGTCCAGAATAGATGTCCCGTATGCCTTCTCCTTGCCCCAATAGCCACGCTCTCTGTTTACCTCCGCTTCCATCAGTATTTCTGTTGCCAGGGGAGCCATTCATCAGGCTAGAGACTTTGTGGCTTATTTGTTTCTTAGAGCAAGTGTGTGGGTCACCATGTGAGCTGCAGTGGCAAATAAGTCACTTGCTCTAGGCCAGCGGTTCTCAACCTGTGGGTCTCGACCCCTTTGGGTCTGGTCTGACCTATCACAGGGATCGCCTAAGACCATAGGGGGGAAAAATCGCTTTTTCCTTTATGGAAAATTTATTGCAACATTCTAACAGTGCAACAGCGCATTGCTTTTTCTTTTCAACATCTTGCTCTGCGGCTTCCCTTGCCCTTTTTGCCCAGAAAAGCTTTCTCTTCTTCTGTGACCACTCTGGCTTTCTCCTTTTTGTAGACGTTGCGGATGGGCATCACGGGTCCTGTTAGCTGGGTGGCCAGCTTACGCTCTTCAGCAGAACTATCTGCCTTCAGAGCAGAAGGCTTGCTGGGGGAAATCTGAGCTTGGAGTGGCCCTCCTTCAGGCGCTGCACGTTGGCCTGTAGTGACTTAGTGGATTTGTTTCGCCTCCTCAGGTCCACAGGGATGCAGATGGTGTGAGCTATTTTCTTATGGATACCAGCTGCCGGAGTTCTTGCAGGCTGAAGCCCCTACCAGCTCGGACCTGGTGTGGTATCTAACTGTGGGGCACCTCACTATGGCCCTGACTGGACCGTACATGGGACAAGGGGCAATACAGCGCTTTTCCCTGCTGGGCCTTGCATCTGCGGATTTTGCTTGCCGGCTGGTGAAACTAAGTATCCACTTGCCGCTGCCAGTCTTGTGGAAGTGAGAGTTCAGTATCATGACATTCTGGCTGGGCACCATGGCTGCCTCCTGTGCAGAAGAACAGCCAAGCAGAAAGGCAGAAAACACAGATATTTATGTTACAATTCATAACAGAAACAAAATTACAGTTATGAAATAGCAACCAAATAATTTTATGGTTGGGGGGGTCACCACAACATGAGGAACTGTATTAAAGGGTCTCAGCACTGGGAAGGTTAAGAGCTAATGCTTTAAGCCATGCAGGCTGCCAACAGTTGACCCGAGAGCCCATGTAGCAATTAAGAAATGGAACAAGATGAGCAAATGTGCAAGTCGTCTCTCCTGAGGCAGCCCCTGATCTGCACGCTCACTCTTTTCTCTAAAGAACTTCTATGCTCACCACTGCCTCCAAACTCCTTTTTGCTTGTGTTCTTTTGTAGACATCTCTTCTTAGCCTAGAGAGTCACTTCTAAGGGGTGGGGGCGGGGCAGACAATTGGATGTTGAGAAGTTGGATCTTCTGGTTGGAGAATTTTTCCTTCTAAAAATGGCACTCATGACTTAAAAATAAAATCTGCAAATAGATATTTATATTTCCTCAGAAAATTTTCACCTTTGGGGTAGAGTACCCTGTGGAAAATTCCAGGAGAGAAAGGAAAATTTCCTGAAGTGGTGAGCAGTCACGAGAAGAATTTTGACACAGGATAAACAGGCACCTGGTAACTTCTGGTGCTCGTGACTGCAAATGCTGGGTCTTGCAGAAGTATTCTTTCCTAGCAAACGGGTGTCCGCCTCAGACTTAACAAGGACTCTGGGAACCATTGTGAATAGCAAAGCTCACAGGAAACAGTGGCTGATGGCCTGGTTCTGATCCTTCCTGAGCAAGCAATCGACAGGCAGGGCAGAATAGTACACCCTTAAGTGAGGGCTGTATGGGTGAGCTTGTAGAGGGGAGGGAGGTTTCCTTCTTCAGGCAATGAACTCCTGCAACCTTGAGTTGAGAGATTCAGGAAAAAAGAGAGGAAGAAAAGGAGGGAGGGTGGAAAGGATGATGAGTGAGGAGGAAATTGCCAATTTGTGTTTACTGTTTCATGCCATTTAAAAGGATAACTTTCCATTGGGGAAATGGTGCATCACTGAAGAGCAACTTGCTGCACACACATGAGGAACTAGCTTCAAGTCCCCAACACCCCCAAGCTGCACCTTATAATACAAGCACTCTGTCCGGTATATACAGAAGGGTTTCTGGGAGTTTGCTGGCTGCCAGTCCAGTTCCACGTTCAGTGAGGGAACTTTTCTTAAGGGGATTAAGCAGAAAGTGATAGATTAGGGCTCCTGATGTCCTCCTGTGGCCTTTGCACATGCATCCCTGCACACACACATACACACACACACACACACACACACACACACACACACACACTCTACTCTACTCTAAATTCTATTTTCCAACCATGAGACTAACTCTGATTTTGTGCAAAATGCACACAGAGGGAGTAACAGGTAGTTACCCAGGGTAGTGTTTAGTGTGTTCATTTGTAAGCCTCCATCACAGCTGATCAGGACCCTCAGCTGCACTGTCAGCTTACACAGGTCCCTTTACACAAACAGCAGCAATGGTGTACCTGATCCTGCCTGCAGGCTCTCAGAGAAAGTGGTACTCTGTGTAGTGGCCGAGTGATGCTCTGTGAGCTCAGCTCTGGCCTCTCTGTCTCCCAAGACAGTAAATACTTTCCCCCTGAGAAATAGAAAGAAAGAAGAGACCATTGATGGGAAACAGGAGATGTATAACTTCAGGGCATCACACTGAGAGAGGTCATCATGGCATCCCTCACTGTGATCACAGACAATCACTCCTTGGGGAAATGGAAGCGCAGGAGAGATAGAATTTGGCCTGAGATTCTTATCCAACTCCAGTATTTAATGTTTATGATTAAAACCACACAGGTCATTGTTTCTCTTGCTATCTATTATAAGGTCGCCAGAGGGGCTGGGTGGCCTAAGTGGACCCTAGGTATCTATGGTTACATGACTAAATCCAGAATCATAGAACCAGTATCAAAGGTGAGGCTTGGTTTTGAAAGCAGAAAGGATAGCAAACTGCTCACAACAGCCCAGCTCAAGGTAAGGGATGAGAGTTCCCGTTAAAGGTCAGAAGATAAGAGTGAAACTGTTAGTAATCTGGGTACAGAGAGGGAGCTTTCCAAGCCTGAGATGGCCATCCTCGTCCACGCACCTGTGTGTTCCAGCCCCCATAGTCAGCACAACACTCCACAGGCCACTTCATGACAACCGAGTTCCTTCTGGGACCCCTGAGATCACCCATTTCTACTCAAACGGTTCCCAGACTTCCTGGAGGTGGCTCCTTTTTTAAAGATGTTGACTTTGAAGAAATGTCTTAGGTTGCTGTGACCCAAAGGCAGGCCTGTCTCTCTGTAACCTTTGCCACTGGTCAAGTTCTGGCCTCTGAGGGCTTGCTCACCCATGCTGCCCTTCTCTCCAAGACGTGCCAGCCCTGTGGTGATTACAGACTTAGCCATCTAGCCGGCTTCAGGATAAAGGATGCTGGCACTTCTCATGCCGTGATTTTCAACTCTCTCACTGTAAGTTCTCCAAACTGTCAAGCAGGATGTGAGAGTTGGGGAATAAAAGAACCCCATGTGGGTGTGTATCCAATAACAAGCTGCATTCCATACGTAGATCAGAAGAGGCTTTATGTAGGGTAAGTGAAATGTTGTACGGAGAAAGCTTACAAATGATAGGCGTTACAAGACATATTTTGTTACTAGCGCTAAGACTCGACACTACTACAAATAATAACTGATATATTAAATCAGAGCATACACTAATTGTCTCGTGGGAAGGCAGGATAGAGAAGGCTGAGCTCTCTTGCTCTGAAAAACCACAGTGCTGTGAATTCAGCCCATCACCACCACCGCTGCTTTGGTGGGCGACATCTCAGACCTGGTTCATACTGAGAGACCGCTGTCCACTGCAACATCAGGAAACGGAGCTGCGAGCCTCTGTTTCCCCGATTCGTGTTGTTGTTCAGTTAAGGCAATTACGTTTATTTCTGGCACCTGACCTTGTTTCCTTCACCCTGTTCAGATGTTTCAGGACTATGATTCAGCCACCAAACCCAGTACTTTCCATGCCTGGCTTCATGTCAGAACCATCTTGGAATTTTTTTTTTAATTATTACTTTTAGTATAAATATTTCTCCCAAGCCTCATTCTCCAGGTTTTGAGTCACTTACTCTAGGGTGGGGCTCTGAGCCTGTATCCAAAAGAAGCATCTTAAGTGGTTCTTATCAGTCTGAGGAGTGAGCCCCTCCCTCCTACACTGGCAGTCCAGGTACACGTCACCTATGTGCTTGATAAACATGATTTTCTAGGGAATTGCCTGTAGGGTTAGACTCTAACTAGATAAAAGGGCCAGTGATGACTCACATCTTTTGCGTGTTGTTAAGGTTTTATTTCACAAGTTGTTTCTTCTACATTCTGTGTGGGAAAATATATATATCAACCTATAGGTGAGTTGGGCATATAGGTCATCCGGTACACAGAGATTTCAAACTGTCTAATCTCTTTTCTATTAGGCAGGAACTGCTTATTCATACAATCAGTATAGCATCTGACCAAAGGCAATATCTTAATATAGAGCCCCCCCCCAAGGAGACTAAGTACATGATACGTGTAAGTTAAAACCTATTTATATCCTCTGTGTCGCTAATATGCCAGCTCTTAATTTCACAGGGAAGCTAAAGCGAATAAGGAGAATTCTTCCTGGACCAGACAGAGCCCTGTGCGTCCCTTGCTCTGTCTCATGACTCATCCACTTAGCAAATACTTACTGAGAATTCCCTATATGATAGAGCAACATTACTGGAGGAGGATGAGATACAGTCCTTTCTCTCCCGCCGGAGGCCCAGTGAGATAGTGCCTAGACCCTGTGCAATCACCCAAGGCATGTGGAGACTGAATAGCAAAGGCCCAGTAATGAATCATATGGCCTTTACATTCTGAAGAAACACGTTCATTTTGCATGTAAAAACATTAGTTTACGACAATAGCAAATTAAAAACAAAAACAAGAGCAAAAAACCACATGGCCCATTAAGGCCATTATGTGCACCTATGTGGTCCCTTCAAATCTCATCAGGGGAGGAACCTGTCCTCTATGTATGGCTCTCGCTGCTCTATCACATACACTGGGATACTCCATCACATACAATCACATGTGATCACATACTATCACATACGGTCACATACTATCACATACAATCACATACGATCACATACTATCACATACTATCACATAGTATCACATACTCTCCTCTGATGTCAGATTAGCTTTTCCCCCTCCTAGGTTCTGGCTATGTAAGAGCACAATTGTGCTATTTCTAAAGACCTTTCTAAAAGTCTTAACTCTCCAATAACTGAAGTTCATCGAGCAAGTGTATGCTGACTGACACTGTCCCTACATTACCAAGCCTGAGGTCTCATTTTTATGTACCACTCCTTACATAGTTTAGAGGTCACTTTTGTAAGCGCCCAGGCCCTCGGAGCTCCAAAATAAGCTTCGGACTCATTGTTCTCAGAAGCAGGCTGAAAACAAAATGTCATCTTGCATGTGAGGCTTACAGTGTTATTGTTTCTTGTGAGATGGGATTCTGTTCACTGTCTGCCATGGAGGTATATAGCATGCCCCGGAGTGCTGACTGATTAATGTGCCTGTTTGTCTTATGGCACAGTTAAAAAGCATCTCTTTAAACGATGATTCATACTTTCCCTTTCAGCCTTTCTGGAGAGTTTTGTTCATGAATCAAATGAGGAGGCTGATTGCACTACTATTTTAAAGAGCCAATTAAAAAGTTCATTAAGCGATACTGGAGGGCTTTAGTGAAGATTTTGGAAGTACACAGCTATCCACAAAATTAACAAGCTGGAAGTTGCAACTGGATTTGACGGTAGAAATTGTTCACTTTTACAAAGACAGTCTTTTAGAGGATAATTATGTCCTCTAGAGGACAGAAACGGGTCATTAGTGGGGACCATTAAGGTATAAAACAGTGAGCCACACACATGCACTAGATGTTCACTGACAAAAGTTTATGATCGCCTCTTTAAAACGAGCTTGAACTGCACAACCTGAGCTATAGGCCAGTTGCATTTCACCTCTTTGACTCTTTAGCAAGTGAGGGTCCAGTGTCAAATAGCAAGACAATTGATGTTTAAAGCAACTACAATAGCCCGTGCTGCTCCTGACATAAGACTTTTAATGCAGATCTCTGCCTGCTGTCTTAGCTCCTTCTCTTGGTCCTGTACGTGACCTCTAACATCCCTTTTTGGTTGAGAAACCAGATTCCTTTCTGGGGCTTACAGCCAATGACCCTAAAATGAGCTGATTTATCCTTTAAAATGTGCAGGATAAATGGGCTTTATATAAGTGAATGACAGAAAGATTTTTTTTTTGTTTTTTGAGATACGGTCACTAGCCCAGGCTGGCCTCAAACTCCCTATCTAGAAAAGGAGATTAAGATAACCTTAAACAGGGCTGGAGAGATGGCTCAGAGGTTAAGAGCACTGACTACCCTTCCAAAGGTCATGAGTTCAATTCCCAGCAACCACATGTTGGCTCACAACCATCTATAATGAGATTTGTGTACATAATAAATAAATAAATCTTAAAAAAAAAAAAAAAAGGATAACCTTAAACCTCTCACTTACCTGCCTCTGGCTCCTGGTTGCTGGGATGACAGGTGTGGGCTGCCACACCCAGTTTTATGACTATGGTAGAGACTGAACCCAGAGCTTCATGCATTTTAGTCAAGCACTGTGCCAACTGAATGGCCTATCTCCCCCAGCCTCTTACCACCTCTAAATGTCTTCTACTGCACTCTAGAAAGATGATGCTCGTAATGCAACGTCCCAACTAAATCTGTCCAAGAATGGGACAATTGTCAATACAAGACACTCTGGGAAGGACTCCTGCCCCTAACAAGAGATAGGACCAGAAATCAGACACCAAGCATTAACTAAATAGTCAAGTACCAGAGACCAGTAGTAGTGTGGGTGCTTCTGGCTTTGCATCATCAAAGGCTCAGGCTGATGATATCTTGGGTTCAAACCAACGGGAAAGACTGGGGTAAGTACCAGCTCTTGGTTTCCTTGAGACTGAGTTCTGAAGTCTAAATCCATTGTTGGGTCATTTGTGAGGAACAGTGAGTCCCTGTGCTCAGGGCTCCCCATAGTCCTTTTGTAGGAATTATGAGTGCCTTCCAGGTGACTCAGCACATTCCCAAGAAATGTGCTTTTATATGAACAGAAAAATTAATTCTGTTCCTAGGGTTGGAATCTTTAGTCAGAGAGTCTACCAAGAGGCTAACTCATAGACATAGTCCAAGAGGATGGACGAGGAACAAAGTAAATTCAAGAGAAATTGCTTCACATCTACCTCCCAAGGACTGAAGACTCCCAACCAAGGAGTGATGTTAAGTGGCCACTGGCCATCTGCTGTCAGCCCAGCTGTTTGTTTCCAAGCAGGCCCAGAGGACCACACCCCACAGCATGACTTAGGGTCTGCTCCTGAATGGAATCTCATGCTGCCTAACAGTGCACTCTTCCCAGCTGGCTCCTGTCACCTCCCCAATCACCTCCAGCCCCACATAGCAGGCTGCTGTCTTCTCAGCAAAGCCTAAGGAGGGCTCTGCTCTCGCCCTCTGAGAGGTGTCTGTGACGCTCCTGTGTGGGGGAAGCTCTCACTGCAGTTCTTGCTTATGCTAAAAACACCCCGGGAATAAATAAAGCCCCACCCAACGCCCCGATTCTAACACCTTCTAATCATACCAAAAATGCATGTGAACAGAACAGAAAAAGCTTTAAAAAAAAAAAAAAAACACAAGGAGATAAGGATTCTCGGCTATTGAAAGAAATTCCCTAACACGCAGCAGCATTCAGGTAATAAGTACTTCCTTTGACGGATCCCATGCAAATTTTTTTAAGGGCTAGAAATGGAGGAGGCGCTAAGTAAGTAATCTAAATTCCTGTGCCACAATTAAGCACCCATGAACATCAGAGGGCTGCAGCTGGCCAGGCAGATGAGCTTTGGAAATCAGAATAACTCTCTTTTCCTTAGGGACTCCCTAAGGGGGAGGTGGGTGGGAGGTGTTGCCCAGATGCCACAAGCATTAAAAAGAGAGCGAACACTAGCTCAGCATTCTTTTAAACTTCAGTAAAGAAATGTATCCTGCCGCCTAAACCTTCCTTAGCGAGTGCGGGAGTACAAGGGCAGGCTTCGGGCCAGCTCTCCCCTTTAGGAATAGGATGTGGGTTGGACTTGTTAACCTACAAACCTCAGTTTACCTATGTGTGTCCTTGCTGTTTACCTAGTTATCTAGAGGATGAAAGATAACAGTTTTACAAAACTCAATCAGCCCCGTGCCTGACTGAAACTCAAGGACTTGTGAAATGTCACTTCTGTCACTATTTTCTGTTCTCCCTGTCACGGCTTGTTGCCTCCGTATGAGCTGAATCAGGCAAAACTCAGTGGGACTTGTGTATTCCTTGGATTAGAGGGTCTTCCCTCGGTGTGCAGGGCATTCTGACAGAAACAGCCTGGAAGCTCTTGCAGACTGGACTGTACATATTTCTGGGAAGATGTTTGCGCAGGTGAAGGGTTGAGGAGTTACTGGCTTCTGGGCTAACTCCACAAATTGCTTTGTGTCCTGGGCGCCCTGCATGAGGAGTTCTGTGCTGCTGTTGCGAGAGATCTCTCTCTCTCTCTCTCTCTCTCTCTTTTTTTTTTTTTCCTTTGGGTCTGTGAGTTCAGACACGAACTTTTGAAAACGCCTTTGTACGAAGCTCAGGTGTTAGACAGCCTAAGGTTCTAACTAGCTAAGAATCCAGTCTGTATCATTTGTAAAAGATTTATATCTGTTGCTGATTATTATATGTGTGTGTCCACGTGAGTAGGCAGACACATGCGTCCTCTCAGAGTCTAGAAATGTATGTCAGATCTCCTGGAGTCAGTCATGGGCAGCTGTGAGCCACTCAGTGTCGGTGCTGGGCAGAAAAACTTGGACCCTCTGCGAGAGGAGCCAGTGTTCTCAGCTGCAAAAGCACCTCCCAGTTGTATAACGATTAGACTATTGATATCATTATTTTACTTGAAGCTACACTTTGCCTTCAGCTACCTCTAGCTTTCGAATTTATTTATATCTCTCTGGAGTTCCAAGGACAAACTTGTCTCGCTCTTCTGGGAGTTACTGATGGAAGAAAGCCAAGGCTTTTTTTAATACTAGTGCATAAAGATTCATGTAAGAATATCAAAACATAGACCATTTCACTCTCTAAAATTAACCATGAATCTGTTTATGGTGACCATGGCAACAAGTGGGCAAATATATATATATACACGTACACACACACTAATCTACCTGTGGCTTAAGCTATATCAGAGCTTTAAGTTCCCAAACATGAGGGGTGAAGTTGTTGGTTAGACCTCATAGGCCTGTGTTAGGGCATAGACAGGCTGGTTGGTGCCAGACCAAGGTTGGCCACTGTAGGAACTAGAGGCAGTAGTGGAGTTAGTAGAGTGAGTGGTGAAACACAAAATCGGCTTTTTATATTTATGGGAGACAGGGTACTGCATTAGTTTCAGCACTGCAGTTTCTGTGAGTGAATCGTTGGGGTTGAACATTCTTCCAATGAAACCTCAGAAGGTTAGGGGTAATGGCCCCAAGGTTACTTTTTAACTCTGTGATGGTGATTTGGAAAACATCTGATCTCCAAGCCTCATATAAAAGAGACCTGACAGGCAGGTTCTGTGATAAGGGAGCATAGGCAGCCTCAGGGACCATGGAAGTCTCACACCGAGCAAAGCACAAGCTAGGGATCTGGAAAGGTCCTTAGCCAGTCAGCATATCCAGACAAGCTCTTCATAGTTTGCACAACCACTGCTGTCCTCACGCTCTGCCATCAGCATCTCTACTTCTTCCTCCGTCATTGCCACACCCAACGTGACAAGGACGTGACGGATTTCAGTACCCATGACATCACAAATACATGAAGGCCTTCACTCAGAATCCTCATAAGTTCCCTGGTCCTTCTTCTTGGCCACAGTCTGCAGCATGGACAGGAGGTGCAAAGTCCAGAACCCCCACAATCATCTCATCACTCCTGGGGTTCCCCAGGACCTTGAGCACCTCGGCATTGGTAGGGTTGTGGCCCAGAGCCTCCGTCACGTCCCTAAACTCCCTTTACAGGATTTTGGCATTATTGGTTGGGTCAAACAGCTGGCAGGCCTCCTCGAATTTTGTGGTCTGGTCTTTGGTGAAGTCACATGTCTTGGCTATACAGTTCTGTGGGACATTTTTTGGCAGTTTTGACCAGCTCTGATATTTTTGTTTGTTTGTATTTTGTTTTTGTTTTTTGACATAGGGTTTCTCTGTGTACCACTGGCTGTCCTGGACTCGCTTTGGAGACCAGGCTGTCCTCGAACTCACAGAGATCCGCCTGCCTTTGTCTCCCTGAGTGCTGGGATTACAGGTCGTGCCACCGTGCCTGGCTTCTAATGATTTTTAATTCCCAACCAGAAGTGACTTTGTGTTTGAAAGTACTTGGTAAAATATAAAATGTACTCTAAATGGAGAGATTACTGGGAATCACATTGAAAAGCACGTTCTTTCTAAGTCTGAAACATCCCTGCAAACAGCCAAAGTAGCGTCCATGAAAACTCTGGCCTTCCATGCTTTTTTGTGGTGAGTTTGTAATGGATCCTTTTCATTCAAGAATCTCTTTTTAAAATCCAGGAAGTGTGTTAATAGGCCAGATAATTTCACCAAACTAAAGGGCCTTCGGGGACATGCACTATATGTACCAGTTAGCATTTTCTGTGTAACAAACCAGTGTGAGGCTGAGTGGCATAAAATAATTATCACCCCTTCTATTTCTTGGTTAATAATTTCAGCTGGGATCAACTCCATAGCAACTTCTTGTGAACTTGTCTTGGTGTCTCACACAGTGTGAACTTGCCTTGGTGTCTCAGACAGTGTGAACTTGCCTTGGTGTCTCAGACAGTGTGAACTTGCCTTAGTGTTTTCAGACAGTGTGAACTTGCCTTAGTGTTTTCAGATGGCGTGGGCTTGCCTTGGTGTTTCAGATAGTGTGAACTCGCCTTGGTGTCTCAGACAGTGTGAACTTGCCTTGCTGTTTCAGACAGTGTGAACTTACTTGCCTTGGTGTCTCAGACAGTGGGAACTTGCCTCGGTGTGTCAGACACTGTGAAACTTGCCTTGGTGTTTTCAGACAGCTACAGTCAGCAGCTCAGTTTATGGCTGATTGATCCTGAAGGTTAGATAATATGTCTCTGGCATATAGCAAGCTAACCCAGGCTTTTCCACATGGTGAGAGGCTAGGAGCAGAGGCCACAGGGCTCCTTACTATCTAAGATCAAAAGTACACCATTGCACTTCTGCCATCTTCCTCTATTGGTCAAAACAAAGTCAGTCCAGATTTTGAAAGGTCAGTAAACTCTACTTCTTTATGAGAAGAAAATAGCAAAGTCATATTGTGATGATATATACATATGCAACAGGTCAGATTATCATTGCCACCTGAGGAAGTGTTTGTTGCCCAAATTAATGCCAACTTTTGCTTAAAGGTTAAATTTGTTATTTATAGTCCATGATATTTCAACAGAGTATAGTATGTTGTTTTTTTTTAAACAAAAAAGCAGTTTGTAACACAAAGCATATACAAGTCATACAGAAAGTGAAAATAAATGAAATTTTTCTCTCATCTTTGCTGAGAGCTTGCTTCTGTCTAACCGGTGCATTCCCATTGCCTTGATGTATCGGTTACTTTTCTCGCTGCTATAACAAAGTCCTTCACAGAAGCAACTTAAAGGAGGAAGGGTTTATCCCGGCAGCCATCATGGTGGGGAAGTTACAGCAGCAAGAGCATGACATGGCTAGTCACACTGCATCTGCTTTCAAGGAGGAGAAAGAAATGACTGCTGGTGCTCCAACTTGCGCTCTCTCCTTTCTCAGTCCAGGATGCCAGCAGATGGAAAGGCACTGCCCACATTGGCTGTGGTTTATATTCAGAACATACAAATGGCTAGGCACTCCTAGCCCATGAGTGCCATGAAACAGGAACTATTATATCTGCAGGGACAAGTTCATGACGCTTAAGGGAACTGTCAAAGGTCAAAAGTCAAGTGGCAAGACTGGAATGTTCATAGGCAGCTGTTCAGGTTTATGCTAGTACTCTCTTTTGGATGGTTGGCTGGTTTCATTGGTTGATTGGTTTGGATTTTAGACAAGGCTAACTGGAAAAAAAAAAGTCACGCTACCTTTGAATTCACAATGTCTACTCCCCACCATACATACATAACACCATAAGTACAAGGGTAGGTTTATTTTTTTTTTATTTAATTTTTATTTTTATCATTACCTTGGTTTTTGGTTGGTTTTGGTTTTTCAAGACAGGATTTCTCTGTGTAGCCTTAGCTGTCCTGGACTCACTTTGTAGATGAGGCTGGCCTCAATCTCACAGAGAGCCACCTGCTTCTGCCTCCCGGTGCTGGGATTACAGGAGTATGGCACCACGCCCAGCTCTCATTACTTTGTTTTAAGACAGGGTCATACTATACAGTGCAGGCTGGCCTGGAACTCACTATGGAGACCAGGCTGGCCTAGGAGTCACAGAGATCCACTTGCCCCTGCCTCCTGAAAGCTGAGATTTAAGGCAAGTGCCACAGTACCTAGCTATATTTCAAAATTAATTCACATGGATGAATTAATATTGTTACTTGGCAATTTCATGCATCTCTCTACATATAATGCATTCTGATTACTCTGTCCTTGACAATCTCTCTTATATCCCACCGTCCCTATCAGGCCTCCCTTTCCCCTGCCTGCCTCTTTTATGACTTTTTAGTTTTATTTTGTGACCTATTTAGTTTAACTACCGTTATCGATGTGACCACTGGATTAGAAGTGCCCATCCATTGGAGCCCGGTGAAGTCACTGGTAGGTTCGAAACTTGAGACAATTATTTCCGTACACTGGAATCTATCAGCCAGTAGCAAATAGTTCATCCGTGAGCAGGGGGGGTCCCTTATTCTTTCCCCTCCAGGCCCGACTCTTGATAGGCCCGTTCTTGCAGACTCAGGACAGATACAGACAGCTGCTATGAGTTCAGGGTTGCAACGGCTGTGTATTGCCCAGCAGATGACATGGAGCTCTCTTCTAGCTCTGACATTCTTTCTTCCTCCCTCTTCTGCAATGTTCCCTGAGCCTTAGAAGGAATGATGCACAAGCCTTGTTTAGGGATGGATACACAGTCATCTATTAGCATCTTGCTCAGCAATGTGTTCCTGTGCTCTCCGCCACTCACTTCCAGGAAGTAAAGGCTTCTCTGATTAAAGCTGTGAGTCAAATTTGCACCAACACATACCTAGAGCGCAGCCTGACACTACATCAACTTATTTAAACAACAGTAGTCCTGCCCCCTGCTAGGGTCTATGTTCTCCCCAACCATGGGTTTGGGGTCAGCTCTACAATACCAAGAATGAAATCCCAGTACTGTGGAATGGACCTAAGATCCAGTCAGAAAACCGGTACTCAACTCACCTTAGTGCCAACATTGCACAGGTGGACACAGCTTGCTTAGGGAGACAGCCTGGGTCTTGAGGTTCGTATCTGGGCAGGGCCACTGATGCCTTTTTCTCCTTCAGCAGTCTGCACGGCTACCCATGAGAGCTAGCTGGTAAAAAGGAAGCTTCCAGCTCAGTATCAAGCTGGTTGTCTCCAAATCACAACTCCTAGGTGGGCAGTGTCTTTAGCAGTAAGATTTTACCATTTAGTTCCTGTGGGTAATCAAGAGGAATGGCAAAACCTGTAGTGTTTTGAGGTCCTCTGTGATCTCCCCTGACCAACAACACATAAGGGGAGATTCCCACCCCTGGTACTGGGATTTTTGTTTCCTAACCCATGGCTTCGGGCTCTTAATCACTATGCTCATTGCTTCTTGCGGAAATGTGACTTAAGCGTAGAAATCCTTTAGCACAGATGGCCTTGTCTCACATAGGATCCACAAGGCTTTTTATAGTTTTAGTACCCTCTTGGTACACATAGGAAATTAGTTCCAGCATTTCTCACAGATAGCAAACAGTATGAATGCTCAAGTCCCTTACCTATAATGGCATGATATTTGCATACAAGCCACCTATATCTTCCCATGTACTTTAAATCTCTAGATTACTTGGAGTACCTAATACATGCAAATGCTCTGGTAAATGCTTATTATACTATATTGTTTAGAGAACAACAATGGAAAAGTTTGTAAATGTTAGTACTAACACTTCTTAAAATTCAAATAATTTTGTGTATAATTGATTGACTGTGGAAAAGGAGGACCAACAGCACAGATGTGACTTAATTCTGATTCTGTCTTTCCAGAGCTGACATTTGGAGAAGAATAAAGTTAAGATACAAGTAGAAAAACTTAAATGTAGCAAAATTTAAAAGTGAAATAAAAATGTAAAGTATTAAAACAGTGCCATGAGTGCCGGAGGGTAGGGAAATATTTTTTTTCCATGGGAATCTAGGTGGCTACACAGAAAAATAAAAATATGATTTTTCCCCATCCTTAGGCATCTGAGATAATGTATGAGAATGCATATTCTCATATGGGAAAACACTCAAACAATATCTGTGCAACATTTCTAGTTATGAGACTCAGTATTACTGACTATACAAAAGCATTCGGAGTATTAGTGACACTCCTTTTACAGGAGATTAAGAACATAATTGTGTGTGTGCATATATGGGGGCAGTATGTGCACGTGGGTACAGACGCCCACAGAAGCCAAGGGCATCAGATGTCCCTGGAGCTGGAGCTATTGGTGCTTGTGAACACTCTGGTGTGGGTTCTGTAAAGCAACTCTGGTCCTCTGCAAAGAGCAGTGCAGACTCTTTTTTTTTTTTCTATTTTTTTATTTTATTGAAAATATATTTTTTCATGCAATATATTCTGATTAGGACTTTCTTTTTTTTTTCTTATACATAAAGTTTTTTTTCTTTTTTTTTTTTTATCAATTTATTCTTGTTACATCTCAATGGTTATCCCATCCCTTGTATCCTCCCATTCTTCCCTCCCTTCCATTTTCCCCTTATTCCCCTCCCCTATGACTGTTCCTGAGGGGGATTACCTCCCCCTGTATATGCTCATAGGGTATCAAGTCTCTTCTTGGTACCTGCTGTCCTTCCTCTGAGTGAAACCTACAAGAAGAACATAATGAAAGGCAGATTTGGGCCTAAGGGTCCTGCTCACACTATGGCACCAGCCAAGGACAATACAGGCGGTAAACGTTAAACCCCTACCCAGATCTAGCCAATGGTCAGAACATTCTCTACAGTTGAGTGGAGAGTGGGATATAACTTTCTCAAGTACTCTGGTGCCTCACATTTGACCATGTCCCCTGGAGGGGGAGACCTGGTGGCACTCAGAGGAAGGACAGCAGGTTACCAAGAAGAGACTTGATACCCTATGAGCAGTGCAGACTCTTAACTGCTCAGTCATCTCTAAGGCCTCTCTTGATGCGTTTTAACTACAATGCATTAGAAAGTCAACTCAGCAATCATTGATAGGAATACCACATAGATAAGTCAAAACTATCAATTATAACGTTGTAAATAAATGTTAGCTATCCATGGTTACATGGATGGGATGGTAGGTTTTTTGTGGTGTGGACCCTATACAGTTTGTAATACAGCTACAAACCCAGCAGAGTTTCAATATACTTTTCACTGCATGTGTTAAAAGTTGGTCATTTAATTAGAGCTGGAGACACAAACTATGAACAAAGTAGAGCTTTTCTAAACTTTCAACTGCTGCCTGATAAAGTGTAATTAGTGATTGCTTGTCACAAAGAGGGACTCTTTTAGAAACTGGGCTTGCTGAGTCAAGCCTGCTCATGGACTGGCCCCCTAGACAGAGGTTAATTGGGGACAGCTGTGGCTGCATAAGGCGTGTTTTCACTTGAGAAGGCCAACCGCTCATAGGGGACAAGTTTGGCTCTAAGTCTTCCTAAAAAGAAAAGACTAACACCATAGGAGAGTGGTGATGTGAGGACAGAGATGGACTCAGACTGAACTCCATGTAACTCCTCAAGCATTGCTCATAATCATGGGGCTTTGACGCTAGAACGCTTGAACCACAGCATCAGAAGCCTCTGAAAGCAAAACATGGCTTCAGCATCACTGTCAAATTACAGAGGGCAGGCTGGGCACGGCGTCGCAGGCCTGTAATCCCAGCACTCTGGGAGGCAGAGGCAGGCAGATCTCTGTGAGTTCGAGGCCAGCCTGGTCTCCAAAGTGAGTCCAGGACAGTCAAGGCTATACAGAAAAAAAAAAAGAAAAAAGAAAAAAAAAGAATTATAGAAGGTAAGACTAAATGGGCCTTAGCAATCTCGCATCTCTCGATCCAAACTCATTTCTTGCAACTTTAGAACAAACTATTTCTCTAGAACCAAGGAAGTAACATGCCCACAGTAGGAGTGTCCGAGTGTGTTTGCGCCTGTACAAAGTAACCTATGACTTCAATGTGTCAGTTCCAGAATAAAACGCAGTGGACCACATAAGCAAAATATACAATAAGAAAACATACAGACAAACAGGTAAATACTGTTGGAGAAATTAAGAGCATAGCACTATTACTCTTGCAGAGGACCAGAGTTGGATTCACAGCACCCACTTTTGGGGCTCACAGAACCACTTGAAAGTCCAGGTTCAGGGGATCCAACACACTCTGGCTGTGGTAGACATCTATTCTCAGGTACATATAGACACATGCACACAGACACAGAAATAAACCTTTTTATTTTATCTTATTTTATTTTATTATTTATTTTTATTTGGTTTTTCCAGACAAGGTTTCTCTGTGTAGCCCTGGCTGTCCTAGACTCACTTTGTTGACCAGGCTGGCCTTGAACTCACAGCGATCCACCTGCCTCTGCCTCTCTAGTGCTGGGATTAAAGGTGTGTGCCACCACATTCAGCTGAAATAAACGTTTAAAAAAGGAGGGAGGGGAACAAGATTATTTTCCAGAGATTTTTCTTTTTTGTCTTTTCAGAGCTATTTACACTGACTGTCTAGATATCCTAGGCAAACATAAAGAAGTGCTATAGTGCCTACAAGAGAAAACAAACAAACAAACAAACAAAAATGTCATGCTCTTGAATTCCATTTCAGGCCTGCCCAAACACCATGACAAATGACCAGTCGTCCACTGAACTATCACTTATTGATGCATATTATCATCGGTGTTTTCAGGACAGCAAGAGGCCTTCAGGAGCTCACCATACAGTATTACTACGGCTACTACCATGACTACAGCTGTTACTGCTGCCTAGAAAAAAGTTAAGAGGCATATAGATCCAGAGATGGATAGAATCTCAGTGAGCCGGCTTTTAGGGAAGTCTTAGGGAGCTTCACACCTGGGCTGCCTTTGAAGGACTATATGTATTCCTGGGGGGTGGGGTGGGGGGGGCGGGGAATATTCTTTTTTCTATGTGTATATGGGTTGTATTATGGTATATCTGTATCTATATCTATATCATACATATATATGTACATATGCATATATGCATATATATCATACTACAATAAATACACACAGATAAAGAGAAAATATGCATATATATCATATATATGCATGTATGCATATCTCATAATACAACACACATAATATATGTCATATGCAGGAATATGTGTATCCATGTGTGCCAGTGTATATGGAGCCCAGAGGTTGTCTTCCTTGATGGCATTACCCATGTTTTGGTAAGTCTTTCACTGAATCTGGAGCTTAAAGATTGGCTAGGTTAGATGGCCAGTGAGCTTATGGACTCTGCCTGTCTCACCTCACTGGGTTTAGAGATGTGTGCCACCCAGGTACTTATATGGGTACTTATATGGGAACACAAGTTCTCCTGCTGTGTGGCAGGCACTTTACCTTAATGAATCATCTCCCTAGTCCCAAAAGGGGGATATTCTAGGAAACATAGACACAGCCATGAGCTAGAGTCATCAGAATAAAGCAGAGAAAAAGGCGTTCTGAGAGCCACTGCTGCCAAGGAAGAAGACTTAGGGGAATCATCATAAGTGAGCCACAATTTGCCTCCTTGTCTAGATATTTTTCATCATGCTAGAAAACATTCTATAAACATTGGCCATCTGCACTGCCTATCCTAATCATTATTTCAAAAGAAGTAATAATTTTCCATCACTTTAATAATTTGCTCTGACTTGGTAGGGTGCCACATTCCCACAATCCCAGTGCTCAAGAGGCAGAGGCAGGAGGATCACTACAATCTGGGGGCCAGCCTGGTCTACATAGAATGTCCCCAGGCTAACCAGTGCTGCATATTGAGATCCTAACTCAGAAGCCAAAACTGAAAACAAAATTTGCTCTATTTCTTTCCAGTACTTTCTTTCATGAATATAATAGGTATATTAACTACAACAACACCAAGAATGCTCTAATTACATTTGAGTTCTTCTGAGCTATGCACAGTCTTAGGTGTGAGTTAAGAAAGACCTTTAGGGGAAATACTTTTCTAACTATAGGGGTTAATTCTGTCAGTGTTCTTAGCATGATGGAAGATATGGGAAGACACGAATACTTTTACCACATGCTTGTGAGGGAGCACTGATCTATCTGTGTGCCCAGGAAAACATCCTATGTTGTGTCTTTGTGGGGAACCTTGACTGGTGGGCATGTCCCCTGTAGGCCTCTTGACAAGGGGGCATATGCAGTTTGCCAGCCATTTATGTCATGGCTTCTCCAATCCTGAGTTCTTACTTGTGGCTCTCCTCTTTGGCCATACAGTACACCCTGAGCTAGTGCCCCTTACACTGCATGTGTATAGGAGTTCCCCTAGCATCCAACTCAAAGGCAGGACCAGACTCACTAGGCATAGGTCTCTTTGCTGCGAGGTGAGAGTGTCTGCTCCAGGCATTGACCAAATTAGTGCTGAAGGAAACAGAGCAGAACTTCTGCTTTCCCAGGTAGTACCTGCTCCTCAGGAAACTAGAGGTACAGTGACATCTCCAGGCAGCAGGTGTGCCAGGTGTGTTGCATTGGCCAGCTAAATAGCTTTATGCCATAGAGTGGACATTAAGGTCACTTGATATCATCATCATAATTTATTTCCTGCTTCTGTTGTCATACACATATATATACACACATGCATGCACACATGCACGCACATACATATGTATATGTACTCACTATGTAGATCAGGCTGACCTCAAACTCACAGAGATCTGCTTGCCTCTGCACCTCAGGTGTTATTATAAATGTATTTTGAGTAGCTATTTGAACAGACCTCATAGCTGTCTTGTTTTCTACTTCCCTTTCCTTTAATGACTGATCATTCTGTCCTCTCCATGTGAGTCCTGGCCAATTCTATTCCCACTGAGGAGCTGACCATCCTACTCCATTTCTGCCTTAATTCAGGGTCTCTTCATGCCTCTCTCCTACGCAGGTCTGTGACTGGGGCTGCTGTAGTCTAGTCTGAGAAAGCAGAAATAGAAATCTAGTGGGCCAAGGGATGACTGCATAATAATCTCTGTAGGATGCATGCTTTGCCCCAAGTGTAGTTCATGGCTCTACCACTTTGTCACGTGACACTTCTTTTTAAAGTCTTATTTAGCCTATTGCTTCTTTTCTGTTTGTTGTTGTTTTGTTTTGTTGTTGTTTGTTTTGGTGTGTTTTGGTTTTTCGAGACAAGGTTTATCTGTGTAGTCTTGGCTGTCCTGGACTCGCTTTGTAGACCATGTTTTGTTTTGGTGTGTGTGTGTGTGTGTGTGTGTGTGTGTGTGTGATGGGTATACAGGGGCCAGTGGGAGGCAGAAGACAGCCATAGATGTCCTGGAGCTGGAGACACATTTAGATGTGGGCACTGGGGAACAAACTCTGGTCCTCTAGAAGGACAGTATGTGCTCCTAACCACTGAGCCATTTCCCCTCCTTCTGCTTTCGTTAGCACTTGTCTATCTTTCTACTCCCCAAGACCTGAGTACACCTCCTCTAAGCTCCTGTATGTAGGGAACATGTAAAACAAAGAGGAGAAAGTATAGTAAAAAGAACATATGTTGGTGGTGATAAGTGAAACAGTGTGCTTGCTATGACAAGAAACGACATAAGTTATCCACCTGAACCTAACGATAAGCATAATGTAAAGTGAGTGACATAACCCAATTACTTCATTGGTTAAGAGGGGGTACAACTCCTCCCAACATAGGTATGGTATACAAGCTGAGTACAAGACCTCTTCAGGCTGGCCTTGAAGTTTACCAACTGAGACCATGCCACTGTACTGATCAAGTTGAGCACACGTCCCCAAGTCCAAAGGCCCATTGGAGACCAGACCAACCACACTGGGGCCCAGACCTAGAGAAAGAAGCCCACTGTGGACCACTCAGCACATGAGAACAGATCTCGAGCTTTACCTGTGAAGCCACTGTCCATGCTACAGTTGTAACTCAGCCGACTAGGAGAGGTCCTGGGATGGCTGAGTGAAGTGTGATGCGTGTGTGTCTAATAAAGCATATGTAAAATCTCAATGCTTGTCTCCTTGAGGTTCTCCCTTCCCTCAACTCCCGACATCATTAACACCCCATCTTATCCATATCTTAACATATCACTCCCTATAGTAATTGAACATGTTGTGTTTGAAGCTTCAACTAGTCTATATTAACCTCTTGGCAATGTAGAGTTTCCTGATAAATCTCTAATATTTAGTCAAACATCTGCTTTTAGTAGGTACTTGAAATATTTAAGAAAGAATAAAAGATAATAGAATGCAACTATTTCCCACTTTTAAGCACACTTGGCACTTTCAAGTATAATAACTTTATGCTTTGTAAAGTATCTGTATGTCACTTATAGCTTCTGCTTTCTTTAACAGTAGGATTCATGACTGCTTCAAAGATTGCACAGGATCATCTGACTCATGAAAGGTTTGTGTGAGGAAGTCCTAGGCTTCAGGACAAACAAGACTCTAGCCCCTGAATTTATCCACATTTGAAAAGGGTAATTATTTTGGCCAGTGTTTCTATTGCTACGATGAAACATCATGACCAAAGCAACCGGGAAGGGAAGGGTTTACCTGGCTTACACTTCTACAGTATTGTTCATTGTTGGAAAAAAGTCAGGACAGGAACTCAAACAGTGCAGGAACCTGGATGCAAGAGCTGGGGCAGAGGCCATCTATGTTGATGGATGCTCCTTACTGGCTTGCTCTTCATGGCTTTATCAACCTGCTTTTTTACAGAACCCAGACCACTAGCTCAGGGATGGCCCCACCCACAATGGGGTGGAGCCCTCCCCATCCATTACTATTTAAGAAAATGCAGCTTGCCTGCAGCCTTTTTAAATTGAAGTTTCCTCCTCTCAGATGCCTTTAGCTTGGGTCAAGTTGACATAAGACTATCCAGTACAGAGATGCTACCAATAACGGGTCATCATCCTATCTAACAAGTTGCAATGGGTGTTTTAGACTTTGATTCAAAACTGAAGGTACCAGATCAGGGAGAGTTTCTGGCATTGTATCCACTATCCAGAAGGACAAGATGAGATCAAAGGGTTTTTTTTTGTTGGTTTTTTGTTTGTTTGTTTGTTTTGTATTTTTTGTTTTTATCTCATAGGCAACTGCTAAACAGAGGGTTAGTGACAGGGACAGATAATTGCCCAGGATTCTTAAGTCTCCATTCTTTGCCCCAGTGAAAGCTGCTTGCCTTTTGATGAAGTGGGATACATGCCATAGGAGATGTAGCTATTTAGATAATTTTGTGAGTTCTAATAATTAGTCGTCATAAAATTGAAGGAAACAAAATCAAATCTGTTTCTTCTTGTTTCTGCCAGAGTGATCAAGTGCAATCCTTTAACTACAATCAAAGGTAGGATAAAATGTCAGAGCCATGCGCCTTAGAGAATTTAATTAAGGATTCTATCCTTAGCCCTGTGTAGCAGCGCTTTTCTTCTTTAAAGAAAAATACTTGGGCGTGTAGACAGCAATTTGGTAATCTTTACTTTAAGAACTTAATGATGGAAAGTTATCCATGCTCTGGGGAAATCAAGGCTTGTATGTATTAAATTCAGGTCAGTCTGAGGTTTGGATTACCTTTTCTTAGTTATAGATTGACCAATGAAGGGCCAAACAGACCACAAGAAAACACTGGAGGTTACCTTTGAAAGTAGAGGACCACGGAATGGAACTTGGAAAAGATGTGTGAAGAACCATGAACTTGAGCCCAGCAGTGGTGGTTCACGCTTTTAATCCCAGCACTCGGGAGGCAGAGGCTGGCGGATCGCTGTGAATTTGAAGCTAGCCTGGTCTACAGAGTGACTCTAGGACAGCCAAGGGTACACAGAGAAACCCTGTCTTCAAAAACAAAACACCACCACCAGAAAAAGGATCATGAACTTAGGCTAGAGTGCCTTTAATCCCAGCACCAGGAAGGAAGAAGGCCAGTGTGGTTTATATAGCAGTTTACAGGCCAGCCAAGGCTACATGGTCACAGCCTGGTTCAAAATAAATAAACGATGGTAAACTCAGGTACCAAGCCTATGCATTTGCATGGTGTTCAGTTTCCAAGGAACTGTCTTACTCTCCCCACAAAGAGACAAAGGAAGGTGGGGCAGGAATTAGATGAATGAATAAGTGACTGGGTGGGTGACTAAGGCTCAGGAAGAAGAAAATGCCTGCAGGAGACCACACCTTCACCTGCAGAGTCAGAAGCAGAGCCCAAGTCTCCACCACTGTAGCCTTAGCATCCTCTATGAGAAACTTCTTGGATTTACAGATGCTGTATAACTGCTTATGTTTCTGTTCTTGAGAACCTGGAGGGCTCCAGTGTTTCCTCTGATTCTCTGTCTCATGGCGTTCATAGTCAAATAGAAACCTGGTAATAAACTATCAAAATGAAAGAAAAGTAGAAGGCCAGAGCCTTCTTGGTAACTCAGGTTCAAGACTGCAACCAGCTAGAACACTGGTTCTCGGCCTGTGGGTCACCGCCCCTTTTGGAAGCCACAGATCAGATATCCTGCATATCAGTTATTTACATTATGATTTGTAGCAGTAGCAACATTACAGTCATAAGGTAGCGACGAAAATAATTTTATGGTCGCGGGTCACCATAACACGAGGAACTGTGTTAAAAGGTCGAAGTGTTAGTAAGGATGAGATGCACTGAACTAGGCGGGGGATCTGGAGCTAAAGGGGATCAGGAGGAAAAGAAGGCTCCCTCCTGCATGAGTCAGCTCAGGGGAGGAGTGCCACTCTGCAAACAGACAACACCAGCCCCTTCGGCTTGAAAAGATCATTGAAAAAATGATGCAAACACAGAGGCTGGAGAGTTGGCTCAGCAGGTTAGAGACCTTGGTGCTCTTGCAAGCACCGAGGACTGGGGGGGTGGGGGGGATTCCATCTCTAGCATTCACGTGGTGACTCATGTGTCTGTCACTCCAGTTCCAGGGGACCCGTGGCCCCCCTCTGATCTCCACAGGCACCAGGCATGTACATGTTATGCAGGCCAAAAATTTATTCACATAAAATGTTGTAAATTAAAATCTAAAAATGGAAACATGCCCCATTATTTATTATAGAAAATTTTTTATTCAGGTTTGTTTATTTCAACATTATTAATATTGTATATTTGGACCACACAAATTTTTTCTGGTATTTGGTAGAGTCCATTCAATGCCAGTGTTAGTAAGTTCATAAAAGTATACAGCATAGATCTTTTTTTTTTCTTCTTCTTGAAATTATCCTTGAAAATACTTTAGAAAGTGTCACTTCGGAGCTCATTACCATCTCTTTACCCTTTGACTTTGGGACTGGTCACTGTCCCAGCAGCTAACTTTTAGCTGGGGGCATGTTGAATAAAATATGGGAAGTTTTTTATTAAAATTGTTTTTCATACAAAGCCAGGCACGGTGGTGCATACTTGTAATCCGAGCACTTAGGGACGTAGAGGCAGGCAGATCACTGTGAGTTCCAGGCCAGCTTGGTCTACAAAGCCAGCTCAGGACAGCCAAGGCTACACAAAACAACAACAACAAAAAATTCCATACAATATATTTTGATATTCACTCCTTTCCCAAGCTCCTCCCAGATCTTCCCAACTGATCCAACTTCAACTTTATATTTCCTTTTTCTTGATCTTTCTAAAAAACAAGCAAACAGACAGACAAAAAGACAAAAACTCAAAAGTCAAAAAAATTGAAAATCAAAACAAACAACAGCAACAAAAGAAAAGTACTAAGGCAAAAATAACAAAACAAAAACAAAAAGCCCACAAAATACCACAATGCCACCATTCTAGAGAAAGGAGTCGGTAAACAAAGCAGACTAAAATCATGCAACAGCCAACTTTACTCAGCGCCTCAGACAACTTATACTCCGAGTAAAGTTCTCATGAGTTCAAGCTTTATACAATCACAAGGACAGCCTGCATGATGTAAAAACCTTATTTTTCCATAGAGGAATATAAACATTTAATTGAATAAGAATAGCAAGCAATAATGAGTAATCTGAAATACACTCACTCCTATCCACTATGCTGGGGAGGAACACGGGAAACATTCCAAGAACAATCCTATGTTTTGAAGAAACCCACCGAGGTCACAAGACTCTTTTCTTGGAGTGTTCTCACAAGCACTCAGAATTCTCCTTAAATGACTCCATCCATTCCTGGACCATGTTCTGACACTACAATATCTATTTTGTGTTGGCCAACTACTCCTGGGCATGGGACCTGCCCTGGAGTGTGGTGCGCATGCTCAGTGACACTCTTAGCTTCTTGGTTAGGGGTGGGACTTGGTGTCCACCTCTCCTTCTCAGGGCTGGAGTTTTGTGAATCTGTACAGGTGTTTTATACTATCTGTGAGTTCATATGTGTATCAGTCCTGTTGTGTCTGCAAGATGCTTTTTCCTTGAGGTCATCTTTACAATCTTCCAGCCTGCTTTTCTACAGAGATCCCTGAATCTTGAGGGAAGGGGTTTAATAAAGACAGCTCCTTTAGGGCTGAGTGTTCTCTCCGTCATAATTACCATCCACTGAAAGAAGGGGCTTGTATGATGAGCGCTGGATGATGCATTTACTTATGGGTATAGCGATGCACCATTAGGAGTTATTATTGCTGTGCTCTTTTATCACAACAGTAGGTTGCCCCTCGGGGCCAGTGACCTCTTTTTTTTTTTTTTGTAAGATTTATTTATTTATCATATATGCACAGTGTTACACCAGAAGAGGGCACCAGATCTCATTATAGATGGTTGAGAGCCATCATGTGGTTGCTGGGAATTGAACTCAGGACCTTTGGAAGAGCAGGCAGTGTTCTTAACCTCTGAGCCATCTCTCCAAACCCCCTGCCAATGACCTCTTTAGTCTCAGGTTCTTGATAATTTTAGCAGCGTCGGGTATAGATTTCATCTCAAGGAGTGAGCCTTAAAGTCAATCAAAACACGGATGATTACTCTGCTAATATTTGTGCCACCATTGCAACTAGTATATCTCGCAGTCAGGTTGCTGTATGTTGCAGGGTTTATAGGTGGGTGATATTAATGATTACTTTTTCCTCCAGTAATACCTCTCAATACCATGATCATTTGTCACTGGGGTAAAGCTTCTAGTTAGGCACCACCTTGATCTCTCCATGTTTGATGACAAAAGTAAGTGGTGTCTTCAACAACAGGGCCTTACCACCATGTTGTGGAGAGTAAATAATAGGCTGGCAGTAGCCTGTGATGTTTGGGGCTGGTCTGTCAGATCCCTTTGGACAATGACTGAATAAGATATAACTCATTGCTGCTACTGGAGGTTTGACTTGGTAGCTTAATGCCATTGCCTAGTTAGGTTATTGTCTTTGCCATTGAATATGGGGCTATTTAAGCCCTAGCTTCAACTAGGTGAGAGGAGAATACTGTGAAAAAACAAGTAAAGTTGTGAAAGTCAGTGCAGGTCTCTGCTCATAAGAACCTTGTGGAGCCAGGCAGAGTAATACACACCTCTCAGGCCAGCAAGAGTGGGCAGATACTTGTGAATTTGAAGCCAGTCTTTGTTTAAATAGTGATTAAGTAGTGATTTCCAGGACAGCCAGAGCTACATGGTAAGTCCCTGTCTCAAACAGTCAATCAAACAAACAAACAAACACACAAAACCCCAAACCTTGTAAGAAAGCACTACCAGTGGCATTTCCACTGCCAAATATCACCTCACCATCTCTGCTCACACATTGGATCTGTAGATGTTAAAGATGCCAACGACTGGTTTCTGGATTCAGAAGGAGTATACTCCTAGTAGAGAGAAAGCTTTAGGTTAGAGTTGACAACTGATTGAAGAGGCGTTAGGAAGAGAGGGGGTCTCTGGATTGTGACTGGGTAGGTCAGCGTATCAGGAGGGGCGAGGCAGGCATGGAGATGCAGTGCTTTGAGCCATAGTAAATCTGATAGTTCTTACATAAAGGTCGGAAAACCAACCTATAATAAGCATTAACCCAGAGGATACCTAAACTGAGGTTATAAATGTGAAAATTATCCACATCAGCAATTTATGGTTAATATTGTGTTTATTTGCAACATAAGAGACCTAGAGTCATTCAATTTGTGGTCTCTTTTATGGCTTACAGGAACACTCTTTTATATATTAGTGCAAATGAGTGGGCAAAGGGGCAGGGCTATCAGTGTGGATAAACACATTGTTAACTGTTTTAAGCTAATAGCCCACGCCAGACTACCGAGTTTATTACTGAGTAGTACGGAATGGATTGCTGAGATTATCTGAGTGCAGGATGAGGCTTTATATCTTCCAAATACTTTGTAGAGGACTTGCCTCACAAAGACATATTGTCTTTGTCTTATTAGAGATGCATGAGAAAATGTGTGAAACACTTTATATAAGAAAAAGAGAAAAATCAGCCAGGAATAATCCTGCCATTTAAAGATCAATATCCTTAAGAATTTTGGAGCACCTATAAGGTCTCTTATGCTTTTACTCTATTTTAAAATATCAAATTATCGAGAGAAATGAAACTATGTGTCCACAGTGGGACTCACACAAGCATGTAGGAAGCAGATGAAGTCCTGACTGAATGTCTCTAACTGACAGGAGCACAGACATTTCAAAAACCTCAACGTTTCAAACCCATGGGAATGGCAAGGTCTTTCTTCCCCTGTGCAGGAAGTGTTGACCACAGATTCCTCTTCCATTTGCCTGCAGCCTGAGACTCTTTCCCTATAGAGACCCCCCTAATGTCATTAGTGGAGCCCTTCCTACCTCGTTATATAATGAACGTGTCAAGTTTCTGGGTTGTTGTCGGTGCTATTCTATCTGAGCACATGGCCTACCATCTTTTCCGCATGTGTCTCACGTTTTCATTTCCTGTCACGCCAGTCAGGTCAATTTCAAGGTTGTGTAGGTAGTAGGCAAATGCATATTCATATGAAAACATTTATAATAGTCTCCGCTAGAAAACAATCCCAATATTATTTGGCATAGGAATAAGCATAACAAGGCATATCCACAGACTAGTATATTGTTCCGCCATAACAAATAATCAATATATGATCAATAAGTATCAATATATGATGCCAAAACACAGGCAAACATTGAAAGTTAGAAAACATTAGGCTACATGAGTGAAAGTGCCTTCCAAAATCCACACATTGTATATGATTTACTCAAGTGACACTTCTAGAACAGTCAAACCTATACAGACAGAAAGTAGATAGTTGTTTGGGTCTGCAGGTGAGAATGAAGAATGACCACAAATAGGTGCTAGGTTACTTCCTGGAGACATGGAAAACTCCAATATTAGAATGCAGTAATGGGACTACAATCCTATAAATCATTAGATTTACTAAAAGTCACCTTACTGCTTCTACTGCACAAATGATAGTTCCATTAAACTATATATATATAAACTATAAATATAAAATATATAAATATTTTACTCAGTAATATATATTTATATAATATTTATAACTTAGTTTAATTGGTCATTTCATATGTAATCACACATATTGAGAGGCTCTACTATCTATCATCTGCAGCCTACCAATCATTTATCCTCCTTCTGTTAATCTAAAACTGTCTCAAGCCATGTGTGGTGGCACATGTCAGTTATCTCAGCACTTGTAGGATCAGACACTTTAGGTAAGCCCGGACTACATACATAGTAAGGTAGAGCCATTCAGTGTTAATTGGAAAGCCCTTTTCTAAAGAAATATAAATAAACAGACCCTCACCTTGGTGTCTGTGATGCCTACTGAGTGGATGACATTGTGGGTTACAGCCATGCAGTGAAGTTCATCCTAAGCCTGGTCCTTAGACTTCTGATGACCAAGAACCAGCAGATATTCTTCTGTAAAACCACCTAAAGGGACTGGTGGCTACCGATGGATACCTTGGCTGTACGATTTGAATCCTTGGCCACCATCCTCTATGTTCTGTGTCTGGTGTAGGAAAAGAAAGGTGTGCTCCACATTTGCATTCCCCAGTGGGCACTAGGCATCTCCAGGCTCGTCCAACACGGTCAAAGGGACTCACAGTGGCTCTAGTCCTTTCACTGAGTGTTCTAAGACAAGCTGTCTCAACAGCTTCCTCAGTCTTACAGACCTTTGTGTTAGCAGGTAGAGGGGTGATTGCATCTCCTTTTGCCAATTTTCTTCTTTCGAAACCTTATAGTTAAGGGTGTCCTATTTGCTTTGTTGTGACAAACACTGTGACCAAAAGCAGCTTGAGGAAAGGGTTTATTTTATCTCACAGGTTACATAGTCCATCATTTGTGCAAAACAGAGCAGAAAGTCAAGGCAGAAGCTTGAGACAGAAACCACAAAGGCACACTAATTACTGGCTTGCTCCCTGGCTCATGTTTAATGTCCTTTCTTCTTAAACAGTCCTAACCTATCAGCTTAAGGCTAGCACCGCCCACAATTGGCTAGGCTCTCCTCTATCAATTAGCAATCAAGAAAATGCTCCCACAGACATGCCTAGGTCAGTCTGATGGAGGTAATTCTTCAATGGAGCTTTCCTCTTCCCAGATATGTCAAATTGACAAACACAGTTACCCATCACAGTGGGTATATGGTAGATCCTTGATATAACCACCACAAAAGGGGATATAAACAGTATGCTTTGGTGTCTGAGTTTCTGATTCTTTCCAATGGGCAAAAGACAAGAAGGAATAAAGTTTTAGTTATAAATATCACTGATATCATATGCTGGTCCCCATTGTAATGGCTTCCAGCAACAATCACAGCTCTTCTAGGCCCTAGGCTCACCCGAAGTCAGGAGCCAGCATCCATTTGGATTATGTGATCCTATAATCTGACAAGGTCTAACCAGTAATATCTCTACAGCCTCCCACTTAAAATGAAGTAAGATTTGCCAAACTCCCAACACAGGTAGGTCACTGGCTCAACTCTTTTATGATGATGAAGAAAACATGCTTTGATGAAACATCCTAGTACCAATAATGGCAGAAATCCTCCATTTAGTTTACTATATGCTATTTACAACGGGAGTATTTTTCCTCTGTTGTAGCATGAGTTGGGAGGAAAGAAGCAAACGAACCTTTCATTAGGCTCTTAATTATCATTCCTAATGCATCTGTGACAACCCTACCACTATTGCTAACAACAGGTTTTTCACAAGGCTGATACTAATCTGCCTGGGTTAGAGCTACCATCATCCAGAGGCTCTGGCTGCATTGCACCATGAGTTACTACTACAGTAATTTTTCAAAGAGAACGACACTCAACTGTGACATAGAACAGGTCAAATATTAAAACTGCCCTGTGTGTGTGGATGTGGGTGCGCACACACATTTCAATATTGGGTATTTCATTAGTTTGGCCTCTAGTAAGGGTGATAGATGGTGTCCATATGGTGGGAGCAAGTTGTCACATCTTAGACTGAGAAGTAGAGAGGGCATGAGGGACAAAGCTTGCTTATTTTTTAACAACTGCCTTATGAGAAATACCTAGGAGTCACAGGACAGTGGCCTTACCTATCAACACTTTCAAGGGCGGGGCCTGCAATGACCCAAGTGACTCTCACCAAGTCCCTCTCTTAAAATATCCTATAACCTCAGCTGTGTTATACTGGGGGACCAAGTCTCTAACACAGGAACCCAGCGGAGACAGATGTCCTGTCAACTATGTCCACGACTTGGCATTTTAGAGATGGATTTGTGTGATGCAAAGTGGTAAGGCAGCCACTGTTTTAGTCCCAGGTGTGTTCTTGGAGCAGACAAACTTACTCAACTTATAAAATTTATGTGCACAGAATGTGAAAAGTCCTGGGAGGGTTCAGAGAACACACTGTAACAAATGACAACTACAGTATGCCCCTCTGGCCTTGCCCAGTGTTTACAGAGCGTTAGTAGGTACGTGGTCCAACCTCCCGGAGATAGCTTTTCTGGATGAGGGCTTCTTTTTCTCTCACTCATTAACACTTAGTTATAGTGCTAGGCAATCATTGCTGGGAGGAAAAGAATGCAAACCATGAAACCTACCATCGAGTATTTACTTGAGGCAGGAAGGGCTCAAACATGAGAAACAGAGAGCAATGGGATAAGAAAATGGGCATCTTTCTTAGAAGGCAGAAAGGTTGCTGCCCTATTAATGGAGACCTTGGGAAGGAATGGTAAGAAGGTAAGGAGGCTGTGGTAAGATGCCTTCTAGGAGACCAGCAGGGCAGGGCAGGGCAGGCAGCATCTGCATTGGTAGGGATGGATTTTGAAGCCCCTTCAGGTTTAGTCTGTGGAAGAACTGAGAGAAAAACCTGAGGCAATAAGGGGGAAGGGGACACACACACACACACACACACACACACACACACACACACACACACACACACACACACTGGCAGGAGAGGGAAGCAGAAGAGATGGGTTGTCTATGTGTGTTTCAGATAGGAAAGGGGCTGGAGATGATGGCAGAAGATGGAAGTGTAGTCGAAGTTGAAAAACACCCACTACATCTTGTCCAGGGAATATGAAACGGGCACCTGAAGGGTTTAATACTGAAATGTAATGATAGGAAATCTCTTCAAGTGGCATGCCATGTTTTCTGGAAATGAATCTGGTCACTGGTGAGAATACAGAGTCGAGGTGAGGAGTTAGAGAATGTTGCGCAACATCACACTCAAGAATTTAACAGAAGGGAAAAAAAGAAATTGAGACCACAGAGGAGACACCTGGAGAGCTTGCACAGGGATTAAGCTTCCTCCCCTGTGCTCCACCATGAGCTAGTATTGGAGTTACTTCCAAACATTTAGACTCCTAATTGTTTCTCTACCATCCCATTGGCCTGCTTGGATCCAGATCTCATTTCTTTCTAAAAAAAAAAAAAAAGATTTATTTATTTATAAATATATTTTATTAATTTATTCATATTACATCTCAATTGTTATTCCATCCCTTATATCCTCCCATTCCTCCCTCCCTCCCATTTTCCCCTTACTCCCCTCCCCTATGACTGTGGCTCCCCCTGTATATGCTTATAGGGTATCAAGTCTCTTCTTGGTAACCTGCTATCCTTCCTCTGAGTGCCACCAGGCCTCCCCATCCAGGGGACTTGGTCAAATATGGGGCACCAGAGTTCGCATGAAAGTTTTATTTATTTACTTAATGTGTATGAGTAAGCTGTCTTCATGCACACTAGAAGAGGGCATCAGATCCTATTATAGATGGTTGTGAACCACCATGCGGTTGCTGGGAATTGAACTCAGGACCTTTGGAAGAGCAGCCAGTGCTCTTAACCTCCGAGCCATCTCTCCAGGCCCGGATCTCATTTCTTGATGCAATTCTCTGATTATTTATTTAAGCACTTGGGCCTTCTACCTTCTCTATTTCCCTCTCCCTATGGAAGAAGCATCAGAAAGGAAAGGAAACGCCAAAGCACAGGATGCCTACAACAACCCAGGCAGAGATTATGTTAGGGACTCTAGGATACAGTACAGCCTAAGTAGAGTAGGAGGAAAAGACACGTTAGTAACAGCTTAGCCCAGTGTCTTATGGTCTGAGGTCCTAAACACAGACAAGGAGTGGTCTAGAGGTGGCACAGGGGACGGAGGAGTTCTCAGGGGAGACGTGATTGCACAGGAGCTTGCAGTGTTGCCTGATGGATGGAGAAGGAAGATTGTTCTTGAGAGTAGAGCCTGTGCAAAGATGAATGCACACAGAACAGGGGGATGCACGTAAGAGTTTACCCTAAGCCCGGTGTGGTGGCACATGACTTTAATCCCAGCACTCGGGAGGCAGAGGCAAGCGGATCGCTGTGAGTTCGAGGCCAGCCTGGTCTACAAAGGGAGTCCAGGATGGCTAAGATAACCCTAGCTCAAAAAACCAAACAACAACAAAAAGGGCTTACCCTAACTTCAACTGGCTACACCTGGAGGTCTCTTCAGGCCTGCAGAAATGCAGCTGAAGGCTCAAGTTGGTACCAAAGAACCAAGGCTTGGGCAGACCCAACTGGGAGAAGCACCATTGGATTGCTACGGTCTGGGTCTCTCATCTTCCCTGGCGATCACGAGGTTACTATTTCCCCTGTAGCTGTTTCTCTGCTCTTCCTCTCCACTAGCTACAGATTCTAAGCCCCTACAATGGAATGCTCACACTGGCAGCAGATGGCCACTCAGCGGTGGGAAGTGAGGTGCCAGGCTTCCTGAGCTCACTGTAGAATCTCAGCGTACTCAAAACACTAAGAACAAGCTGCTTAGCCTTCTCTGGCTTTGGTTTCCTCCCGTCCTGCAGAAATAATGCCAATCCCACAAAGGGCCTTGTGGGTTATGCGAATTGCATAGAAGAAGTCCTTACAATACTGCCCGACACAGACTGCAGACAAAGGGCTGTCAGGAGTTTTGATGATGCCTTCGGGTATATGACTGTGACCCATACAAGGGAGTAGCGGGATCGATCAGCCTGGGCGTGACAAAGCTGCTGCTGGCCTCCATACTGTGAGCCTTCCTGGGCTCATCTGAAATTATGCGCTGCCTTTACCCTCTGCCATGGTAAGCCAGTATTTAGACTGCAGCGTTCCTGGAAATAAGAGCCAACCTTCTAGGCCCAAGTCACTATGCAGTGCAAGTGAGAGGCCGAAAGAAAGCACACCAACAAAGAAAAATGAGGCTTTTGGTTTGGGTTAGCACTCCTGATGGCCCGGCATGTGGCCAACCAAACACATCCAATTGATGGCTTTGTCACTCACACTCCTGGTGACTGCCTCATGAGCCTCAACTACCTTTTGTGATTAGCTTTCCATAACGCTCACGGGCGCCGTCCTCTCCCCCGACACCCCCTCCCCCTGGGTCTACCTGAGCAATTCATCAGTACTTCAGGAGCGATACAGTGATCTTCCCCGACACAGAGAACAGTTTCAACATAATTAGTAGCATTTCTGGATCAACACAGCACTCTTACAATGTGTATGATTGAGGAAATGAATGACTCTAATTATACCTTATTAAATTTTATTAATCCTCATTAGAACCCTATTATTCTTTATAAGTGAGTTCCCGAGAAGGGAGTAAAGCAAGCCAGCAATGCTGGTCAAGTTCCCTTATATCTGAATGAGCACTGGGTGACTTCCGCTATTCTATACAGGAAGTGGTAGCACCCAGGACACAGACTGGCTCGAATGCCTAGGGTGGAGTGAATAAATTGTGATCTTTTAAAAAGTCTGAGCCCTGGGAGCTCATTTCCCATCTTAAATCAGGTTAATATATATATATATAAAATCTCATTATTACGTGGAACTCTTGATCTCCTCGACCCGCTGTATTCCTCCTTTTGAACGTCTAGCGACGCAGGGGTTAAGTCGTTCGGTCCCAGATGTGTTTGAATTTGAAGACTGCAGGAGAGGTGTTCGATACATGTTAAGTACAAGAACATGTACTTTGACACTTATTTGTGTCAAAAAGGTTTATCAAACTCTAACCTGAGAAGAACCACGTTGGAGCTTGCCTGCACCCGTAGATCATGGTGTACCTTCTGTCTGCATGGCTGCCTTGGGTTGCAGGAGGTCAGGGCCCACAGGGTGGGTAGAACTTTGCTCGAGATTGGAGAACTGAAGAGGCTGGCCCGGACAGTTGTGTTGTGAAGGTCATTTTTATTATATTTTCCTTTGATCCTATCCAACCTACCCAGAGACGGTGACAGGTGAGAGTCCTTAGCATGGGCTGAGGCTGGTGTTGGGGCCGGGGGGCTGTGAGGTTAAGCATTTCTTTTCTGTAGGAAAAGGATAGAAACACACACACACACACACACACACACACACACACACACACACAGCAAATCATAGCATCTTTGTTTTGTTTGTGACAGGGTTTATGTAAACTTCCCTTGTTCTCAGATTAGAAGCCTTCACTACTGCGGACCCAAGGGCTTTCAGTGTCTGCTAACCTTTATCTTAGCATAGTAAATGGGGTTCTCTGCGTTGCTCTCTTTTACAAATATCCAAGACCAAAAAATCCAACCCCAACCTTCCAAGAACAGGCCTGTCTTTATTGAAACCAGTTCACCCAGTTCGTGTGTTTTCTTTTCTAAGCTGTAAAGAACAGAGAACAAGCTTTCTGGTTTTCAGGCAGGGCAGGGTTGGGAAGCAAATCTTAAAACTCCAGAGGTTCATTTCTTTGAACAAAGGACAGGAAGTTGCCCTGAAGCAGCCGATTGCCATTGTTACTCAAGGCTTGTCAAACCACAACCTTCCAGGAACTGGGGTTAGTCACTTCTGTGGGTGGTCGAGTCATCTGCCCTGGTCTAACTTGGTTCTGAGCTCCTTGCTCAGGAGTCCTGCCCGGAGGTGGCAACCCAGTGGGGAGTAAAACGTAGGGTCTGCTCCTAGATCTGCACAGTGTATGACTTGGTCAGGTCCAAGCTCCTGAGAGCTTTGGCGCTCTCACGTGTGAAGTGAACCGAAGTTGCTCTCTACCATCCCACAGTTTTGAGTTCTGTTAGAGTCCTGGGCGGGGCTCCGACGAGGCTCCTGGGGTGGGGTGGGGGTGGGGGAGTGTTCCACGACAGGATCTCTTTGCTCAGGCTCTGCCTTCCAATTTGTCCTCTGCAGAACAGACCGGAGTGTGTGTGTGTGTGTGTCGGTTTTTCGACTTCCTCTTCCTCCAGTGGAGGCAGATCCCTCTTTCCCTTCCTCTTCCCATGCTCCTTGCAACCCCCGCCCGCCGTGTCCCCTCCTCCAGGAAGTTGCACTGCCCAGGGTCGTCCACCTCGAGCTGGCGCTGCCCCCCACGCCCCCTCCCCGGCCGGCTAGTGCGGCGGCCCGCCGGCACACGCCTCCCGATACCTTACATGGACAAATGCGTGCAGGCAAAGTCAGGAATTCAGGCCCCTGACGTCAGCCTCCAGCGCTTAGGGCACCGCACGGGAGACCGCGGGGAGGGGGTGGGGAGGAAGGAGGGGGAGAGCACCAACCAGCAGCCGCTCCCGGCCTGCCGAAGTTTCACTTTTTGTCTGTGGGTTCGCTCCCGGGTCCCGCTCGAGCTTTCCCGGGATAAGCAGCGTTAGCTGCGGGGAGAGCCGGCTGCTGCAAGGTAAGGGCTAGCAGCGGGGCCAGGCGCGGGGAAGGGCACCGGCCCGGGAAGAGCGGGCCGCGGCGGGCCGCGGGCCGGGCCGGGACAATGGGAGGGGGAGTGCCCGGCACCTCCTCCTCCGCCCGAGCCTCCGCCTCCAGCCGTCGCGGCCGCCGTTGCCCCGTCCGCCTCCTCCCCCAGGTATTGTAGCGAATGCTTCCTCCCGCAGCCTCGGCCCGTGGGCGCCGCTCAAACCCCCGACTCCCTTCCCCCGCCCCGGGACGGGCCTCCGCGATGGCGGGAGCGCGGGGCCTCCCTGCTCCTCCCTGCTCGCCTCGGAAGTGCGGGTCCCGGCCGGGAAGCGGGGTGCACGCCGTGGGGGGAGGGGCGGGGTTGCGGGAGTTCCCAGCGCGCCCCCGGTCCCGGGCTTTTCTGGGTGCCCAGGGGGGCGGGGCCGCGCCCGGCTGCTTCGAGCTTTCGCGGAATCCCAGTTGTCACAGCGGAAAGGGCCTAGGGACCCAGTGACTCGAGGCTTCCCATTTTACAGTCCGGGTAGGTGAGGCAAGGAGAAGGCAGGCTTTCCTGGAAGTCATCCCTGGAAGGTGGAGCCCTGGTTAAGATGGATGGCTTCGGACCCCTACTGCTTTTTTTTTTTTAAGCGGTTGTGGAGTCCCCACTGTTTTCAAGCACTGTAGGTTACTCCTGGCCAGACTTTGCCCTCAGGGATCGCTCACTGGAATGCAGGCGCCTAACCTGACTCAAAGTAGGAAGGCCAAATGCTGGGAAGAAGGCAAAGACCAGTTTTTAAAAAAAATTTTTTTTTAATTTTTTAGGGGTAGGGGTGTTCTTCCGGAAGAAGCCTTATAATTTAGTTTCCAAGGAGGGACCCGAACTCCTGGAAGAGGCTGTGATGGATTCTTTTGAAGGATAGGGACTTTTCTTAAGTAAGAAAAGCAAGGCCTTTCTTCTCAGCTACTGCAGACCAGAGAAGACTAAATAAGGGTGGGGAGTCGACGTTTAGTGGAATTGCTTGGAGTGTGACAGCAGACCTTATCTGTGGAGTTGTGGCTTGGGTCCTTGGACAGGGCCTTGTGAAAGGATCTCTAAGCTTCCTTTTCTTTAGGAGGGGGTCCATAGCTTCCCCTCCTCCACAAGGAATGCCTAGCAGGGCCCCTCCATGGGCCCTTTCTGTGACTTTTCCCAGTGGATTCTTTCTTCATTTCTCTCTTTTTACACACTTCCTTTGCAAACTTGCCTCCGCAATAAAACTTTCTGTCAAGATGTTAGTGGCTTAATGGTTTAGCCACTCCCTGCACTAGGGAATTTTCAGAAAACCTTTGGGGCGGGGGTGGGGGGGGGAAGGGGGAGGGCAGAGTGTATAGGGCTGTTGCAGAAGAAGTTGACCTCTCCCTAACCTGCCCTTTCCCATTTTTACAGACAGGGAAACCAACCCAGGGCCACAGAAGTTGAGTGCCGGTCCTGTGGTCTCTGGTGGATAATGGTGGATTGAGGTGAAGGCTAGGGCGTGTGCAGAAACCTAAGTAAGATTCTTGCTTTCCCAAGAGTCTCCTGGAGAGGGTTCGTGCCAGCCCAGTGCCAAGGGGCAGTTAAAGAGGAAATTGTGTACCTTGCGTTTAATCTCTGGAAGGCAGCCTGTGGAATCCAGACAGCAGTCTAGTGAGGATTAGCTGTGTGGAGGGTAGGGGGACATGCCAGGGGTCCTGAGCTTGGCCAGTGCCTAGTCTTGCCTCTCCTGAACCCCCTTTTTCCTCCTCTCCCAACACCCCCTTCCTCCAATTCGTTTTAAGTAGTTCTGGCTTGGAGTTGGGTATAGGCAGTGGGGGATCGGGTGGGGGAGCTAAGTTCCCGGGGCTGATTGTTATGGTTGGGACTTAGTAGCATCCTTCCTGGGGGGGACATCTCGGGGAGTGGATGGTTCCTCTGAGAGAGGTAGACTTTTCCAGCCAATGAGAGGTGGGAGAGGAGACTTGATTCTGCAAGGCCTTAGGAATGTGGGGCCATCTAGTTAGCATATGACTTTTGAGTGTGTTGAGCAGGCAGTAACATGATTGGGAGAATTGGCGGGTCGAGGAGCCTCCTGCTGCCCAGTTTCAGCGAGAGGTGATAATTTGGCTGAAGGAAATGATCACGGGGTGCTGTTTTCATTTGCTTGGCATGTGGTGCTGAACACCTATTATGCACCACTGTCAAGTATGAAAATTGTATGGCAGGTTCTTATTTTTATCTAGAGAGATTTTTATTGAGTAAGTTTGAAACACAGTTTTTTCATGTTTTTATACCACTGAAATGTGATTGCCTTTAAATCACAGACATATCCTAGTTGAACAAGGTTTTATTGTGAAATTGGTAATGGTCACTATTTTATTTTTTTAAAAAATATTTATTTATTATTATGTATGCAGTGTTCTGTCCGCATGTATACCTGCACACTAGAAGAGGGCATCAGATCACATTATAGATGGTTGTGAACCACCATGTGGTTGCTGGGAATTGAACTCAGGATCTTTGGAAGAACAGGTGGTGTGTTCTTAGCCACTGAGCCATCTCTCCAGCCCCCGGTCACTGTTTTAAATTTGACAAGATTTGGCTGTCACATCCTTTATATATGGTAGTACTTTGACATTTTTAAAGAAGACTTTTCTATCAAATATTCTATGGGAAATCTCCAAGAAGTAAGCCTGCTGTTTGGACTCTCTCCATTTTAACCCGTTGCCTGAGGTTTCAGAGCTAATTAGAGGTGTATCCCAAATGGTTAATTCCAAACTTGGGGTTTCTGGTGGGGACGGTTGTGGCGGTCTTACCGGTTAATCGGTGCCAGGGCAGAGGCAGGTTAGATTTGATTTCAGAACTATGGCCTATAGTTCTAGGGTAATAGGAACGGTGGGTAAACCCAGGATAGTATAGTTTGCTAGGGCTGGGAAGAAGCTGAGGATTACTTGGTAAAGCAGAGGCTGGAGGTAGAGAAAGGAGAAGCCCCAGTGGTGGAAAGCATGCCTCAGGCCCATTTCCTGAGGCTGAGTCAGTGAGCTGCTGGGCAGAACAAGATGAGGAGACCATGCTTCCTGTTGTGTGGGAGGAGTAGCCAGGGTCAGCGTGCAAGAGCATGGAAGGAAGGTGTGCTCAGTGTTTCGGCCACTCAGTAGGATGGCCATGAGAAGCCTCTGCCAAGTAACCATCGTAGGTGGGTAACTGAACAGATCTCCCGGGACTAAGAAAGAGAAGCTAGGTGCGGGGGAGGAGGGCGTGAGAGGGAGCCACTTGACAGAGGAGCTGCTGTGCAGCCCCAGGGAGGACCGGTGGATTCTGTCAACTGGGTTCTAAAGGGCCAGCATGTTTGTGGAGGTGAGAGTACAACTCTGGGGAGTCCCTTGGGTTGCAGAAACTCTGAACGGGAGGACTTTTTTTTTTCCCTCTCTCCAAAGTATAGTTTATATTTGTCTTGCAGCTGTGGGGGGCCATTAATCAGGCCTATTGAGGTTCATGATTCATAGGCAAACAAAACTGAGCAGGGCCTCTGGAACCTTCTCTGGGGGGTTGAGCATAGGACGTTGAGGGAGAAGGCACAGGAACACTTTTCCTAAGTGGCTGAGTGGACTTGAGACTTTGACCCAACAGTAAGAAGGCCTCACAGCTGTATGTGTGCACTGGTGGGTGGGGACATTTCCTGGAATATGGCTTTGGAATGCATGATTTGCTTTAAACTCACTAGAGGTGAGGAAAGGGGAGTGTTTGTTGTCGCTGCATATGTGATGGTAGAAACTGGGTAGAAATCTGTTGGCCTGAAGCATGGAACGTGCGGGTGAGCCGGTGGGGAGCCCTGGGAAGTTTGTTGGGGGGAGTTGGTTGTAGCTGCCCTAGGCCTTGGAAGAAACAGCTGGTCTACTTCCTAATATAGGTGGCAGGGGTGAGATTGGTCACTTGCTGAGGGCTAAAGGCAGAAAGATGTAAAGGTGAGGCCAAAGAATGTTTATGTCCCTATCCTTTCTAGGCAGGAATATCATTTTAAAGTTTTGAGTGCTTAGCGAATGCTCATGTAATTGCCACATTGGGTCCCTAAAGTAGGGTTTATGATTGCTGTGGGTTGGGTGTGGTTTGTCCCTCAAGGACTCCGGTGTTGAAGGCTTGGTCCCCAAGTATGTACAACGTGGTGGGACTTTTCCAGGTGAGGCCTAGTGGGTTAGTCTTTAGATCCTTAAGGAAGTATCCTTCAAAGGGATTTCCTTGTGAATGGAACAGGTAGCTATGGGGAAAGTAAGCCTAACTTCTGATTGGCTCTTTGTTTTCCTGTGGCCACTCCCAATTTTTTTCTTTTTTTTTTTTTTTGTGCCACCCTCCAGGCAGGCCTTTGGCTGATATGAATTGAGTTCCTAGGAACCCTGAGTTAAGTAAGCCTCCTTTCTTTATAATGGTCCTCCATTCCAGGTATTACTAAGTTATCGGGACTAAACTTGGCCTGATATGATGCTATCAGTCTCACTTTACAAATGAGAAAACAAGTTTGGTGAAATGAGATTGCGGCAGAGCTATGTGGTGTGTTTGGTTCTGAGCACTTGCTTGGCGTATGGTGTCTTTACTGGAGACCATTGTCAGTGTCCACAACCAAGCGAACTTGAGTTCCAGTGCATTTTCAGTGTGCATGGGCTGGGCCATGGGATTGGATCAGTGTGCATGCGCTCGGCCTTGGGATTGCGCCTGAGGATGAACCAGGAGGAGTGGCTTCTTGGTTCCTTGCTGGTTGTTATCAGAGACCCTTCCATTCTGCTAGCGTGTTGCCATGGCTTCTCTCAAGCCAGATTGCGTGGCAATGGAGCCAGCAAGGTACTGCTTCTTTCGACGTTCCTGCTCTCCCAATGCATTGCAACCGTCTGCATTTCATGCACCCAATAGAAGGGTAGTTGGGGCAGTGATTAGAGAGTGACCAGATATTGGGCAGACTGTTTTCCTGTCATTTCCCTGGCCTTAGGCTCCTCCAGGGCATCCTAGGTGTCCTTCCCGTCGGTTCTGGCCCTTCCATGGGCCTTGGTCCTTTCCTCAGTCATCTTCCTGTCTCTTGACTGAAGGGGATCAGCTTCGCTCCCTTCCTGCTTCAGGTGCAGTTTGTGTTTTATGACTCAGAGGTGAAAGTCCTCTCTTGTTAAGTATTTTTTTTCTTTCTTTCTTTCTTTCTTTCTTTCTTTCTTTCTTTCTTTCTTTTTTTCTGTAGCTTTGATAAAAATGCCCCGACAAGAGTAGCTGAAGGAAGTATTTTATTTTGCATCACAGTTTGAGGCCCAATCACAGTGGTAAAGTCACCCACAGGAGCTTGAGGCAGCTGGTCATATGGCATATTCAGTAAATGGAGGAAGGGAGGGAGAGAGGGAGGGGGGGGGAGATAGATAGATAGAGAGAGAGAGAGATATGAATGCTTGGGCTCCAGTGGCATTTCTCAGTCCTGTCTATTTAGGATCCCAGCACACTGAATGGTACCACTGATTTTTGGGGGGTCTGGTCTTCCCACCTCGGTTAGTCTACTGAAGATTATCCCTCGCGGGTGTGATCAGGGGCTTCTCTTCTAGCCTTCCTAGACCCTGACTGGTTGGCAGTATTAACAGTCACAGGTTTATATGAGCTGTTTATTATCTGTGGAAGAAAGACAGACCCCTGCCCCAGCGCCTCCCCCCACCCTCCCCCATCCCCCCAAGGTGTCTGGCAGAACCCCCCCCCCCATTTTGGAGTCTCTCTTATCTCTGAAACTCTGAAGTAACTGTCAAGTACATAAACTGTTTATAATATAGTGATAGCCATGCCACATGATGCGTTTGCTTGACTGCCTTCTTTCTGCTTCGACTCTCTTTCTGAGACAGGGTCTCATGCCGCCGAGGTTGGCATCACAGTCACTATGTAGCTGAACATGGTCTTGAACCCTTCTTTATCACCTGGCCCTCACCTCTCAAATGCTGGGGCTACAGTGCTTGTCACTAGGCCTAGGGATCTCTTCTTTATCTTAAATAAGTGGGTCTCAGCCTTCCTAATGCTGCGACCCATTAATACCATTTCTCATGTTATGGTGAGCATCCTAACCATAAAATTATTTTCATTGCTACTTCATAACTGTAATTTTGCTACTGTTATGGATTGTAACATAAATACTTGGTGTACAGATAGTCTTAAGTGACCCCTGTTTGATCCCCAAAGGGGCCATGACCCGTAGGTTGAGAACTGCTGCCTCAAACTGTTCTTCTTGCCCTGTAGGTGTAACTACGGTATGGCACTTACCTAGCAGTTGTCAGATTCTGGGCTCAGTTCTCAGGAGGAAGGAAAGCTTCTGCGGTTAGCAAGAATGTCTGCGTTGTAAATGGCTGAATTCACAATGCCTGGCAGAGTGCCTGGCATGTGATGGTTGCCCTGGACATATGTGCTGCATGAAGAGAGGGTGACGTTATTTACTGCAACCACAGGATGCAGACACGGGGATGGACCAGCGTTCTAGAGCCTGGGGCATGCAGAGACCTGGGGCTGGATTGGGAATCATCTATACCTGCTCAGGTGGCATTGGCCAGTCCTGCCACAGGGTGGCTGGTTGGCCTTGAAGGCTCCTGTCTACCTTTTGAATGTACACCTCTGATTTCTCATCTAATGTTCATAGACTTTAACTTTTGTAAACCTTATTCCAAAATCAAAGATCCACTTTATGCCAGGAGGAAATTTCTAGAAAATTTTTCCTTATTTTACCCTATTTACCTTATGATAGGTATGATGGTTTATATCTTATATTAAGTTCAATAATGTGTTCTGTGTGGTTACCACATGCCAGGCAGAAATGCTACATGCTGACTTACAAGGAACACCAAGAGAGTTTGTGTTTTTGAGGTGAGAGACCAAATAGGACAGGCTAAGGCCCCAATGAAGTGACAAGAAAGCAGCCAGAGGAGGCACTGAGAAAGGCAGGGCTGACCACCTGGAATCCCAGCGAAGATCATGCCAAAGAAGTTCTTTGTGCTGTGTTTTCAGGAATGAAAAGGCGTTCTCATAATAGAAACAAACAAAAAAAAAAACTTGGCAGGTAGGGGAATTTTAAATTATTTATTATTATTTTCATTGTTGTCCTCACTCACAATGTGCATGTGTGGAGGACAGAAGACAGAGGACAACTTGGGAGGGTTGATTCGTGCCTTCTGAACTCAGGCTTGGCAGCAGGCACCTTTGCCAGCTGAGCCATCTTACTGGCTCATGGGCTATGCACCCCCGCCTGAGACCCAGGACTGTGTGCAACAATACAAAATGTGTTTATAGGTCACCCTGAGGGGTGGAGCCAGCCAGCGAAGCATGGATGGTAACATCTATAACCTGAGGTGATGAGTCTGTGCCTGAGGGAGGCAGAGAAGGGGCTTCTGTTAGAGGTGGTTGGGTCTCTGCTCTAGCCAGCTTTGGTGACATAGTGGTATCAGGTCAAGACTATATACTGTGACCTAGCCTAGGAGGATGCTGAAATGTCCCAGGCCAAGGGAGATGGACCTTTAACCTATTAGCAGAAAGAGAGGAAGGAAGAAGGAGAAGAGAGGAGAGGCCATAGGGGAGAGAGAGAGAGAGAGAGAGAGAGAGAGAGAGAGAGAGAGAGAGAGAGAGAGAGAGAGAGAGAGAGAGAGAAGATTGTAGTAGTTGCTTGCAGATAGAGTACTGTCAAATTGCTTAGTTCCTGCTCTCATCTCTAATTTGCCAACTTCTCAGTCTTGGCTGAGAAAACTGTTTTGTGGGCGCTGAGGTCACAGGCACAAAGGGAAGCCCAAGCTGGCAGTGAGGACCTGCTTCCCAAGTAGCTGTGGTCTAGGGTCTTGGCAGGCAGCACTATCCTTCCAGTTTCACAAATGAGGAAAGGCACAGATTTGCTCCATAGCCCCTGATGGATAGGCCTTTCCTCCGTTGTCTTTGAATACCCAGTTTGTTCTGTAGAGGACCTCAGGGTGCGGTCATAACTTGTAGATCACTGTGTCTCAGGCTTGAAACTTTCACTTGGTACTTTGCAAACAGTGTGATTGAGGTGGTGGTTCAGTTACAGTCAGTGTGGTTTGAGATTTATTCATCTTGCAGCATTTGATGCCTGCCGCTGGCTCACAATTCTGAATCTCCATAGTTCTTGTGACAGCCCACTATTCACATATTTATTTATTGGCCACTATTTTCCGCTATTCCCCACTATTTGCATATTTATTTATTTTATTTCTTTAGACAGTGTCTCATTAGGTAGCCTGGCCTGGAAGGTCCTATGTGGGTCAGCCAGGCCTCCAACTTGCAGAGATCCTCCTGCCTCAGCCTCTCTACTGCTGAGATTAAAGGTGTGGACCACCACTCCCGGCTAATTCTTACTTGCCTCTTTCAACCTGTATACCAGGACTCATGTCTCAGAGCCCCGTTAGTATTTCCTTGCCTTCAAAGGTGCTTGTTATGTGCCAAGTACATTTTCATAATCATTTTTATTACTTAGTCCCCAGTTGCAGCTCAAGGGCTATATTGGTAAGATCTGTCTTTCCAGGCAGAGATGGGCAGGAAGTCACCCATGAGGAAACCTTCCCACAAGGGCACAGGCTTTGAGTGGCAGAGTGAGAATTAGACTCGGCTTGTCCTGCGCTTTAAGTTCTTCATGTGAACACGAGATGATTGTTGTCTGTGCCTTCGCTGCGGACGAAACAGTGACTTCACTGGGACTTATAGCGGCACTGGTCACTCCTGTGGGGCTTTGAAAGGTTAGGTGAAAGGTGATGCTCGCTCGTGACTGCCCGACTTCAAGCCCAAAGGTCTGGGTTTTCCTGGGCTGTCATTTCGACAGCTCCGCCTTTTTGTGGAGGGAAAACAAAATGTACCTTTGAGCCATTCATAGGTTCAGTGATCTGAGGAAAGTTTTGCAACATTCCTGAGCTTCAGGGACTTTCAAAGGAGTCATAAGATACATCAGGATGCACTTGTAAAGATGAGAGGAATTCTCGAGACTGCTGTGTCCGTATAGCTCACTTTACAGACACTCTATGAGGGCCTAGATCTCCATGTAGCGCCCAGAGTGTATGCAGTTGTGGCCGATTCAGGGGGCCCAGCATGGCGTCTGGCACCAGGTAACACACTCCTTGATGGGAAGAGATAACATTTCAATGTCAGCACCTCTGTGATCAAGTCCTACTTGTACCGTTTAGTATGGGGACTTCCTCCAGGCATGCCTTTGTGACCTCTTGCTAGTAAGAGCACCACTGTTAAGAGGAACGGGACTCCGAGAGTGGGCGAGGGGCATCCTCAGGCATTTCCAGCTGTGCAGAATATTTAGGGAGCACCTGTGCCCTATCCTTTCTTCCACCATGACTGTCATCCAACGTAGGCTTTGTGTTGTGTTTTCATCTTTCAAGCCATCGGATTGTCTTCTGTGGTGATTGACTGTGAAGTGGCCTCACGTCCCTCCAGGACAGCCTTCAGTTGAAATGGAAAGTTAGCATTGAAGGGTGGAACCAGACTTTCCACAGAATCTTATGAGTCATGTAAACTAGATGATCAGGCCAGGCCGGGTCACTCTCTGGTGGCTCGGCACTCTCTGCAAGGACTCTTTGCCCTGTGTGTCTTGGTTGCTCAGTCTGGTAGCTTGCAGTTCAGTGCCAACCTGCAGAGAGTGTTGGGGCAGAGCCAGGGGGTGTGGTGAGATTGGGGTGGGGGAGCGACTGGACAGAGGGAGCCGTCAGGCACATGGAAAGTACTTCCTGAACAGCTGGGGTTACAGCCTGGTGCCACCAGGCCTGGCTGAAAAGCATTTTTTTTCTGTATATTAAAAGATTTCTGTCTTTAACATTAACCTCAATATCCTTACATATTAAAACATCTGCAGTAAGCCGGTGAGATATTCATTAGGTAAAGCACTGGCTGTGGCCTCTGCGTGTGTGCATGGCATGCAAGCCTGTGTACACACGTGCGCGTGCACACACACACACACACACACACACACACACACACTATCACTATAAGTAAATAAGTAATTGTAATAAAATTAAAGGCAGGTCTGCAGCTGCTTCAGGGGTGAAGCACCATCATTTCTGGCTGTCCTGTTTCTGCCTGTGCCCTTGCTCCCTTTCCTTCTCAGCCGTGCTCTGATTGGAAGGATGGTCCTGCCACCTCCACGTGGAGACCGAATGGGGCATTGTAAGCGATTTGCATAATGTCAGACCTAAATTAAGGGCTCTGCAGACACCTGCCGTCTTGTCTCAAGTGACACTAGGCACTCCTGGACCATGGTTGAATGATATAATGCGCATTTGGGAGGCTGCTTTTCTGGATGTTTGAAGGTGATGGACGTCAAGGTTGTAACCGCTTAGTTTGTGTGGATGGCTAAGAGTGTGCCGCCTCTACTGTGTGAAACCAGTGAGGGGCTGGGGCAGATCAAAAGCATGCGGTGAGTGCCTGGGCCTTTTGGGATATTGGAGTACGGAAAGGCTTAGGCCTAGATGCAACAGGCAGCCGAAATTGCTCTTTGCTACCAAGAGTTCAGAAAGATTGATTCTCTCTTTGTGTACTTTAGCTGGGTTCCTGGATCTGTTATTTTCCATGCTGTGGCTCGTCTCGATAATGATCTGTAACTGTAACTGTGGGAGCCCAGTGCTGTAATGAATAAAGTGCTGCCCACACTTACTGTTTCTAATGAGTTTCCACTAAGTTCTGCCTTGTGTACCTTCCCGGAAGAGAACAGTTTTGTTGGCACCTGGATTTTCTGTCTTGTTTGGTAGGAAAAGGAATCACTTTCAGGGACTATAGTCAGGTGTAGCCACCCAGAGGGCAGGGTGTTCTCTGACTCATGGGAAAGGTAAACTCTGAGGTGACCAGGCAGGTAATTGGTACTTTTTCTTAGATTGAGGTGAAAGCGAGGTCAGCCTTCCAGTAGTTTCTCACTTCTATACTAAAAGTCTTCCCTCCCCCCGCTGCCTGGAGGTTAGCCAATTCACTGGAGAGTATTAGTATTGGCAGTTGGACAGAACCCTAGAGGCATAAATACATTTACCCATCAGTTTGACCCATTTGTGTGTTCGTTCATTTAACAGCACGAGGTGACTTTATAAATATATGAATATCTTAGTTGCTGTGATAAAACACTGTGACCAAAAGCAGCTTGGGGAAGGAAAGGGTTTTATTTGGCTTATACTTCCAGGTCACAGTCCATCACCAAGGGAAGTCAGGGCAAGGACTGAAGCAGAAACCAGGATCCCCCTCCCCCTAGAGGGATGCGCCTACCCACATCTATCGCTGATCAAGAAAGTACACCATAGACTTGCCTACAGGCCAATCTTGTAGAGAGACCTTTTACATTTTTTTATCTTAACTTCTTTTTTTTTTTTTTTAATTCATATTACATCTCAATGGTTATCCCATCCCTTGTATCCTCCCATTCCTCCCTCCCTCCCTCCCTCCCTCCCTCCCATTTTCCCCTTACTCCCCTCCCCTATGACTGTGATCGAGGGGGTCTTCCTCCCCCTGTCCTTTCACATTTTTAAAATTAAGGTTTCTTTCCCCCCAGATACGTGTAGGTTTGTGTTGACCCAAACCGGCAAGCACTGTGGAACTCCTAGCATGGCTTTGGGAATTGGAAACCTAGTGCTGTGTGAGCCCCCTACCTCTAGGTGATCATATAAGTTACCAAGACAGTATGCACATGGGAGGCTATGGCAGCAAGACCGTGAGCTCTGAGTCCACCTAGGCTATAGCAAGACAGACCCCATGGTAGAGGGAAATGGTACCATTTTGTGTAGATGATGTCTGCTGGCTCTGGTTTGCTGGTGGCTAGCTCCAGGGGCCTTCCCAGGGAAGCTCTACATCCGAGAACATTGTCATTGCCGTGGGAATTTGGTGAGCTGGGAAGGAGAGGGGATTTATAGGGGAAGTAATGTGGGCAGAGCTGTTTAGACAAACTGCATGATGTCGGGGAAATTGGATTTGTGGGAAAGGACTGCTTGAGGCCATGTGGATGGATGGCGGGTGCCAGCTTAACTGTGAAGTGACCTTGTGTTCCTCGGCCCAGTGTCTGAGAAGGGTGTCTTAGTCACTGTTCTATTGCTGTGAAGAGACACCACGACCAAGGCAACTTATAAAAGAACGACTGTGAACTGGGGCCTTGCTTACTGTTTCTGAGGGTTGGTCCATGACCATCATGGTGGGGAGCATGGTGGCAGACATGGTGCTGGAGAAGGGGCTGAGAGCTCACATCTGATCCATTAAGTTTCAAGCAGGGACTGGGGACGGGGAAGGGTGGGTGGGTGGGGAAAGGGTGGGTGGGCAGGGCGGGTTGGGGGAGCAACAACGACACAACACTAAGTCTGGCACAGGCGTTTGCAACTTCACAGCCCACTGCCAGTGACACACCTCCTTCAACAAGGACACACCTAACCCAACAGGGCCACGCCTTCTAACCCTTTGCCAACTTGGGAGCAAGCATTCAAATCTGCGTGCCTGTGGGGGCCATTCTCAATTCAACCACCGCAAAGGGTGACAGACGGAAAGGTGTTGAGAGAGCTATTCTTAAGGATGATATCCACCCCTTGTGGCCTTATGAGTCTCCCTAGAAACCTGTTCCATCTCAGAACAATGGTCTCTTTGCGAGATAATGACTCTAATCTTGGAAGAAAACTGACCATTTACATTGGAATATTACAGTAAAAATTCAGACTGTGGTGTGAGGTGTGTTCTAGAAGTGTAGTGTTCTGCAACCCTGATATTCTTTTTTTATTCTTGGGAAAATACACTTTGAACATGTTTCCCCTCCCTCCTTCTTCCCTGCCTCCCTCCCTCCCTCCCTCTTTTCCTCCCTCCCTCCGTCCTTCTGTTCCCGCCCCCCAGGCCTTTGTGCTTACTAGGGAAGCGCTTTACCACTGAGTTACTCTCCAAACCCTTGAACTGTAATGACCTCAGGGAGGGTTACTCTGCCAGTAAAGCAGGAGACACTAGAGACTTCAGTATTGTGACATTAAGCTTACCACCAAGCCGGGTATGGTGGTGCATGCTCTTAGTCCCAGCACTCTGGGAAGTGGAGGCAGGTGGATCTCTGTGAGTTCCAGGCCAGCCTGGTCTGCAAAGGGAGTCCAGGACAGCTAAGGCTGTTGCACAGAGAAACCATGTTTTGGAAAACAAACAAACAAACAAAAGACAAAACAAACAAAAACTTGCCACCAAGTTGTCTCTACATTACAAAAACAGGAAGAGTCTATATCCTGATTGTCAGTCTTGTATGTATTCCTCCCTAGATCCTGTGTACTTTGATCATTTTTATTTTATTTGGTTTTGTTATTTTGACAGGCTTCTCCCTGTGTAGCCTTGAACTTCCCATTCTCCCGCCTCAACCTCCTGAGTGCTATGATTGTGTGTGTGTGTGTGTGTGTGTGTGTGTGTGTGTGTGTGAGAGAGAGAGAGAGAGAGAGAGAGAGAGAGACTGTGTGTGTGTGTGTGTCTGTGTCTGTGTCGCCACATTCATTCCTAAATGAATAAAGTCAGTAGTAAAACAGGACCAGAAAACAATCATAATCCGAGTAGGCTGGATTGACTTGACTGTGGGCCCATTTGGGCATGTTTTTGGTAAATTGGAGGGACAGAGGACATATTTTCCCATTAAATAAAATAGTCAATTTAGATTTAATAAGGCAGTTATCTTCAGGTGATAAAAATCCAACTAACTTGCCATAACTATCTTGTTTAAAGTCAATTAAGAGCCTCATATTCCTCACTTGCTGGGTGAAATTTAATAGAACTTCAGTTAAGCATTTATTGCTTATTTAATTCAAAATTAAGTTAATCACCACAGTTAGTAACAACCACGGAGTATTTAATTAACATTCAGCAAAGTATCTTATTAAAGCCTAAATTAGACACAGAAAGGTCTTGTTTATCCCTATCTGTTTCCTCGTGTCACTTTTCCCACCTCTCGCCCCCAGCTGCCCTCCTGAAGGGCCACTGATGTCCCCACGCCTTCTCCTTTTCTCGTTTTCCCTTTTCTTCTGGTTGAGACTTCACACACGGAAAGGACAAGACAAGGTGGGGGGTCGTTTCTTTGCGGGAACTTCTGGTTGACCTACAGCCGAGAAACTTTTCCATTTGATGCCTTTTCCACTTCCGCCGCTCTGCCTTTCAGGGATTGCCGGGTGCCTCCCTGTGTGAGTTACTCTTTCAAACACCGAGGGGGAAACAGTGAAGGTCGTCTTGACATTTTTGGTTTTCTCATCAAATTGACAGGTGTAGGTACGGTTCGGTCATGAAGCAAGAGGGGTATCCAGACAGGAGTCTGTCCTCAAGGAGGACATGCAGGCTCGAGAGGGAGGTGCTGCAACAGGGGGGGCATCTTAGAATGAATCCCGTGAGTCTTTGAGACCTGGGTTCCCAGAGGACTCAGCGCTTCTCTGAGTACAATGTGGGAAAGTCTGACTTAAGCAAAATGAAGTGGTCATCTTTAACCCGAACTTTTCTGGCTCCTTAGTAAACTGGCAAGAGTCATGTTTTCCAGTGAATATATACCCTCTCCCTTGTCCCACTCAGAACATTTTGTTGGATTGGCAGTCTCATTTGCCTTGGTAAAGCTGTTTCGGATTGTAGTTCCTGCCTCCCACCTCTCCTAACCCACAAGGAGTGTGCATCTGCTCCGGGAGCAGTGAGAGAGAATCACGTGTCCTGCTCGGCGTGACTTCTGACCCCGGAAGCAGTGCTGAGGCTGGTGTGAGCTAAGTTCAGATTTTCCTCGTGGTGAGAGGTTGGCCTTGTAGACGAAGACTTTGTGCCACTAGAGTAACTTGCAGGGAGCCAGATAGCCATTGTGCTGGATGGGTGGAGATCCCTAACCTGGTGATGTTCCTTAGATTAGTTTTTTTTTTTTTTATCACAGCTTGAATGTGGAGGGCAAGAGGTAGGGGACCATTTGGTACCTAACTCCCTGCTTTTGGTTCCGCTCCAACTGATGATGAATAACTGCCGTGTGCAGGACCGATCACTGTGTCTTCTGCAAGGCAGTCTGATGGCCGTGCCTGAGGCAGAGACTCATCCTTGAGAATCTACCACCCCGGCAGAATAAAGGAGTCCATGCATGTTAGGCACTGTTGTTACATCTTATCCCTGTTGCATCACAGAACATCATCTTTGGAAGAGATGAGAGACCACCTGGGTGACTGGGCATCTTTTGTTGTTATTGTTCTCAGCAAATAGACTTACAGTTTTGTGGACAGGAAAGCTATGAACCCCGTGTAGTGCGTTTCCACACGTTTCACCCCAGGTTTCACAGTTGCTATTGGGTATTTGTCAAATCTAAGAAGCTGACATTGGTACATTCCGGTGACCCGCATTCTGTGCTCCCTCTGTGTTGATTTCACCAGGTCCTCCATGAAGTTCCTCTTCCTGTTCAAGCTACAGTCTTGGTTACCACATTCCATGTAGTTCTCATCTCTGACCCAGTCAAGAGTGGTTTTGATGCTTTCATTTTCTTTGCTCTTCAGAAGCAGCCTATGATGTTGAGTGACGAGATTGGGCTGGCCTCAGGATGGAGTGGAATGGGACCTACTTTTCCTCCTGCTCCTTTTCTTCTTGCAGGGACCCAGGGAAAGTAGTCCACGCCCTTGCTCTTAGTAGAAGGAGATGGACCCTAGATGAGGCGACAGGAAGGTCCGAGGCACTCCGTGAGCCTTGCACTCGAATAAAGGAGTGAGCAGCACCCCCCCCCCCAGAATTCTGCACTTGGATTCAGGCTCTTCACCATGCTCCTCCTTATCTTCAATATAGGCTCAGTGACCTGCAGTGCATTAAAAGACTGACCTGCACACTACACCAGCTATATCCTGTAAGGTGTTTATTATATCAGCCACAGCTCAGACACATAATTAGGTTCTCAAGACGTGTTTGCAAAAGAAGCTCAGAGAAGTAGGCGCCGCCCCTGGAATTTAAGTCAAGAAGACTGGGAGGTTGATGAAAAAACCCTGGAATACTCATTCATAAGGAAGTCTGTGCTACAGGGCGTGGAGCCCGTGTTTGAGCTGCTGATAAGCAGGATGTACTGCCTGTTTTTATTCTTGGAGTCTTTTATCATACAATACAACCTTATGTGGCAGCCTGATTTTTCACACAAATTGGATCCTAAAAACTTCTTACAGGAATTAAAAATACAAACTCGTGGGCAGTATGTGTTTTTATAAATTACACAAAACAGAAGTGTAAAGACATGGCGTAGTAGGAACAGTGGAGCCTGTGATGGGCCCTAACTGGTACCTAGAAGGATGCCTGGATGAGGCAGCAGGGATGGCACAGAGGCCTGGAAGCCTCAGCAGGCAGCAGCTGCCCAGCTCTGTCCTCAGAGCCAGCAGAACTAGAGGAGGAGGTCCTGCAGAGGAGAGCGGGCTGGAAGCTGAACAACTGGGCAGAAAGTCCTTAGGGTAACTTTCTTGTCTTGCTATTGAGTGGAGCCAACTGACTTTGGAACTTTCATACCACGAATTTCTCTCATTTTTTTTTTTTTTAACCTTTGTTCCAGCATGCCCTTACTTTGGATTCTTCTTCCCCGTCCTCACCCCTTTGAACCCAATGTGATCTTGAGGGTTTAGCACCATAGTACCATCCTCATGAAGAAAGCCACATACCTACCCTACACAGGAAACAATACTTTCTTCTTACCTCCCATGACCTTTTTCTTTACCACTGGACACTTTCTGTCCTTTACTGTAGTTGCCCATTGGCCTGTCTCAGTTTTTTTTTTTTTGCCTTTTAAGTTGTCTAGAACATTTGTTCCTGCCTAGAGTTGGACAGACATGCAGTATACACTTGAAGGATGGATGAATACATGCATGCATGGATAGGTACAAGGATTGGTCGACAGACAGATAGGCTTGATGTTGCTCATGTTAGGGTAATTCCTTATTGACTTAACCTAGGAATAAAACCCCCTTACAGGTTATTTTTTGTTTTTTTGTTTTTGTTTTGTTTTTTTAAAGATAGTGCCCAATGCCTGGCTTTAAAAGGCTGGTCTTTCTCCTTCAGGTTTTGATTTTTCTTTTTAAGAACAGTGACAGAATATGTACCACTGAGGTGGTAAATGGAATAAAGTTCCCTGGAGGAAACCGACTATGTGTTATGGTCCTCTTTATTAATCACAGGAGGAAGCTGTCAAACTCGATCACATGAACTACCTAGCTGACTTACATGCATACCAGATCAGCATGAAGGAGTGTGTGTGTGTGAGTGTGTGTGAGTGTGTGTGTGTGTGTGTGCGCGCGCGCGCGCGCACTCAGGGAAAGTGACACTCAGGGGCGGTGGTATTGCCAAGCCAAAGAAGCTTCAGGCCCTCTGTGTGGTAGAGCTGGAAGGGTCATGGTCCAGAGTAGGTGCTTCAGCCACTGCTGGTTTTGCTGGGCTCTCCCTGCCTCCCAGGAGCCTTTAGCAAGACAGTGAAGCAGGGCTCATGTGTTTGAATTTCTAACAGGCACATGGGCACTGCCAATGCTGATGAGATCTGCTGATGGAATTCAGCTTCTGGTAAGCTTCCCCTTATTACAGATGAGTACATGGGGAGACTAGGATTGGCCTGCCAGGTAGTTAAACTACAAGTGCTGACTCTAGACCCTACCCTGCTGTCACCACCTAAGTCCACGGCCAGCTGTCACCAGCAGTACTCAAGGAGTGATATCAATCCTAGCCCTACCTTAGAGTCAAAACTCAGTTTCAAAAAAAAAAAAAAAAATCAGTTCACTAACTTAACTTAGTCTGGCTGTCTTTTCAAGGCCTTTTATTTGGTTCTCTCCAACTAAGTGTTTAGGTGGACTTACTCTTTATTTATTGCACTGATATGCATTTGGATTTGGATTAAAAGTTTTGCACCATAGATTATCGGGAGCACAGGATTATGGCTTAGACTGTCAGTAATTAGTTTTGCAGTTTCAAACCTAATAGCAAGGATAGTCTTTCCCTCTCACGGGTGTACATAGAGGCCTATAGGCTCCTTTCCTTACTGAGAACCAGTCACCTCTAATACTTGGATCCATCTCCTTATGTACAGGTGGTTTCCTGGAGGATGCAACAGGGCAGCTAGGATTTAGTGAAATGAGCACAAAGCTGGGAATTGAGAGAGCTGGGATCAAGCTCAGGAGTGGTCCTTCTGACCTGTAATTTGAAGTGGGTGGGCATAGAGACTAGACGGGAGGGCGGTCAGCAAGGGGCAGGACAGGAAGTGGGAGGAGGTAGGACACTTCACTCTTTGACTCTTAGCTTTTTAGTGGCTGAGCTGTCTCTGCGGCCCAAGACGTGTCACCAGACCCTGTGTTCCAGACTGATGGGGAATCACTCCAATGGAGAAGTGTCCTAGTAGAAGGCCTGGGCACCCAAAGCTTGTAATCTGAGAGGCAGCCAGACCTAGGGGTGGCCCACTGATGGCTGAGTGGGTGGGCCAGCTCAGGGGGAGGCTTGCTCCAGATTCATGAGAATAAATCACCCTCCCATGGCAAGGCTGCTTGCTGCCAGAGAGGGAAGGCTCCTGGAAGTGAGGTTATACTATCTGTGCAATATGGGGGGGAGGCATCTGCTGTGGACTGGGGCCGTGAGAAACATCCCTGCTTCTGTGTCGGTGGGTAGCAGGAAGTTCTGTGGCACCTTGGTTTCCGAGTACCTGGGCTACTTAGTTTTTGCCAACTTGACATAAACTAGAGACAGCTGGGAAGAGGGAGCCTCAACTAAAGTACTGCCTCCATCAGAGATGTGGGCACACCTGTGGGGTATTTTCTTGAGTGCTAATTGGTGTTGGCTGGCCCAGCCCACTGTGGGCGGTGCCATCCCCTGGCAAGTGGTCATGGAGTATATAAGAAAAGTGGCTGACCATGAGCCTCGGTGCAAGCTAGTAAGCAGCATTCCTCCATGGTTCTGGCCTCCAGGTTCCTGCCTTTTCTCCTGCCCTGACTTCTCCTGGTGACCAACAGTAACCCTTTCCTCCACAGTCGGCTTGGGCTAGTGATTTATCACGGCCGTTCAGAAGCTGAGTAGGGCAGCATCTTAACAGAGAAGGGATCGGGCCGGAAAGACTGGCTGTGACCACCATGTCTTTTGTGAAGGGTTTAGGAGCACAGGGAGGCCCAGAGGTTGGTTAGAAGTTGGGAGTATTGAGGAACACAAAGTTGAGGTGTTCCAGGAACTTTAGCTTTCTCATATGTGAAGTGTGTGCGTGGGGGGGGTGGTGATAGTGATTTATATTGACACTGTTGATTCTGTTTTTTTGGCTGAAGATTGAAGGACTTTGCCATGGGAAAGCATCTCGTGTTCGTAAAACCTTAAGAGAAGTACATGGTGTTTCAGTTACATGAGTGTACCAGAGAGCTTGGGGAGGAGTGTGAGACGGACAGATGCCCCGGGGACTCTGGCACGTTCTGTCTGGGAGAGGACTTTGATAGTTGCTGTCTGAGGTGGGTCCATGACACTGAGATGACGGCTATGGACTCTGGTGTCATAGTTAAGAGTCCATGTAAAGTGTGCCAAGCTCTGGCCCACTAGTACTTCAGTTTCCTTCCTTCCTTCCTTCCTTCCTTCCTTCCTTCCTTCCTTCCTTCTTTCCTTCCTTCCTTCCTTCCTTCGTCCACATCACTCTCTTTGCTGCATGGGTGGACCCGAGAGACCAAAGAAGTGACACTTGGTTTAATAAGTGTGAGAAGGATGAAACTGTTGTGGTCTCACTCTCGTGGGGTGTCGGGCTGTGATAGAAGTCCTGGGGTTTCCAGGTGCTCTTGTTACTTTATGGCGAGACCTCAGTGGTTTCACCTTACCTCATAGGTCAGGAGACTGATGCCCACTGGGAACCTGGCCTGAGTCCAGGCTACTGCATGGCCGAGAAGGATCCACGTATGACTGAGAAGAGCTGCACCGCTCTCTTTTCTCTTTGACAGTCCTTGCTGTCCTCCTTAGGCCGAGTCCCTAGTAGGCTGGTGGTCTGTGCCTCTCCTCTTGTCTCTGCTGCCAGGAGCTACTCGACGCACCTTGTTGGTGGCTGGAACCTTTTCTCATTCCAAGGCAACACCATCTCACTCCACAGTGTCTGTCTTCTGCCCACTCAGTTGCTTTCCCGTGGTTGACACTGTAGCCTCAGTCAACCATTTACCTCTCTGGCTTCCCTTGACCCTCGGTCACACTGTTGGCTACTCAGAGTGAGAAGCTAAAAGAGGATTTAAAAAAAAAAAAAAAAGATTAATAGCCTACTTGTGGATCCGTAAGGACACTTGCTGACCTTGCACTTCTAGTCTTACATTCCAGAGACTGGGTACTGCATGAAGTGTCCTTTTTGCCTGGACAGGAGGGTGGTTGGTGTACAGCACAGGGAACAGGCACGCAAGCAAAATTAGGCCAAAGTTAAAGTACTTGTCAGTGGTAGCAATATGTGGAAGAAGCTGCCCAGTAGTTGAGAGAACCTATTAATATTGTAGCCTAGCGGTGGTGTAGACATGTGACATGTTGGGAGAGGGAGAGTGAGAGGGGGAGGGGGACGGGGAGAGAGAGGGAGAGGAGGAGGGGAGAGGGGTGGGGGAGGGGAGAGGGGTGGGGGAGGGGGAAGAGGCAGAGTCTATATTGAGATAGTTTGAGATTTTGCACACATTGATGTGGGTCCTACTTATTTAGAACCTCCCTCATTCCCTAATAACCACGGAATCCTGTTGCTCCTTTGAATTCGTCACCCCCCCCCATGACCACACACTTAGTCTTCAGCGCCCACTTGCTTTGGTATTGTCTGGAGCGTCGCTTCTGTATTTGGCGTACGCACATTCCCCCTGCCTGGCAGCCTTCCATCGTAGTTCTGCCCCTCCCTGCAGGCCCTGTCCTCAACGCCTTCAGTTCTCTTTCTTCCTTGTCCCCTCGCTTCTGGGCTTGGAGGGTCATCTAGACCCACTTTGCTGTGGTTCCCTAAGAATCCAGAGCCCCTCCCTTCTGGGGTACCCACATCGAGGCCGCTCTTACTCGCCTGGTACATTTTCTGCGCTTAGAGTTTCCTCCTGTTCTTACATTTCCATTTAAAGCCCTCTTGAGAGGCCCGAGCGTCTCCTGCCAGCAGCATTCCTTATGCCTTACTGGAACCCCTCTTCGTATCCTGCTAGGAATCCAGCCATGAGTGGGCACCAGCGGACTCTCTGCGGCCTCCGGCTGTAAGAGGTGACATGGGCCGCCATGTCACCTCACAGAGACTAGTGGTTAGTTTCTAGTGTCTTCTCTCTGCTCTCTTGAGGGGGTTTTTCCCTCTTCAACTTTGCCTCATTCTTCCTTGGTTCCGCAGCTGGACAGTGACCCCCTTAGCCCGTGTCCTCTGTTTGGTATCTGTGTATAGCAAGCACACTGTCTTTAGAAGGAAGCCAGACTTGTCTGCTCGGAATATTTGGGCAATAAATACTTTCATTTCCAGACACAAATTTATGTAAATTAAAGAGAGCCGTTTGTGAGTGGAGACGGGTCCAAGAAACTTAGTTCTCTTCTGCCGTGCCCGGTTCACCCCAATTCTGCTGTGATGAAGAAGAGCACTGAAAGCTTTCTCTTCTGCTCCTAGTTGGCTTCCTGCCTTCTGCCTCCACCATTTTCCTGGGCCATGGGTCAGACACTACACTCCACACACCTTAGTCCTGCCGACAGACTGTTAACCTTGCTTTGCCACTTTGCCTTGTCGGTGCCAGTACCAAGGATTTCCTCATGCCCTTGGGACTTGCTCTCCTACTTTGCTCCCAACCCCCACCCCTGGAAATGGCTTTGCTAGTCCCGTTGTCTTGCATGCCTGTGTGTATTGGCAGGCCCAAGGGACCGCCCCTTCCTTCCATCCCATAAATGCCTGCTCATTCCTTAAAGCCCAGGACAGATTCCTCCTCCTCCTCCTCCTCTTTCTCCTCCTCCTCCTCCTCGAGTATCATCTAACTCCCCCAGGAAAGAATGAAGGCAACCCCCCAACCCTCAAAAAAAAAGCCAAAAAAGTTATTATGTGTTGTATTTTTCTGTAATAAAAGTAGTACCACATGCTCATAATAGAAAAATTTAAAAAACAAAACCATATAAGGAAAATGAAAATCACTCATAAATTCATGTTTTAGAGATGGGCACTGTTTATGTTTTTTAAATATTCTTTTGTGAGTTGTTCCTCTTATTACTTTTTATGCGTTTGTGTCATACTGTTTCAGTCTTATTGGATGCATGGTTTTATGTCTGGTCCCTAAGTAGTAGTGGCATGAGCATCTTCTCATGACACGGAGGAGCCTTTGTGTATGTGGTAACTGCAGATTTTGCCATGGTAAGAGAACATGGCGGTTGGTTTTCTACCGCTAAACAGCGCTGTGATAAACCCCTGTGTTGTTATCAGTGGTTTGTGTTGCTAGATTATTAGAGGTTTACATAATGACCTTAAGGCCAAGAGCGGCTTTGACCCTTAATTTCAAGAGGAACTTGTGGTCACTGGACAGAGTTAGAAACATCTGGGAATGTACAAAGAGGAAAATAAAAACCACCTGTAGCTACTTGTAGTCACTAACATCAACTGTGGCATTAACCGAATCTGCGCGTCTCCTCTCTCTTTTACCTGAGGGAGTCTTAAGATACGGTCTATAAAGGGCCAGATAGAAAATACATTACACTTTCTAGGAAAATATATTAGACTCTGTATGGTAACCCCTCCCCTCTCTGCAGCCTCTATGTAGCACCAGTTGTTCTGGAACTTGCTGTGTAGACCAGGCTTGCCTCAGACTCTCAGAGGTCGGCCTGCCTCTGCCTCCCCAGTGTTCCGGCTCTGGGATGAAAGGTGTGGTATGCACCACCACACCTGGCTTCCCCCGCTCCTCCTCCTTTCTTCTCAGTTCTTTTTAAAATGTACTAACTACTCTTGGGGAGTCGATCTATAAATACCGTTTGCGGGTCTCGTTCTCCAACACGGTGCCATGAGCAATGTGCTGTGATGCTGTGAGCGGGGAGGGGCGGGGCTGGGGACACTGCTCTCTCCTGTGGCATCTTGAAGGGTTCTTTTTAGAGAACTCCCCTCAGGTGAAGTCAAGGTTTTTGCTTGACTGCATTACAGGAGAACTTCCGGGTGAGTCATTGTGAGTCAGGGTGGGATTTCAGTAAGAGAGTTTTAACTCACACTCAGGTGTAAGTGTGGGCTTCTCACGATAGCCATTTAAGTGTCTTGGGACCAGCTGTACCATGATCGCCGGTTTCTAGGAGATCCCTTTCTATCCTTTGCCTTCCTCTTTTTTCTTCCTTTTTTTTTGGTAAATGAGATCACAGCCTCGGGTAGGATCACAACCTGAAGCCATAGGTGACAAAGGTTCCACAGGGGATTAAGGCTTGTCTTTTACTAAAAATGGAGTTTATAGTCACGCTTGGCTCCTAGGAAATGAATGTTTTTATAGCTGGGAAGAGAGAAAGGCCAAACTTGGCCATAAATAAGTGGGCCTTAAGCGTGCTATTTTAATATCCTGCAGATAGCTGAGCAGGAAGGAAGACTGTCTCTGTCTTGACAGCTACCACAGCAGATAGTGCTGTGTGCTGGGATCCTTGACTTTTAGCTGGCTAGAGGTTTCTGTAGACTTCTGGGAGGTGGGTTCCTGTCTCTTCTTTCTCTCTTGCCTCAGGACCATTCTGTACTTACTGTTTTGTAATTGTTCTCTTTTGCAATTTAAGCCACGTCATGAGGGCTCCTCACGGTTTTGCTTCATGATGGCCAAATACAATGAATAGCTTCCTACAGGGTGGCCACAGGCCTTCCTCCACCTCTGACACAGACCTTAACGCACTTTTTATTGCAGGGTATTTCCCCGAGGTGTCTCTTTTCTGTTATCTGTGGTTTTCTGGCCCACCACATTCCATGAGTGAACTATAGTAGATGTTTAGCAGGTCTGTGGGGGGAAAGATGCCCTAGGCTCCAGGTTTCCCTCAACCAAACACTTTATTCCGAACTTGGCTGTCAAGATCTGATTCTCGGGAACAGCCAAGTGGACTAGCATCGTCTTGGACCTGTTAGAAATGCAGCCCCTATACCAGTGTTTGCAGCTTCCCACATGCCTCAGGTGCACATTGTCCTTGCATTATGCTTTATATGCACATTATACTGGCAATGTAGCACTCTGGGGCTCACTCTTCTGCGGGGTGTCTACTTATTTGTGGGTGTTCCTACCCCATTTTTTCTAATGGTGGGAGAATCCTCTGAATGGACTGCCCATTTTCACTAAGCCAGGAATCCATTTGGGAGCTCTTCACAGTTGGATTCCAAAATGGTACTTGCTGTCATCTTGTTTAGTGGAAGTGTTTGGTGACAACTGCTTTTGTCTGGTGGTGGTGGTGATGGTTTGATGGTAGATGAAGTAGACACTTAGTTTGAGGGGATGTAGGGATCTGTAAGGCTTGCAGTTCTTAGGCATCAGAATCCACCCCAACCCTGATCTTTATCTAGAATGTCCGAGAAACAGGTCTGGCCATTTAGAAGTGTGCCTTAGCACACTTCTGGCTAAAGGATTATCAGTCTGGGTCAGAATTCTGTTCTAAAAGTATGCAAGGTGAGGTTAGTAGGCAGCTGACCCAAGTACCTACTCTAGATTCTGAGTCCCCCTTCGCCTTTGTGCAGTGGTGAATAGCACCCCAAAAGGCAGGGGCAAGAGAAGCTGTGTTCTCTCTGTTGTTTCTCTGTGGTTCCCCTTGCCCCGTGTCGGAGATTTTTAATGGGAACCCAGACAGCCTTTCGTTTCTGGTCTGTCATGTCTAGTCAGTAGCAAAGAAAAGAAAATGGGATGCTGGCTGAGGCTTTGCAAAGACGTGCATCCCATGGACGGGCTTACGGATCTCACAAAGGCCAAGGGTGTGATTAGCACTTTGATTGCGTGGCAGGCCGGAATGGGAAACAGGAATAGAACTAATTACCAAGATAGCTGCCATTTATTGAGTGCTCACTCTGCCAGGCAATCTGCCTGCATCATTTCCCTTCGTCCTGTAATAGACATGAGGGCGGGGCCAGGGGTGGCCAGTCACTTCCTCAATGGTCAGCTGGGATGTGAACTCAGCTCTGCCTGATTTCAGAGTCATGATACCCTGCTTCTCCAGCTGTGCATGCGGCTTCTCAGCGGCTACTCTAGGGGTTTAACCAGAAGGCCTGTGCAGATAGATTGAACTCACAGTATAATGATGTGGTAAGAGGTGTCAGGAAATGCAGTGTACTGTGTGAAGTAACAAAAGATGCCTCTCATTGGCGACATTCAAGCTCAGCCATGGTGGGGACGCAGGGACATTGTGGGTTTGTGCTTGCGTCATTTTATTGGGCGATCCATTCATGGAACAGTATTAGGTTAAAACTGTGGAGGCTGGACATGGCTGAAGCATGGACGTAATTGGTTTAGATGACCCAAGAGCTGTGCTGTTGACAGTTTGTGGTACCTGTGATGCAATGTTGGGTTGTCAGTGTTTCAGAGACTAGAGTTTTAGAACATAGAGCCTCCTGTTCAGGAAGGCATGGAGAGCATTCTCCCAACAAAAGCTGGGAGACTGTCCAGTGTCAGGAGACGTGTGTGTGTGTGTGTGTGTGTATGTGAGTACATGTGTGTGTGCTATGTATGTATGTGTCTGCATGTGTTTGTGTGTGTGCTATGTATGAATGTATGTATGTGTGCATAAATATGCATGTGTGTATGTGTGCATGTGTGTGTGTGTATGAGTGCTGTGTATGTATGTGTCTGAGCATGTGTGTGTTGTGTGTGTGCATGGCTAAGTTCAATGAGGAGGGATTTTACTGTGATTATTTTCTAACATTGTTCATGTGTTGGGCTGTGAATGCTGTACGGCACTATCTGAGGTTGTAGGATGTCACTGAATCAGTGTATGTTGTGTGCTCGTGGGAAGGGTCCTTGCTGAGTGAGCTTCTAGCTTCTTTCAGGGGTTAACAGGGCTCTGTTCAGCCTTCCTAGCTTGTGGTGAGAGAAAGAGCAGGCTGACCCCTTTCTAACTCAGCAAGCATCTGCCCCGTGGTTGCTGTGGCTAGAGCAATGACGGCTGACTTCGTAGGAGGAACAAGAATCGTCTGGAAGGAGAGCCTGGGTAGGGGACCGTGGAGGTGAGGTGAATACAGCAGATCTCGAGATGCTTCAAGATGAAGTGGCGGCTGCTCAGCTACTGGGTGGCCCCAGGTACACATGGGTGATGATTTTGGGAATGGCTCCCAGGGAAGTCTATGAGAGTGATGCTCTGAGCTTTGAGCAGGGTTTGCCCCGGGCCACTGCCTTCCCTTCTTGCTGTTCTTCAACAATACCTTCCTTTTTTACCGCCTTTGCTTGCAGAGGGGGAAAGGACTTTTATGTTGGAGTTGGAGAGGCCTGCCTTGGGATTTGTCAGTGTGTCACAGTCTTAACCTTGACGAAAATGATTCTGCTCTGTGAGCTGAACCGTGCTGGTACCTGTTCTCATCCTCTAGGACATGGCTACAGAGGCGGGAGAACACGCTATCAGAAATCACGTGCAAATAGCTCAGATGGTAAGATGTTTGCTGTGCAAGCATGGTGACCTGGGTTCTGTCCCCAGCACCTTCACAAACGAAAAGCTCACGTGGTCTTGCACTCTGGTAAGATCAGCACTGGGGAGACAGGGACATGTGGCTCCCTGCAGCAGCATGTCACAGACAGCATGGCCTACTTGGTGAGTTCCAGTGAGAAGCCTCGTCTCAAAAGAGGATGCCAAGTAAAAAAGACACCCGAGCTGGTCCTCAGGCCTGCACACATACACATGTACACTTGCATGTGCGTACACATGACGAACACCGTAGACATGTAAAGAAGCCGTATGCAGAGGGAGTGATGGCATGTGCAGTCAGACCAGAGCCAGGAAGCTGAGGTGTGAATCAGGCATGGTGTTACACACTGTAGCTATGTGGGCAATTCTCCCTATTTTCTCAGTGTCCCAAATGTTGCCTGCTTTGTGTCTCACTCAAATAATTGCTACCTCTAGACAGCCATCTGTTCCTCGTAGGTCCAGACCATTTCTGTTGGTTCAGGTCAGGCCGCTGGATGATTTTTGCAGTCTCTCAGGCCCTCTAGCAGTTGATGATTTTCTCCCATCCTGTCACGGCCAGGATCACTTTTTCCTTACCTGTAAGCTGCTGGTGGAGGTCAGAGTTCACGTGTGACTCACCGCTCTCCGCCCGGATGCACTGAGCACAAGACCCAGTACACAGTCAGTTCCTTGCAAATGATGCTGATAGGACTACAAAACAAACAAACAAACAAACAAACAAACAAACAAACAAACAAACCCGAGAGGGTGAGCTGGGAGCTGGCATTCTTTCCCTTGGCTTCAGACCATGAGAGAAGTAAAGAGGGTTTGGGACCGGATGTCAGGCCTGTGGGTACATTTCCTCACTCAGGGTGCGTGACAGCCTGGAGCTGCGGGTCCTTGAGACTTACCACCTCAGGCCTAGATCTGCCTCTTTTAATTACCTCCTTTCCAGGGAACAGGAGTCCTTGTCGTCTGCCCTGAAGTTGCTAAATATAGCTCCAACCTCCGGGCCTTGTGTGCTTCTGGGCCACAGCTCTGCACTCCGAGCTGGCTGTTGATTCCTGCCTTTCCTCAGGGATTTTTTTTTTTTTTACATTTGAAAGTTTTCATTAGGGACAGCTTTGTGTTTTGAAGCCAGCCAAGAGAGTTGAAGGGCAAAAAGTGTTTAAAATTGTGCAGGAAGATGACAAGTTTGGGGAGCCAAGAGGAAGGGGAAAGTTTTAAATGAAGACCAAGTGACTGTGTATGGAAGCCATTGTCACTGAGTGACCTCAAAAGGCAATATTTTGTTACCATTTTCCCAGAAAAACTTCCTTTTCCTCCTTCCCTCCCTCCCTTCCTCTTTCTTTCTTTCTTTCTTTCTTCTTTTCTTTCTTTCTTCTCTTAAACTCCGAGACATAGTATTTTAAAACATTATTATTGGCTATATTAAACATATTTAAACATTGTGTGTGTGTGTGTGTGTGTGTGTGTGTGTGTGTGTGTGTGTGTGTGTTTGAGATTCCAGCTCAGGCCATCAGGCTTGGTGGCAGTGCCTTCACCCCTTGAGCCTTTTTGTCAGCCCAAGCAATTTGTTTTTACATTGAGATTCTTTAGTCTCTATCTTCTTTTTCTCTTTTCTTTTTTGTTTTTTTGGGTTTTTTTGCTCCATGGTCTCTCTACACAGCCCTGGCTGTCCTAGAACTCACTATGTAGATTAATTAAGCTGACCTCAAACTCACAGAGATCTACCTGCTTCTGCCTCCCAAGTGCTGTGATTGAAGGCATGCGCCACTATGTCCAGCTTGTCTTTAATGGCTATAATCTAAAACAAGAACACAATTATGGTAAAATAAAGATTTTTTTGTCTTATTTCTCCCAAACATAATTTCATTCCCAATAATCAACCACTTGTACCCAGTTTTGTTTAATTCTTCTTGTGTTTACTGTCATTTCTGGGGGGAAAATATGTTCCTATCTTTTTTCCCATGAGATATTAGTTTAGTTTAAAATATGCCTATTGACGTTTTTCTATTATAGGCAAGGTTTAGCTTATTTACAGCTCGTTCACATGTGTATTTGCCATTTTCCTAGTTTTTTGCTCTTTTCGTAGATTGTGTCTTAACTGCTTGTTTCCCTTATAAGTTTATGTGATCCACATAATGGAGATTGGTAAGTCAGCCCTCATGGTGCCTTCACAGAGGCACTTTGGCATTTCCTTCACTTTTCATCCTCTAGTTTACTCTTGAACTTGCCAGTAATGACGTCACCTTTGCTGTCTTAAAGGGTTATAATGGATTGTGTGCACACCTGCATATAGTTTGCAACAGTCTCTAACTCTGTGCTCTGTCTGTGGTTTGTACCGAGTTGATCTAGGTGACATTGCTGCATACTGGAGCTACTTAAGAGCTGTGGCCCAATCTCCTTTCTAGGGCTCTGAGGTCATGACCTTTCACCACTGGCAGGGAACTAAAATTTCCCTTACATCAAAATCTAACTTTCCTTTCGTTCTTCATAATCATCCCAGATTTTGGTTTTAATTCTAAGGTGAGCCTTTTGGTTGCTATGATGTATTTATTTTTCTAGAGTCTGAGGTTTATTTTTCTTGTTAGGAAAAAAGAACTAAGCACTCTCAGTCTTATTGCGTATGTCTTTTGTCTTTCTCGTTGTTTCTTCTTCCTGTTCCGCCCACCTGTTGTCTTCCACTGGACCAGTTTTGCATATTTGTGCCATGCCCTGCTTTCTTAAGGATGCACAGTGCAACACCCCCCCTACCCCCCCAAACCGAGATCCTGATTTTCTTCTGTTGTTTGACTTTTCCTGGGGAGATATGCACAGATGTCTGTTCATTTCAGATTATGCTGATGGCAGACCAAAGAAATATTTGCTGTGACTCTGGTGTAGCGGTTTCCAACTGCATCATGGGAGAGCTCACAACTCTCATCCCTAGAGCTTCCTGCCCAGCTTGTAGGCATCTCTCCCAAAGAGTCTACAATTCCTCATGGATTGTTTACTGTTTATGTATCCTTGCCAAAGGCCTCCTGAATCTTCTTACAGTCTCTGAGATTTCGGAGTTTCTAAATTTCCCTGAGCCTTGTGAGTCCGGAGTTTTCCTTAGTTTTAAGAGCTTCCCTCTTCCTTCCAGTAAGGAATGTTTGAATTTGGAAAAAGTGGTGGTATAAAGCCTTCTTGTTCTCTAGGGAAAAACAAACAAACAAACAAACAAACAAACTCACAAACACTACCAGGCTTACCTTACACTGTGCGGGTACTGCACACACAACATCTCCTTTTATGTAAGCACCACTGCCTTATTGTAGACTCATGTTTCCGGACTGCCATTGAGGCATCCTCCCAGAGGCTTTTGAGTTGTGGCATTATTCTCTCAAAAGAAGATATACTGAAATAGTGCGAACCTACTTTTTCTTACTCTTGTTTTTATTAAGCAGCTTCATCCGCCCCTCGCCACCCCCCACTCCCCTGCCCCCCCTTAAGAGTTCTCAGGTGTCCATAGCCACTGCCTGTCAACTGCCACACTGAGTGGATGGTCTGCTGCTTTTTACATACTGTGGGATGAAGGGTGTGGCTTATCAATCACGCTGTTAGGGACATTGCTGTGCAGAGGGCCGCTGTCTTTGCTGAGGGGTACCATCCTCACTCACACTACATGTGATGGGTTTTAGTAAATGATGTGGTGTTTCTCATTTAAGAACTTTTTTTCAAATGGAGCAGTAGGATCTGAGCGAAGAAGAATAGCATCTCTTGGTGGCCTCAGGGAGCTACATTATGACGTATTTTGGTGTTGGCGCTCCCTAGAAATTCATGCACTAGGAATTAGGCCCAGAATATTCTCTTACCCGCAGTTTTGTGATCAATTGTGTTACAACACTGACACCTCTAACTGGATCACCACCCGTAAGTACTAGAAGTCTTTTCCAGTGACTTCTGGAAAAATGATTCTTTCTTAAAAAGCAAAGGGGACTTCTCATCAGAGCATTCAGCTTACAACTGCTTGTGCACTTGATACAGCAGGAAGGGACTTAAAGACTGGTGGGCTATTAGAATAAACAGACTTCTGTTAAGAAGGCTGTAGTCCTGGGAAGCATATGTTTTGGTATATGAAGGAGGCTGAGTGTTCCGCTGTATTATGAAACTTCGCCAGGCAACTTTTACAGCTTGATTGCCAAAGAAGTCTGAATGACATAACTGTAAAAGCATGAGACCATGTTAACTCATTGATGAACACTGAACACACACCGAAAGACATATACGCCCCGTTGCACTGTGGGAAAACTCAGAGCTCAGTGACTCACAGTCTAGTTATTTTAGATCCTGCGTGGTGGTGCTATGTTGGAGCGGGTGATGGGACACACAGGGCTAACCTGGAATAACTTAGAGGGATGTGGTCCAGCATGAGACCACAGCGGGGCCAGGGTGGGGGAGGGTCTCACCTAGGGGGTGGGGGAGGGTCTCACCTAAGGTTCCCCAGGAGGAGCAGGGCTGTCTTCTTACACCATCCCCTCCAGCTTTACAACGTGTGCAGCTCACTTTGTGTGAACTGTGCTTTACAAAGATGGAAATCAGAGAAGTTTTTCATCCAGGGAGATGCGGCACATGTAATGGACGGTGAACGTATGCCTGGGATGGCGTCAGGCGGACTTTAATCTTAGAAATGAGCATTTTTAAGATGAGGGGAAGTGGCACGAAGGGCTCGTTTTGAAATGATAATTGTTTTTGTTTTTTTGTTTTTTTTTTTGGTTTTTCGAGACAGGGTTTCTCCGGGTAGCCTTGGCTGTCCTGGACTTGATTTGTAGACCAGGCTGGCCTTGAACTCACAGAGATCCACCTGCCTCTGCCTCCCAAGTGCTGGGATTAAAGACGTGCACCACCACGACTGGCTATGATCACGGTTTTTAACGTTTGGGAAACTTGAAGTTTACTTTGACAGAGGCACCCGTCCTCTCCGCATCACCCAGTTTTGCTATCTACAAAATAAGAGGGTGACATTGGGTAAGCTGGTAGTGCCTCCTCTAGGCTGATTTTTTTTTCAGCTTTGTGGCTCTGCATTATGTCTCATGTCTGAGATAACGTGGAGGGAAAGCGTAAGCGAAAAAAAGACCTTGCTGAGTCAGTCGCAGCATCACCTGCCTCAGTCTGGCTGGGAAGTAGGTCAGTGCTTGGCAGACATGAGAGTGTGGTTAGCTCCAGCTGTGAGCTCTGCCCTCAGCAGACACCTGCCTGGGAAAGGCAGGGAGGAGTGACCGGTGGGCAGTGGAGAAGGGCGAACTTGTGGCTGTAGGTGCTGCAGGCCAGGAGAGGTGATTGATGGAAAGAGCCCTCTGGGGATGCCGGGGGCCTGGTAGAGAAAGGCAGAGGCAGCTCTGTACCAAGGAGCGCATCTCTCATGTGGACTGTGGGCTCATGCGCTCTGGCTTCTCTCGATAGCGGTGCGGCTCTGGATGTTAAAGAGAATGAGGTTGAGGCAGGGAGAGATCTGGTTATTTGTGGTCCTGTGACCGGTAATGGAGGAGGGGACAGGTGTTGGCTTGAGATGATTGTGCAGTGCTCTGTTCTAGGTTCTGTGGAAGATAAGAGCAGGCAGAGCCCAGAGCTTCAGGGTGCTTCACGTTTATGGGAAAAGCTAGATAGGGACCAGGTAAGGAAATACATATTTCAGATATAGCGAGCGTACTGAACAAGAGAATACAGCAGTTTTAGGAGCCATGCAGTGACAGTGGCGTGCTGTGTTTTCACCTTCTGCTCTGAGACAGTGCATGGAGATGCACCAGGCTGAGGAGGCCGAAGAGCTCAGTGCTCAGGTTTTTGGAATTACAATTGTGAGCTTTGAAATGCACCAAATGTGTGGCTTGAACAAGTCACTTCCCTGTCATATTTACACCACTATATGATGGAGGTGGAGTGGCTCGGTATAACCGCTTAAAAAGAAAAAACAAAAAAAACCAAACTTCAATTATCTATGCACAAAGAACTCTTCTTTAAACAGCTTTGGTTACTCATCAGAGGGAGGTTTTTATATTTATTTACTGCCTCTGTGTGCTGGGAGGAAACAATTGTTTCTGTTGGTTCTTTTATTCCTGGAATGAGGTCAGGAATGAGGATTCTTGTTGCTGGTCTTGAGAGTGTCTGGATTTGATTAGTGGTGACAGAGAACCTTTGCAAGTGTTAAGCAGAGGTTGCTTTTTGGTTGTAGCTTTGAAAGGAGATAAGGATAGGCCAGAGGTGCCCTGGTCTACGGTCAGGAGGTGAGTTGAGTAACTGGGGAGCCTAGGGTCACATTGGGTCTGACATCACAGTTTTATGCACGAGCCAGTTGGTGAGTAGACCTTTTTGCAGGCTTCTGATGTGCTGGGCTGTTGCTGAGCAAGGAGGCATAGGAGGTACAGAATGAGCTAAGCATCTGCAGAGCCGAGTGCTTGAGATGCTGTGAGATATGTACCCTGCGCTTGAAGGAGCATCCTACCCACAGCCAGTCTGCACTCCAGTCTGCACTCGCTTTAGTAGATGCGCTGTCCCCATAGACAGAGGTGGCACTCAGTGTCTATCATACCCTGTACTGGTTTTCACCGGTTCTGTAGGGGAGCCCTCTTTCTAGTGTTGGGAAAATCAGAGTGCTGTTAGTATACTTTATAGTCACAAAAAGGAAGGTTTTTCTTTTTGCAGCCAGTGTATAAGGAACCATGTTAATATTTTAGTAACAAGTGTTGCCATGTGTCCGTGCCCTGGCTAGCTTTGTTCTTGGGTGTTTGCTGCCCGGTAGTCATCAATATGTCACCAATATGATAAATGAATGAGCTGTGAGGCACAGAAGAGGGGATGCTGTGAAGGCTTCATGGGGTTGGTGATGCTCTAAGCATAGGAGTTTTGCAGATCAGGCCTGAAGCAAGAGTGGCGTTGTGGCTGAAGTTGGAGCTGAGGTTAGTGAGTGTGGTAGCACCTGCTGGTAGCTAGCAAAGAAAAAAGGGCAAAACACCGAATCCGTGTGTCCTTTTCATAGGTGAAGGAAAAGAAAGCGAGAGGGATGATACGGTGGTGTTTGTCTTCATTTTAAACAATATCTGTCATACTGCGCGTGTCAGGAATTTTTTAAGTGTTGTATCTGATCGTGCAACTACCCATGGGTTATGAGTTTTCATCCTTCATCTTGAAGGTTAGGGGTTCAGGACTCAACGAGCTTGAGTTATTTACACGGAGTCACACAAGGGCGGAAACAGCACTTGAGCTCAGGTGTGTCTGGCTGCGAAGCCTGTCCATTCCACACCTAATGCCGCCTTGCCCCCTTATCCCGTCTCTTTGCGTGGCATCCATGAGAAACAAGTCTTTTCTTTGCACAGAAGCATACCTACTTATAAGAACTGGGGGTGTCCCCATCTTTTTCTACAAAATGGGGTCACAGGTTCTTGCCTCGGGTTCTGGGGTTGCTCAGGGAAGAGGGCGCTTTAGTTCCAGGGCTTGCCCCTGTTGCCTGCTGGGCTGCCCTTGAGAGCGTGGATGGTTCAGTTTGTCTGTCCTGTCAGCCTCCGAGACTCATCTTTCATTCTGAGACAACATCCTGATGACAGAGGAAATGTGTTGATCATATGGCTGGTGGGTGTTCCTGGTTTGTAACGGGACTTTCTTGGCATACGTCAATGGCGTGGTTCCTGGATTTAGCCTCTCTTATAACTTCGGTATAGGGAGAGAATGCTGATTCTGTGCTGGCCGCACAGTCTTAGTATTTCTCTTTGTACACTCGTCGGTGGGAGATCTGCTACATTCCTACCCTAACAATAAAACAAGGACACACAACCAGCTGAGAGGCAGCGCAGCTCTGTGATGAGACACAGTCTCCGATGGTCTGGATTTGGTCCCCAGCTCTGCCACAGTCTTGTGCTCTGTCTACTGCAGCCTCAGTTTCCCCACTGTAGAGTGGGCACAGGGTTGTGGGGAAAGTGAAATCAATTACTATTTCTGATGTGTGTAGGAAACTGCCCGTCATATAGGGACTGCCCTCCCTGTATGTGTTAAACAGCAAAGTTTCGTGGACAGGCCCTGCACTCTACTGCAAAGACAGTTGTGTGTGTGTGAGTGAGTCTGTGTGTGTGAGTGTGTGTGTGTGTGAGTGTGTGTGTGTGTCTGTGTGTGACTCATCTGTGTCCAGTACCCTGAGATATCTGGCCATAGCTAGTGATAGAGTATTGAAGGGAAGGTTTTTTATCACGGCTGCTGCCGGTGACTTTGGTCAGTGGAATTAGCATGCCAATCATCTTATTTTTGGCTCCACTTGGGGACTTTACCTCTAAGGAGTTCTTATTTCAGCCCCACACCCACCTTTTCTAGCCCCCAAACTGCTTCAGTGTGCCATGCATAGAACAGAGTAGGATGAAAGCAAATGGGGAGTGTCTGTGGACCACTTGCATGCGGGTGCCCATGGATACCAGATGAGAACGTTGGATCTCCTGGAACTGGAGGTAACAGCAGTTGTGAGGTGCTGCGTGGGGTTCTGGGAGCTGAAACAGGGTCCCTTCCTTTGCAAGAGCAGTAAGCACGCGCAACTGTGGAGTGGTCTCTGCAGCACTCTATGGGGGATATTCATGATAGGGAGAAACACACGTATTTTCATAATGGAGAATGACTTTTGCATGCTCACACGTCACACGGGCCTTACTGTGAGCCTGTACAGCGTGCTGAGGTGGAGCTTTTGAAGTTCGTCGTAGTAAGGAAAACTGGGGCGTACTGAGAAGTAAAGCCTGAGATCTGTGCCCACAGTAGTCCCTCTGACTTGTCTGTGACAGAATGCTTTACCGCTCTTCCATTTCCCCGAAGAGATTGACACCATTTGTGATTTTTTAAAAGAAATAGGGATGGAAATTATCCTGCTAATGTTAGCATTAAGCTATATCAAGGCTTGATTCTTAATATAGCCTAAGACTCATACCTAAAGTATAGTTGATTGAGGGAGGAAACGTGGTGAAATTTCACTGAATTTCTCAATGAAATATCAGTGTAGCTCATCTGTTAATTCTTCTAGTCCATCTATCTATGCCTGTCGTCATATTTTAAAAAATGCACAGTGTGCCAGGTACCATGCTGAGCCCTGATTCACCCATGCTAAACCAGAGTGACATGGCAGTGGCGAATTCAAAATGTGGATACTTCAAATTGACATGTGCTGTCAATGCAAACTTCTCATCGGATTCCGAAAGCTTAGTACCAAAAAAAAAAAAAGCTTATAAAATATCTTTTAAGGAAGCACACGATGACTGGTGTGTGTGGCATGTACTGTTTCCTGAGCACAAGGCTAGTCTAGAAGTCTGATTGGAGATGCCGAGTCTATATAAGATCCCAGTCTCTGAGCTTGGGCCATTTCTCGTCTTTCCTTATTGTTTTAGGAGTCTACAGGCTTCTTTCATTTTGCCCTAACCTGCTTCAGTCTGACCAAATGAGAGGTGTTCCACTTCAGCGTGTGAGGCCAACTCCAGCACTTTCCAGCACAGCTCTTTTTTTTTTTTTTTTTTTTTTTTTTTTTTTGCCTTAGTGGTACTGTAACCTTTATTACCGGTCCGGTGTCCTTGGCATCCGTTACTTCTATGGCCTCTCTTCAAGATTTCCAAGCTGGCTTCTGTCCCTCTCAACGTGCCACGGAAGTAGGTGTCACAGAGCTTTGTCTTGGGTTGTCTCTGTATCTTTGTGTCCCTGCCATGGGCGCTTGAGGGTTTCTGGTTTGGAACTCCTGAGCTGTAGGTCCATGTATGTAATGGCCCCTTGGACATTCCACTTGGAAATCTCTAAAGAGACCCATAACTCAGCATGTTATTTCACTCTGCAAAGCAACTCCCCATCTATCTGCTGAGTCACCCGTGCCTGTAAGTTGGGAGCTGCTGCGTGCTGACTCCCCTTCCCTGTCCTTAGATTGGACTGTGGCAGCCGCCGCCGAGGCTGAGTCCAGGCTTTCTCTTACTCAGCCTTCTCAGCTGACCTCCTTTTCCAGTTCCTAACCTGACTGTGGCCTCTGTTCCTCTCGAGTGGAATTATACACTCAGAACCATATTCACGCGCATCTCTTCTCCTTCAGATTCTCCCATTTCTTCACCCATGGTAAACCCCCCAATCTTTTGCATCTGTTAACGTGGCGAGACAGCAGGAGGCAGCTGTGTCCAGGCATACGCCTGGATCCTCTGTAGCCTCTATGACGTATGACTTACTGTTTTCTTTTCTAAAACGTTCCTCCCACTGCCTGCTCAATCCGGGGCTCGTGTACCTTACAGGGCTTCACGTTGACCTCCCTTATCTCTACTTCCTCCCTTTTTTTGGCTGTTTGTTGAACTTGGCGGCCTTTCCGTGAGAGAAAGGGTCATTCTGTTCATTTCTGTATCTTTAGGTCCCAAATAGGTATGCATTAGGTATTTGTTGAACAAGTAAGTGCTCAAGTATAAAGGGTAGAGGTGTGGCTGCTGTAGAACCAATGGGAATTGTAGCCCGGTAGCTGTGTGAATGGGGAAAGTTCTAGGACACAGGTGAGTCTTAAGCTTGGCCTCGGTGGTACCAGGATGAGAGGGCCACCTGGTCTACTGTGTTGTGTTCTATAAGATACAGAGATACTGCAGAGGCCTGTCTTCTCGTCAACACTGTCTTCCTTATAGTAAGCTAAGGATGGCCACTGTAGGGGGTCTATTTGGGCAAATGCCCGCTCCTTGCCTGTGAGCTGGGTTATACAACTCAGGAGAGCTTTCTCAGCACACAGCTGGCACAGCAGGCAGGCTCCTCCGTCCTTGCTGTGAGCTGCCTTAGAGGAAGGAATGCTGGAATGGCCGCCCGCACTTGTCTTTAGTACTCCCGCGGAGCAGAGAGAGGTGACCTCAGCAGCCAGAGACAGGAAGCAGCAAAGTGAGTCATCGCAGTCCCTAATGAGGTGCACGAGGGACCCTTCCTAAGAGTGAGGGTCAGGTGAGGTCATGCTTTGCCTGGGGTGAGTTCTGCCTTGGGGCTCCGGTTGGCACTGAAGCAGAGCTGAGCTAATTTTACCCACAGGAGCTGACTGTGCTGAAAGGCAGGGCTTCTAACATTGGTCTTATCATCCTGCTGTGCCCAGAGGTACATACAGCCCTGGAATGTCTGGACTGCTCTCCTCGTTTTCAGTTAGATACATTTTCCCATGAAATGTGCTTTTGGGGAAGTGGAATGGGAAGTGCTTTGGATTTATTTGGTAGGGTGTTAGAGAGATGGGGCCAGGTTCTGCCTCTATATCTTATAGAACAGGCACCTACCTGGTGAGGTTTACCATTGAATGTCTACTCTCAGATTGCTCCTACATTTGCTCCCCTGGTGGTGACACTAGTAAGTGATGGCATTGTGCAGTGCTGCTGTAGCTGCTCCGTTTGTGTTGGTTCTGTGGGAGAGGTAACATTTCTACATGTAGCGAAGCATATGTACAAGGTGGCCGTGCGAGTCCTGACAGCTGGGAATGGAAGCAAAGCCAGATACCAGGCTGCGCACTGCTAGCCACCGGAGCTAGGAGTCTTGAAGCAATAGCAAGTTCTGCTTAGTTTGTGGCCAGGGCTTAGTGTTTTTTGACCTGTGTGTCGTGTCTGGGGCCTTGGGCTCCATGCTGAGTAGGAGAGCAGGAAGGCATTAGTGCTGGACTGGAGACGTGGTCACTCTAGGAGGTGGGAAGTACCGGGCAGCCAGCAGCCTCTAAGATGACTCTACTTTAGTGTCGGAGATGGCAGGCGCCAAGGAGATGTCCTCCACCATTCTCCTAGCTCATCTTCACAAGCCCTTCAGCAGTTAGCCTTTCTAACCATGCTCACCCGTCTTCCAGATGAGAAAACAGAGGCGCTGGAGAGGCCATATTCCTCAGTACACTTACTAGACAGACGAGGAGTTGACTAAGGCTGCTTGGTTGGTGTTTGTGTACCTGTTTCTTCCAAGAACTCTGCTGTGTCCCAGAGTTGTTTTTAACAGAACCCGTACCTCGTTTCCGACCACGCGGAGGAGCCAGTGTCCATAGACGATGCTATCATCAGTAAAGGCAGGCAGGTCTGAAGGGTCAGAGCAGGGACCAGGTGGAGCTAATGAATGAGCAGTGCTTAGTTCCTGTTGATTCTTGCTGTGTAACAAGTTCTCTGTGAACTTTGGGCATAGAACAATCATGGATGCTCATGGGTTTTCTGGGTCAAGAATTTGGGCAGGACAAAGAAGGAGGAGGGCATTTTTCCTACCATGGCTAGAGCTTTTATTCTATGAGGCTGGTGGCCGTGGCCGGGAGGCTCCAAGGTTGGGCACTAGAGCCATGCAATGCTGACAAGTCACAGGGCAGGGTGGCTGTCCATGTCTCTGCATGTTGGGATTTCTTCACAGCATGGGCTTAGTTTAAAGGCCCTGAAAGGAAAGATGGAGGCTGAAGGAAAGGAGGAAAGGGATGTAGAAAGGAGGGAGGGAGGGAGGAAGGAAGGCTGTGAGTGAGTGAGTGAGTCATAAGTACGGGAGGGAGGGAGAGAGGGAGGGAGGGAGGGAGGGAAGGAGGGAAAGAAGGAGCCTAACACTGACCACTCTTGCATTCATGCTGGTAATCCAGTAGTTGCTAATCAGAAGCTGTATCGCTCCACTCCATTTGTTGGAACGCGACCCCCATCTCACCCAAGTTTCAGGGGGAGGGGAGTTCAAATCTTGCTGCAGTGGCAAAGCTCTGTGAGAGCTGGACACATTGCAGGGGTTATCATTTAGAGCACAGTGTGAGACTCTCCTTTTTGCCAAGAGGGGCAGAAAGGAGCAAATGTTTCTTAAGTCCTATGTGTGGGGTTGTGTGGAGCTGGGTAGGCCAGGAGTGCAGCCAGCAAGCCTGTGAGGTGCAAATCTGGCAAAGGTCAGGAACCATGCCATAGGCATTGCTTTGTTTTGTGTGACTTGCTTATACTGACCACAAGCCTGTTTGTGTAATTGTGATTAGATCATTATCTCTGTTATGTCAGTTCTAGGCTCAGTGCAGTAAAGTGGGGTTTTCTTTCCTGTGCAGAGGAAGTATCTTAGGACGTAGTGTAGATCACATGAGAAACAGAGGAAAGGGTGGTCTGATCAAGTAACCAGCTCTTTCTTTCTTTTTTTTTCCCTTCCCTTATCTACTAGAAATAATGCTGGGAGAAGCATTCTGCACAGTTTAAGTGGAAAGGAATTAATTCAGAGCAGGAGGTGCTAACAAAATTGTTGGAGAGATGCGAACAGTGGGAGCTGGAAGGTGGCATCTGGAGCTGTTGGGGTTCTGAACCGATGATATCGTCGTGACCTAGGGGCAGGGAAAGAGGGATTAGGAAGCCACTGTTGAGGTGTCTGAAGCTTGGCTGTCCCACCATCGACTGGCCAGGACGTTGCCAGTGCAGGGGTTTTTGCCTCTTCCATCGCTTATTGTCCTTTGGGAGGAGAAAGGACAGCAGAAAGGTTTGCCTGCACTTCCCCTTCACTCTCTCACACAAGTAACAGCTCAGTGATGGAGCGAGTGGGGGCGATACCGTGTGCATCAGGACTTTCTTCTGTAGTGCTGCAAGGTACCTCAAGGCAGGGAAATGGACCCTTAGCCGGTTGAGAGACTACATGTTCCCCCTAACACATTCATTAAAAATTCCCAGGAGTTATTATCCTGAAATACTTAATGTTGGTAATTCATCTCAATATCATAGTAATATAATTAAGTATAATATCTACTATTTAAGTTTATTTATATAAATTAATATGCTTAATATCCCAAAAGAGCAGGCTGTTTACCTACATTCAGTTTCTTAATTGCATCTTCCTGAGTTTTGACAAGAGTAGTTTATTTGTGATGTTCCAGCTCATTTTAATCTCTTCCTAGGCTCCGTGCCCTAGCACAGTTATTATTATTATTATTATTATTATTATTATTATTATTATTATTATTATTATTATTTACATAATTTGCTTTCAGGGTTTTAATAAACACTTACTACAAACCTGACTATGAGCCTTACTTGGCAATATGGAGTGAGATTAAGCCTGGGTTCCCCCTTTGGGAGTCCATACTGGGAAGGACAATAAATCCAATGCGTAATAAGAACAGCACACGGGAGGCTCTGATTGATGTTCTACATAGGAGTTTGGCAAATCCAGGGAAGAGGATCACTCCAAAAGGCTGGGAGTCATTTGGAGCCAGAGGCTGTGCCATCTTTTTATTAAGGGAACTCGAAAAATGCACAGGAGTGTTCTCCTGTCTTAGTCCCAGGAGACCGGGGTCACCATTAGTATTTAGAGGGCATGGTCAAGGGTGCTAGACATCTTTTAATACAGGAGACTCAGTAGATAAATAACTTACCTTCTCCAAAAGGTAGTCCCAGCCATGTTGAGAAATACTAATGTTCACTGGGGAGAGTGTGAGGTACCGGTGTTGGGCTGGAGGCTGTAGGGATGGAAGACACACCACGAGCCAAGACTTCACTCTAAGGAATGTGTGTTGGATGGCAGTAGGGTCTGTTTGCCATGAGAGCAGAAGGTTGAGGGTGGGTTCTGGAGAACTTGCGGCTCTTGCCTTTGGGAACGGCACGAGATATTGGAGCGGGGGCCCTCGAGAGCTCAGCCCTACCCTTCACTTAGCATGTACTTTATGTAAACATCAGCAGTGTGTTTTTTTCATGAGTAAGTGCCCTAGACAAGTGGTTTCCAGAACTTGTCTTAGGTGATACCTGCTTTTTGCCAGGTCTAGCATCCTGTAGTCCCGGGAGAGCCGGGCAGTCAGCTGTAGCTCTTTCTGGAATAAACAGGGGACATGGTAGCCTGCCACATCATTATTGTTTCCAAAGCTAAACAAGAATGTGGTGGCCTGGGGGGGCAGCAGTGGGTGCCCGCTCTAACCAGAGGAGCAGATCTTCTGAGAGTCCTACGGTAAAGTGTATTGCTTCCTCTTCTCCCTTGTGGACCACCAGGTGAGTACTGTGTCCTCCATGTTGAGGCTCTTGCATCTGGAGGTGATTACTAATTGCCAGTCAGACCAGCAGTTTGCTGACAGTGTGCATATACTATGACTATGACTGCATTTGTTCTTGGGAGTAACTTGCTGGTCTGTGTGACGATGGCCACTGCATGGTGTGCCCTGTAGCTTTCTGTAGCTCCTCACAGTTTTCTGACTTTGTGGTTGGACCTCTTATGGCCTTGGAAGTTGGGCAGGGAATCACAGGGATGAACCTGAGTGTGTGTGTATGTGTTTATGTGTGTTTGTGAGCACGTGCTTACACAATCACACTCATGTGAATGTGTGTGTGCTGGCTTAATTTCTGACAGCTTTCAGAGTGACATGGAAAGGATGTGCAGATGTGTAGGGTGACTTTATAAATCTAATTTTATGGATAAAGAAACTGTTTCAAAGAATGGAAGTGACTTGCCAAGGGTCCTGGGTGCGGCCCCCTTAATTGCAGAACTTCAACTGCATCCTGCTACGGAGGGGGGGGGTTGGGGGGGACGGGGAGGGAGGTCAGTGCATATGCTACGGAGCCAAAACGTGGCATGTGGTTACTGGCACAAATATTTATTAGGAGATATGTAAGACAAGCATCATGGTTGTCATCAGAATTGTACGGCCCCAAGTTTTGAAGACTCTGAAGTCAAACTTTTAAGATAAGCTGTTCAGAGACTTTGACACTCACAGTGTTCCTCAAACTGAAAAAAACCAAGCAACCAAGCAACCCAAAACCAACATGTATACTCTTTGAGGATTGTATACATGTATCCACTGAAATAGCATATACACTCTTGTCCCCATGTACTTCTCAGTGGCTTCCCTCTCAGTGGCTGGGTTAGACTTGGGGCTAGGTATTAAAAGCAGTTACTGCAGATAAGTGATCCCAGTGTGGGCAGAGAAGCTACGCTAGGGAGCACCAGTCAACTAGAGTCACTCTGCAGCACGTACAGGTCAATGGTGAGAGGTGTCCAGGATATAATCAGAGACAACTCAGAGCAGTGAGGAAATCCAACTGCTCTGAGCTAGAAGAGTGTAGCTCTGCTTTATTTGTTTTGTTATAAAGAAGCAAAGCTCTGATAACACCACTGATAAAATGTGTTTCTTTCCTTTTTTTTTTTTTGGTTTTTCAAGACAGGGCTTTCCCATGTAACCTTTAGAACTCACAGTGACCCACCTGCCTCTGCTTCCCAAGTTCCCAAGTGCTGGGATTAAATCTCTTTAGCTCCTCACTGAGAAATACTATCAGTACTAAAAGTACGATGTGATAGAGTTACTTTAGGTTAGCAACTGTCCTGCACTTTTACATGTACACAGATTTGTGTGTGGTTTATTATCTAACAGCAGTAATAACCCTATGAGGTAGGCACCCTTTTCCCATATTAGAGAGGATATGAATGTTAAGGACAAAATAACATTTAAATGCCAGAGATGGTAAATGCAAGAAGCCACCTAACCTATTCACAGTACAAACATGACCCTTGGCATGACCCATAAAACCCTAACCCTAACCCCTGGTGGCTACCCTCTAACCACGTCCCTTCTGTGAGATGAAGTATGCTCCCTATAACTAATATGCATGTGACCCTATGTAGCATGACTGCCTGCAAACACACTTGGCAATAACAGTCCCATTGTCAGGTGCCTTTCACACAGTGAGCACTCAATAGCTGGGTGTGTTTACACAGGCACTGCCTTAGAAGGCTGGGTCAGGAAGGTAATGTAATATGGGCCATAACAGTTCACTTTTTCCTAGACAGAAATTAAACCAGTCAAAGCAAGATTACCAGCGTCAAAAGGGAAGACACAGTTCAAGGGTGCTGGCACAGGGCAGCTGGAGGGCTGTGCAGCCAATCAGGGCTGAGTGACCCTGAACCTACAGCTGTTGTCTCTAGGGCCTCAGAGGGAGCTCGGCAGATCAAATACTTCCTTGATAAAAAGAAAACAAGCACATCCCACCAAGACAGGAATGTGAGGTCAGGAGATGCTTTCAAGGAAGTGTGAGGAAGTCAAGGGCATGCGGAGCTGGGTGTCCCCACCCTGGGACCACCGCAGCCAGTAGCTATGCTCAGGCCACTTGGTCTTGCGGCACTCATGAAAACTTGTTATGCTATCACAGTGATTTTCAACCTTTCATCTCTCAGCACAATTTTCCCTTTAAGTGAACACCATGAGATGTTTAGTTTTTAAAGTGAGGGAAATCAGAGCTGCCAGCAGGCTTCGAGCCTCCTTCCCGCTCCACTTCTCACTTTGTTGGCACCACAGCTCGAAGACCACACCGGAGCTTGCAAAGCCTGAAAACCATCAGCCCTCTGAGCTCTTTAAGGACCCTAACTTTAGGGGTCTGAGATGTACATCTTTTAACAGTTCTGCATTTTTACTTGCGTAAGAGACATATATGGTATAGATATGACAAAGTACAGGACAAAGAATCCCCAAGGTAGAAAACCTGAGTAAGAATCCTATGTTCACTGGGCATGTGCATATATATGTGTATGTGAGAGAGAGAGAGAGAGTGTGTGTGTGTGTGTGTGTACATATATACATGAACCTATGTCACAACAGTAAAGCAAAAAAAGACTATCTGCTCGGGAGGCAGGGACGCGAGAAGGGTTAGAGAGAAGGGGGAAAAGAAGAGGGGGAAGCAATGTAATTCTAGTTCAAATAATAACACATTTTTAAAGAATCTGGATTTCTTTCACCTCTCTCAAGTTTTCTCACATGTAAAAGAGAAAACATCCGCCTTGAATACCCTTGATGACAATGAATTAGTCTAATAAGCTGGTTAACAGAATGCTACAATACAGGCTACAGTATGATTCCCAATTACTTATGTCTTGTTCCATAAGTGAAAGCAGATGACCTCCTGCCCTTATAAACCTGTGGGCATGGTCAACCCAACCAAACACCCGGCACTAGTAAAGAACGAGTAAGAGGGACAGAAAACTTTAAGAGCTGGAGGCTGTGGCCATTCGGGAGGTTTCCAGTGCTGCAGTGGGTGGCCCCACAGCCATCTACATATGTCACCAATTGGACTTAGTGGATTATCAGAGGCAGGTACGGGGCGGGGGGGGGGGGGGAGGGTACAGGGGGGGGGGAGGTACACTCTTGTCCCCTCCATGAATGACAGTGAATACTTGCTTCTTTGCAGGGTCTGAGGAGAACTGAGACAGCTAGAGTGTTGGAAGAGGCCCGAGAAGCAGGCAGAACAGAGGCTGCGCCCTCAGAGCGGCTTGGGAACCCTTCCTGAGGGTGGTCTCCAGCAAGGCTGCTGGTAAGTAAAGGGAGCCGTCCAATGCATTGGCTCAACCTGCTGCTGGCTGCAAGCTGCCTCTGGTGCCAGACTCCAGGGTGGGGGTGGGGGTGGGGGTGGGGCTCCGTGAGCGGGGCTGGAAGGGTTAACTGGTTGAGAGCCTTTTCCTTTCCGTAACTGCAACTTGAAATATCTGATGCCCTTGATTAATTCATGCTTGGGCGCTTCCTCAGTGCTCTTTGGTAAATAGTTCCTTACTGTACATTTATTTCCCCACGGGCTTATTGCGATGAGACTGGAGCCAGGGATTGTAACAACTACTCCAAGGAAAACACTGAAGGCCACATTTCCGGAATCAAGATGCTCAGGGGGCTCTCAGACGCCCATCTCTCTTACCTCCTTCTTGCCCAGCATTGGCTTGTAGCCGAACAGGGAGATTTTTGTCTTGAGCTGCCACATAGACATATGTGACTCGGAACTTGCTTAAGACCCTGACAGCTGCTGCTGGGCTTGGAGCTGCAAGAGTGAGCAGCATATAGACCTAACCCTTAATTCCCAGGGCCTAGTGTTTTCTTTGTCTTGTGAGTGACCTCACTGCTTTGTGCGTTTGTAATGGAATGCACAGTCATTTGCGAGTAATCACACAATAATCCCTCACACTCCTAGAACGCTTTCCTCCTTACCAGAGGGATTTTCCTTCTCATTATCTCACTTGATCCTTGTGTCTGCTCCTAGAGAGCGTGCCCCAGCTACTCCTTTAATCTCTGATTTTCAGGTGTAGAAACCGAGGCTTAGAAACATTAAATAGTAAGGCAGAGGTCACACAGTGAGTTTAGAGTAGAATCACACCTGAAGTCACACCTCAGGTTCCTCTGTGTACTCTGTTGCTGTGGCCTTGGGACTCTGAGTGACATCTCTGAGCCTCTAATCTTCCTTGTGGCACATTGGGCATCGTGTGTTACCCCCCAAAGTAGTCATGAGTAGAGATGACACGGGGCTGCCTGGGGTGGCATTCCTGTATGGCGGGGCATACTAGCAACGTGAAGCAGTACTGTTTTGACTACATGGACCGCGAATGTAAGAAGCGCAGTTGAACTGTAGATGAGGAGGGCGTGTCCCCCTCCCACCCTCTGGAACAACTCTTTGGTACTCCAGCCCTGTGATGAGCAAATTGACTTCGCTGCCCATTCTGAATGGTGTTGACCTCCACTCCTACAGAACTCACTCTTAATGCTCTTTGGAAGAGCCTTTGATTGTGTGTGTGTGTGTGTGTACTGGGTTCCAGTCTGGAGGAACAGCATCTGCATCACAGACTTCATCCATGAAGGATGGACATGACCGGTAGAGATGGATGGAGAGCTAGTCCTGAAGGTTGCTCTCTTTAGTTTTGCACTGAGCTAAAGGAATCCATCCACTGTGCCTGGTAGTGCAGGTCTGTAAGCTCAGGTACCATGGAGGCTACAGCAGACGGATTTTAATTTTTAAGGCCTACCCGGAGTATAGATGTGAGTACAAGATTACCCTGAGCCACTTGCTTAAAAATAAAAAAAAAAAAAACAACATAGAGAGAAGACTGGAGACTCAGCTCAGTGGTAGAGCTTAGCTTTCCCGAAGTATATCTTTCCTTCTGTCTGTCTGTCTGTCTGTCTGTCTGTCTGTCTGTCTGTCTCTCTCTCTCTCTCTCACACACACACACACACACACACACATATATATACACTCACACACAGAGAGGACACACACACACAAACTCACATACACAGAGGCTACACACACATACACACACACACACACACACACACACACACACACACACACAGAGGAGGGGGAGGGGAGAGGTGGGGGGCAAGGAGAGGAGAGACAGGCTTTTTTGGGTACTTCTGAGTTCACAGGATAGCAGTGTACATGTTGCGTCCATTACTTAGCATTAACGCGTTGCAGAGCCCACAGAAGAATGGATTTCATGTTGGTAAGAGTTGGAGGAAGAGCCAGCAATATGATGTGGTCGGGAGACCAACAGGACTGCTTGTGGACTAAGGTCTCGCATAGCTTTGTTTCTCTCTTCACGGTTACCTACAAGAATTCCAGCCCAGTGAGATAAACATCGGTTGACATGCGGGCCTAAGGAGTAGACCAGGGCAGGAGGTTGAAGGCCGGGGAGTGAGACTTTGGTTCCATATAAGGAAGAACTTTCTTGTGCAGAGATGAGATTCACAGCTGTAGGAAATATGATCTCTGTCTCATGGGAGTCAGTGGGGATGCTACAGGGCCATGCATGTACAGTCAGGCATATTGGGTCAGAGGGTGCTCAGGGCTGGGAGGAAGAGAGAACACACACATAAAGGGGATGAAGGGTCCCTTTGCTGATGAGGACGTTAGCCCCCAAGTGTTTGCAAAGCGGAGTGTAAATGTGAGCCTTTTGCTCTGATTTTCATGTTTATCGTGGTGCCTCACTGCTTGGACCTTGGTTTTCCACGTTCCCAGCTCTTCCCTTGGTAGTGTTTTCTGTGGGACAGACATGATATTTCTCTGCTGAGATGCTCCCGGCGATACACCAGCAGAAACTGCTGCGGAAGGAGAACCACCCCTTTCCTCTCCGCCCTCCTGAGAGAATCTGAGAAGGCTGCATTGTGGGCCCTGAGTACTGAGTTCTGATTCTGGTGTGTGGCTGCGGCTTTGATCTTATTTTCAAGGTCACTTATCTTTGTGTTCATATGCTTATTAAAATATAAACATTATCAGGGTAAGCATGGAGGGACCGTTTTATTGAAGTGCTAGGAGCTGCTTTTCCAACACATAGCTGTAGAACTCTGAGCTACCTGTCCAATTTTCAGATACAGAGATGTGAGTCACAGAGCAGAAATGATTTGTACCACGTTGTACAATCAGGAATGACTGTTCTGGGCCTAGGGCTTGGGTACTGTTATTCCTTGTCCAGTGCTGTTGACAACTCCTTGGGGTTAGAAGAAACAGCTTCACAGTGCAGTCCCAAGAACTAGAAATTTGTTTATAATTTGGAAAAGGACCCACCTCGCCTCTGATTAGCTTTATAAGCAACAGTAAAGTAGGTCCACACCAAGACATGGGGCCACGGAAAACGAAAGATATGGTAGTTGAGGTCACCTCTCTGAGTACCCACCAAATCTCATGCCTGTCTTTCATTCTTTCTCCCTTGATTTGGTCTTGAGTCACTTTAACCAGATTCAGTTCTGTTGATTTAAAACTTAGTCTAACTTAGTCATCAAACATTTCACCGGACCTCGGGGCTATAATTCATCTTGCAAATTGTGCTGTCTGATTTGCCTTCACCTCCCTTATCAACTATGGTTCGCCAATAGTCTGGCTTGACGGTACATCTTGGATCCTGATATCTGTCTCATCGTAGGAATTCATGCCAAACCAAGTGCCCGGGAAGCTCCCTAGCCCAAAGCTCTGAGGAGAGTCGTTTCAGGGTCTGTGTCACGTGGGCTAGATTTCTTGGCTCCTGGTGTAGGTACATTGCTGAAAATGCCATGAATTGTGGGCTTAAAAAAAAACAACTATCATGTGTAAGGTATTGATTGGTTCTTTACACACTTTAACTTTCACACGTTCATTGTCTGGATCTTTGTACGTAGTGCTGTGCTGGGTCAGGACTCTGACATAGGCGTGCTGTATATTCCTCCCTCACCTCACCTTTTCCTTCCAGCCCCTTCCCACCAGGGATTAGTTGCTGTCCCCGTACATGGTTTCCTCTTCTCCTGTCATGTCGTCTATACATAAATGACTTTACATTTCTGTGTGAAATGTAGGAACCACAGATGAGAGAAAATATCCAACAGTTTCCCGAGACTGGCATAACTCTCTCATTGTGATTATCTCCAGTTGCGTCTGCTTTCCTGAAGACGACATCACTTCCTTCTTTTTTTATGAATGCAAAAAAAACCCCTATCACACACATATGCTACTTTTCCTTTATCTACGCCTGTGTGTTCCATTTCTTAGTTAGTGTAAATGTTGTAATAAATAATAGTGTAAATAAATAAAAATAATAGTGTAAATAAATAAAAATAGTGTAAATGCTGATCCTGGAGCATCTCTCTGACACGGTGACTGGAAGCTCTTCTTGCTAAGTACAGAGGAGCAGGATAGCTGCATCATATGGTGGTTGGAAATGTAGCTTTTTGGATGGCCTCCATCCCGATCTTCATGGTGGCTGGACCAGTTTCTATTCCTCCAACGGTGTCTAACGGTACGTTTCTGCCCACGTCCTTGCCAGCAATCATTGCTGTGGAGCGATATGCTGGCTGGAGTGAGGTGGACTCGCGGTGTGGTTAGTATCTGCGTTTCCCGCTGATTGGTGCTGTTGAACAGCTCATGCTTACTGGCCCTTGAATTTCATCTTTGGAAAACTAGTTCTTCAGCCAGTTTTGGTGCTGCTTACTTTGTTCAGTTCTTGTTTATTGTGGACATTAGCCTTCTCTCAGATGAATAGCTGTTGAAGATGAAGGTTTTCATCTCCTATTCCTTAGGTAGTCTCCTGTGGCGTTTTGGATAGCTCCATCCTAAGGTGGACTTTAAGCTTTCAAACCAGCCGTTTCCTTTGCTGGGTTGGGAGGCTGTTTCCTTGAACAGGGCCACAAGCTTGTGTAGTTGCGCACCTGCGCGTGTGCGCGGGTGTTTCAGTAGTAATTGACACTTCATGTCTCTGAGGGTTAATGATTTACTCAGAGTAAGGAGATCCGCCTTGTGTGGGGCATGTTCTTCTAAGTGCCAGAGAGAAGGGTGATTTTTCTGAGATCCTCCAGCCTTCTCCATATATGGAAATGTTTACCCACCTCACTCATCTATTGGAAGGGAAGGAGGTGACTCAGGGTTTGGGAGAAGCAGGATTTGAATTCTTGCTTCCAGAAACCAAGTCGAGCCCCCTCCCCCCCCTGCCTTCTGCCCTTCCCCCCTCCATGCCTGCCTCTGCCCCTTGTTACAGAGGCTGAAGAGAGAGTGCCTCAGCTCAGTTCCCCTCAGGCTCTCTGGATCACGTCCCTGCTGTGTTCTGTCCTGGGCCTGGCCTGGTGACATGCAGTAAAGGCAGTGAAGGCCAGCTGTCTCGGGTGGTGACCTCCTCCAGTGAGTACATCATTGTCGCCAGTGTGGCATTTCTGCCAGCAGACCTGGGACGCGCTGGCTTGCACAGGGTGGTGGTGGGAAATACCAGGAGGGATGTCGACTGCTTTAGCTTGGAGCAGGGCTAGCTGCTTTCCCAAGGGGAACAGTTCTCACAGAGAGATGGAGAAATGGGGTCAGCCGGGGGGTGGGGAAGACTTTCATTTGTACCTAAAATTTGGGGGTGTTCTCTGTTTGCTAGGGGTAAAGCCGTAAACCAAAAGGGATGCATGTGGGAACTTGGGGAGGCTGATCTTATCCTGCAGAGCAGAGCCTCGGTTGGACTTGAAGTGTGACACGTCGCTGTGTAACATTCATGTGGCCCGTAGAGTCTGTGTGACTTTGTGTTGCTATGATGGGTTTTCAGTGCTGCAACGGCCAGCTGATATGGAGCCTATCTGTTGTATTTCACAGCATCATAGAGTGGCGCAGGAGGACTCGAGAGTGTGGCTTGCTTGTCCTGATGGATTTCATGGGATTAGAACACACACTTCTCTCCGTCCCTGACAGCACCACCCATGCTGTTCTCCAAGCGAGGTGGAAGAGGCTTTTGCAGTGCACGGCTCTGCTCAGCTTGTATGTGTGTGTGTGGAGGGCCCTTGACTGACTCTGCTGTTCATCTGTGTCTTGCTTGGGTAGCAGGTTGCTGCTTTCTGTGTCTTGCCTAGAAAAAGCTGCTATTGACAGCACGCACTATAGTCTGAGCCCTACGGTAACCAGTCGTCTGTGGCTTATCTGTAAGTTCCCCATGTTATAAGGCAGATGTTATCCTAGTTTACCTGGAAGAAAAGAAGGCCCAAGGATGTGCGAGGTCCCTATTGTCCCTTGCGTATAGGGTTAGCGACCTTGGTCTGTTTTACTGCAAACCCCAGGAGTTAGCCCAAAGCTGGGTTACTTGCCCTAAGCTGATCTGCCAGGCTTCCTCTGTGTCTTGTGCCTATATAATTTTATTAGTGTGTGTGTGTGTGTGTGTGTGTGTGTGTGTGTGTGTAGGCTAGAGAATATCTTTAGATCTTTTTTCTTCACTTTTTTCTTTCTTTTTAAAAGATAGCCTCTCTTATTTGCCTGGAACTCATCAAGTAGGCAAGGTTGGCTGGCCAGAGAGTGCCAGGGATCTGTCTGTTTCCACCTCTCCATTATTTGAATTATAAATGTGTGACACCATGATTGGCTTTTTGAAATCTGGGTTCCTTGAACTCCACATTTCACTGAACTAGCTCTCCCCGTGGTGTCCCAGCCTTTCTGATCATTTTTGAGTTTCTCCTCCTATGCACTGTTCTGTTGTGGGTGTATACTGCATAATTAAATATACACAGCGGCAAGGGTGTGTCAGGGAGGAGATAAGAAATAAACACGGCCCTGAGGGGGAGTGATCAATAATTTAAAGGAAGATTCTCCAGGGGCCACAGGGAGCGTGGGGGAGGGGCTCCGCAAGATCAGTCCCAACTGAGCCTGAGTGACAAGTGCCAGCCCATGAAAAGGCAGGGCAGGCAGTGGACAGCTAGTACAAAGTGGACGTGAGTTCTGTGTGGTGAGCACAGGGGCGTGCTGGGCCGGCAGATCATGCCTGCAGATGCCAAAGCCGCAGAGGAAAACTGGTAGGGCCCGGAAGGTGTGAGTAAACCATGAGCCCAGAGTTTGCTTCCCAGTCCCAAGTCCAGGTCTGCTGCTAAACACTGGGGTAACGTTTTATAACAGTCTTTCTGGTCCTTCCGGTGGCTGTGGAGGAGTTCTTTGTAGTGTGAGGGCTATAGCAGAAACTCAAAACTTAGGAGACGTTTGGCACATTCTAGGTGTGGGGCGGTGGGGTATGGGGGTGCTGTCTGAAGCAGTGCTCTAGCAGCTGGATGGAGGAGGGAGAAGAAGTTTAGGACTTGTTTTGGGGTGTTTTCTTTTTCTTTCCCCCACCCCCCTGGAGTGTTTTCAATAGGATGTCAAACTGTGATTTATTTCCTTTAGAGAAATGTCAAGCTGAATGGATCCAGAGCTTCATAAATACACATCAGGGTTATTTTGCAGAGAAGCTACAAGACTTTCAGACCTAAGACTATGTATGGACTCCGCTCTTGGAATTCTAACCTCTAGCTTTTAGCCAAGCAGTTACGGATGCAGGGGCTTCTGGCTTTAGACTTCCAACTTCCTGGCTCAGAGCTGTTAGAATACTCCCAAACAAGGCCTTCAGAATGCGTACCTTCCTCTACCCTCTCTAGATTTTTTTTTTTAAAACATTGTTTCCCACCAAGATTGTGAAACTTTCAGAGTGACATTGTTTTACCTGCCATCTTTTTGTTTTGTTCAGCACATGCTAAGTATACTTTCTTTTTTAAATTTTTTTTTTTTATCACTGAGCTGTCTCCAGTCGTTTTTCAGGATCCTTTCCTGTTCAGGAAGAGATTTCTTTCTGTTGTTCCTGTACCTTTAGCGACACAGCCTCTGTCACATATAATAGACCTGCAAGGCTCAGAGATCCCAGAAAAGCTGTTACATCCAAACCCCTTGTGGCCCGAGGCTCTGGCGCAGAGGCCATTTCCCATCTTCTTGAGCTTGGCTTTCTACTCCTGGCTCTCTCTGTACGTGAGCTTGGCTCTCTAGAAAATACCCCTGCTTTTCAACAGAGAGAAGGGTCTCTGAACTGTTAGGCAGTTTACTCAAAGTCCCACATCACAGTAGCCCCAGAAGCATGTTGAGAGGCTATGGTGACTGATCCCTTACCTATACTCCCCAGGCCACAATGACCCTGTATGGGTCTGGTGCCTCTGGTACCCCTCGAACACCTGTCCTACACTTGGCTACGTCTGGACGTTCTTCCAAAAAAAAAAAATCTAAACGAAATCAGCAGGCAATCATTCCTGAGGCTTTTTAAATGGTTGTTCTTTAAATAGTTTGCAGTCTAAAGTTACGAGGTTTTCCAAAGAGGGAGGTGGGTGGGGGGGAGGGGAAGAAATCAGTTTAACACCATCTCTTTGTTGGTGCTCGCTCATTTCTTTGAAAATTTCTTTCATATTACCCATTCAGTCAACAAACATTTATTGAGTTCTTACTGTATGCCAGGCATTGTGCTAGGTGCTGGGGATTGATTCACAGATAATTTGGAGGCGTATGGAAGGGGAGTTGGATAATTACAGCACAGTGAGATAAGTGCTATAATAGAGGGATATATAAAGAACTAGAAATAGCACTATGAATAACATCTCTGAACAAATTGCCATCTTTTTTTTTCCCTTCTGGATTATTCCCTTATGTATATTGCCCAAAGTGGGATTACTGGGTCATTTAAAAGATGAAAACAATTTGGCACAAAAAGATGTAATGGCTCGCCTGGGGAATACAGCTCAATTTTCAGCAGGAGAGGAAACTGTTGACAACTCCAGATTTAGACCACTTCTCCAGGAGCACTGGGTAGTTTTCATACTATGCTATCAATGTGGTGCCTTCCGGAGGGGCAGCACCTGTGCTAAACATGTCAGCTTACATGTAGAAAGGCCTGTCCTCACCTTCAGCCTCACAGATTAGTTGCTGTCATAGTAACTTGGCTCCAAGGATGTCATCCTTACGTCCCGTGTCCTTGTTAAAATGAAACGACTTGCGGGAGCTCTGTGTGGTTAAGAGCTGGAAGAAGCCAGGAGTGGAGGGTAGGAGAATTTCTTTGATTCTGATTCCTACTGTACTCCCCATGCGGTGTTCACAAAGCCTGGACCCTTTACGTTCTGGCTGGGCTCTGGAGTTCACTAGTAGCTTTTTCTCAAGGTCAGGATGTGCAGAGCAGGCAAAGATGTCCTCACCCGTAACGTCAAAGCCACGCGCAGCATCCTCCTGTAAGTCGGCACAAAGAAACCCGAGGGCCGACTTTGTTTCCTGGCCCAGATCCTGAAAGACTTATTTGGTTGGTCTCAGCTTTGGAACCTGAAATCCCCAAGAAAGCTGAAACTACGCCATGGTTCTCCTTGAAATTTATGATTGCTGTGTAGTCCCTTGTCCCGAATGTGGAGGGCTTCTCAGAACTAGAATCAGGGATGTGTCCACCACAGGCTCCCTTGGCACACCTGCCCACTTAGCACATTCTGTGCCTCGCCCTAGATAGCCTGCCGTCGCACCTCCCTGCCTCAGCACACGCTGATCCTCCAGTCTGAAGTGACCTGATGCCTCTCTCTCTGTAAGCTCCTGTTGTCCTGTAGAGGAGTTGATGGCAGTCACCATCTGCTCCCCATCACTACCTCTTCCACCCTAGATGCGGGTTCTTTCATGCCGACTCACACCAGTTAGCAGTGAGGTGGCACAAAATCCAGGCTTGGCTTCTGGCTGTCGGTTGAGGTACATGACTGAGTTTCTTTTCTATCTCCTGTTTGTAAATAAATGATCACCCCATGTCATATCCATGCCTCTTTCTTGGCTCTCAACCTTGATTATATTTGTCACATCTCTCCTTTTATATGGAGCTCTTTAAGGGCGGAGAGAGCATTTCAATTTCCTGGGCCTGTGGGTGTATGGACTTGCTACCAGGGCACCTGTAAAGGAAAGAACAGTTCTGCACATCCTGATTGATCACATCAGGCTAGGACACTGCCAACTGCAGGTACTATTTTGTTGCGCCAGGCTGGCCATGAAGGAGCTTTGCATTGTGGGATTCTTAGCACACATGGAGATGAGTTGGAAGGTACCCTGCTTCTTGATAGACAGAGAAGAGTCTGGAGCTGGTCTCAGGGCATTGGGAGCGGATAGAGGTGGCAGTCCCTCATGGCAGAGGGGAGGTCTTATTTGGGGCCTGAAGTCTAGTTTCTTCCCTGTAGAGTTGCAGAGTTAGAAAAAGGGGTAATGGAGCGATGGGTGGGTTAGGGTTCACTTGAGAGCCGTCTTTTCCTCTGGGAACATCCCTGACAGGCTATGGAAGGTTGGCTATGGAAGAGAATCAGTTATTAAGGTGATGGTTGAGCCATTTAGCTTTTTTCTTGTATCTTTTCCCCAGTGCAGCCCTCATGTGTCTTACAATTCAGTCCTTTAGGCCAGAACACCAAGTCCTCCATCTTCTGGCCTTAGCATCCCTCGCCATCTACACGTCCCACCACATCCCTTTAGCTCTGTGCTGCTTGCCTCGCCTTGCTAGAGTCTCTGAGGATACTCTGAGCTCATCTTCCAGGCCTGTGCCCATTGGCTCCCTGTGCCCATTGGTTCTCTGTGCCCATTGGATCTCTGTGCCCATTGGTTCTCTGTGCCCATTGGTTCTCTGTGCCCATTGGTTCTCTGTGCCCATTGGATCTCTGTGCCCATTGGATCTCTGTGCCCATTGGATCTCTGTGCCCATTGGTTCTCTGTGCCCATTGGTTCTCTGTGCCCATTGGATCTCTGTGCCCATTGGATCTCTGTGCCCATTGGTTCTCTGTGCCCATTGGTTCTCTGTGCCCATTGGATCTCTGTGCCCATTGGTTCTCTGTGCCCATTGGTTCTCTGTGCCCATTGGCTCCCTTTGCCCATTGGCTCCCTGTACCCATTGGTTCTCTGTGGCTATTTACTCCCTGTGGCCACTGGTTCCCTATGCCCATTTTTCCCTTCATATATGAAAATCATCTTGGGGTTTCAGGCTTACTGGAGAAGTCACAGCCTATGCAGAGAAATTCCATGGCATGGACTTGCTTTGGCAGTCTTTACACCCTGTCTTGTCTCGTGTGTGTGTGTGTGTGTGTGTGTGTGTGTGTGTGTGTGTGTGTGTGTGTGTGTTCCAGCATTCCCACAGAGAATCTGAGGGGATCTCCACACATCTCAGCACCTCACCTGCTAGGTTCATACTGTTTTATCAAAGCCTGTGCTGCTGGCGGACATCTGCTTTCTGTACTCCCAACTGCAGGGAATAGGCCATCGAGTCAGCTAACAGCCATCCCAGGGGGGTTTTGGAAATTAGTACCAGGGTTACTCAGGATTTGTTTGATCAAGGGCACAGCTATTTGGAATCTGTTTTAGAACTGAGCTGATGGTATTTTCATGATTCTCCTTTCTCAGGTCATTATATTCTGGACACCTACAGGTATCTGACTACAGATCTCTGAACTTTTCCTTGAGAACTTAGCCACAAAGTAGAACAGACAACAGATTTGCAGGTTTCCTACATGAACATTTTTTTTAAACGCAGCCATTATTTTTATACCAAAGCAATTTGAAGTGTGAAAATGGCAGGTTTTAAAAAAAAGGTATATTTCTGCCCTGAGAAGTAGAATAAATGTCCATATTCTATTTGTGACTGTAATTAATAAAACCCTTGTCACAGAGGTTTTGAAGACTTTGGTACTAGTAGCCCCCAAATCTTCGATGCACGTGCTAGTCCTCAGGTTCCTTGCATCTGGTAGGAACTCTTTCAGAGAGTTTAAAGATGATGCTGGATGTGAGGCTGATTAAAACATGATTGACAATTAGGTTTGGGAATATTTTTTTTAAAGTAGCATTTTCAAACAGTTTGCATTAGAAGGAAAACACATGTAAAGTGTTCATGTATTTTATTTTTGAAAACGATAGCATAGATGAATTCAGTTTGAGGGAACATCACATATCTTAGAGGACATAAATGGTTTATCTTGTGTTTTTAATCTAAATAAAGTGTATCTGTAGAGCCGTGGTCCTTGAGAGATTATGGAAATCTTGGAAAGAGGGTGAACAGGCATCAGTGCACTATGTGTGGTCTTTGTCCTGCTGTGCTGGATGCAGAATGCCAGGAAGTGGCCATCCACACCCCAAGGGCAGATGGGAGCAGCCCTTATTTTACTGACAGGAAACCTGAGCTTGGAGAGGTTAAAATAGTTTACACAAGCCCTGCTTTTGGAACTATGTTCCTGATGGCTTTTAGAAACGCTCGTGTTTACACACATGCCATGGCCTGCCTGGCTTTGTTTATTCTCCTTGTCCTCTTTCTCCATGGTAGATGCTGGTTAAGGGCCAGACAAAGCCCTGGGAACCGCAGTCACAAAGCCCCTCTGATCGTTGATGAGTCTGTGCGAGTTCCCTGACTTGTTTGCTCTCAGTTTCTTCACACTCATTCTTCAATTCTTCCTTCTGTGCCTCCCTTTTGGGGAGCCATTTGGCATTTCCCCTTTACAAGCCAGGAGGCCATGTAAATAGGGTTCCGTATTTTCTTAAAAAAAAAAAAAAAAAAAATATATATATATATATATATATATGTGGCACATCAAATTCATTGTGTATTTCTCACGTGTCTTCTGAAACCTACAGACACCGTGTGATAACGATGTCCAGTGGCTGGAAATTTGGGGTGCTGTGATGACTCCCTTGGATATGTCACTCTCCAGGGAGGTGGGGGGTCTCAGGCCAACCCCTCCTCTCACTCTCCGGGGGTTAGTTTCTTTATCTGTCAGGAGTGTGGGCATCCTTAGTGATTTCTAAGGTTTTAAAAGTCGACATGTTTTGAGGTCTCCAAGCCGTCAATTTCTGCCAGGCTGCATATACCTGCAGCTATTTCTTGGATGCTTTTTAATCTTTACATTTAATCTATTCAACAATGTATAAAATTTTAAAGGTAAGCTCTTATAGACACTTCTGGAATATAAGGGTGGAGGGAATAAAAGGATGTTAAAAAATAGAAAACAACCAATTAAATAGTATATAGCATATAATTCTCCTTGGAAACTTACTGTGAAATTGAGGAGCACTTTAACAACTGGTAATTTAAATTGCATTTGAACTCTGCTAATGGTTTGTTTGCATGGGAACTTCAATCATTTCACAGCAGTTCTTGAGCAAAGCCGCTTGTTCTCTTTGTGGCAAAGAAGAGGGAAATTATTAAAAGAGAAGTTGACTATGGGAAAGGAGGGCCCTACACTGGCACATGGAGGCGAACTGCGGAGTGGATGTGACTCCCTCCCTCAGCGCCTAGAGGAGAGAGCTGTGACTTTCAGTGAGGCTTACACATTTGAGGAGTTAGAAGCCCCTTGCTTCTCTAGATAGATCCTCCTTGTACTACATAAGAAGGCAGCTTTGGCTTTCTAGGGCTTGGGGGCATCATTGTTGGTTTGTTTGTTTGTTTGTTTGTTTGTTTTTTTAAATCAGATTGCACTGCCCATGGCACCAGAGTTAGCCTCATTTCAATCAGTTTCTCAGCAAATTTGAAATCGTACCTCCTGTGAAAATGATCTTTGACATTTCTGGTGTGCTGAAGACTGCACACTCTCAGGAAACGGACTGCTTCAGTGGGCACATTCTCAGTTAAACTCCACTTTCCTTACAGAATTTCTCTGTGTTGTTGGGGTGTACTTGAGTGTGTAACACAAGGCAAGTCCCCTGTCCTGGTTAGTCTGTGTCCCCTATTAAAGACAGGCAGTGACGAAATCTGGTGGATCAAGCCCTCAGTCCCTTGCCACTAATGATAGTTTCTTGCTTGGCTGCTCCCCTACCCTGGTTTCCAGGCTCTCTTGTTGAGGAAGAATCGAGGAAGTCACATCAAGGCTTCCCCCCTCCCCCAACTTTAATTTTATACATGGATGGGAAGACAGAGACCATGGGCATGAAGCAATTATATGATTGTTAGAAAATGTTAAGAGAAAGAGCGTGGAGTTTTTCTGATTTGTGTACCATGGACAAGTTTTATAGTCGTCCACTGCCCTGGAATATGTTTTGCATAATCCCAGGAAAAGGGCCATAGTTCTCAATGGTGGGTCTGTATCGAGGCGTTACCAAAGAGTAATAAGACTTTCAAGCTCTCTGTGGCTCACTAGTTCTCATTTCACAGGTAAGGAAATTGAAAATCAAAGGTCCACTAAGTCATGGTTTTTTCCTTAATTGCATCTGATTGACCTATCTTGTACTTCCATTATTTCCATGAGGCTATTTCCCCAGGATGCTGAGATATGAAAAGGGACAAACTTAAGAAATGAAGGGCGCCTGGTACTGACTGGAGGTTTGGGAGGTCTAGAAGTCAGGCTTAACCAGCATGGTCTAGTCAGAGCTGCTGCCAGCCTAGGAAGCTTGTTGGAGCGGAGAGACTCATCTATTTCTCTCTTTGTTTTCCATAGGTGGGACACAGGCCCAAGGACAGAAGCAGAGATAGCAAGTCATCTGGCTCTGCATTTGTCATTGTTTACTGTTCTCTCATTGGCAGGGAGGTATTTTCCCTTAGTTGGTGAGTTGTTCACAGAAATATGCCCTCTCTCTCTTTTTTTAAATAATAATATGCATGTTTTAACTAATTTTAGGAATAATAGATGCTGGTAGCAAGAATTGAGAACCGGAGAAGTCTGAAGTTGTTTTATTATTATTGTTGTTGTTGTTGTTATTATTATTATTATTATTATTAAGTTGGTTTTGTGGCAACAGGCTAGATATAACAATGCCAATAAAGTATATGGCAAAGCAAAAGTGGGCTTCACCCCTTGCAAGGCAGCATGCAGAGAAATTGGAGGAAAACTCGTTGACAATTATTTCATCTTGCTAGTAATTGTGTGGCTCCTTCTCTCTCCTTTGGCAAGAAGTGAAGTGGTATTGAAATTCAATAACTTGCCACGTGTGGTGGCGCATGCCTCAAATCCCAGCGCTCGGGAGGCAGAGGCAGGCAGATCTCTGTGAGTTCGACGCTAGCCTGGTCTACAAAGCAAGTCCAGGACAGCCAGGGCTACAGAGAGAAACTCCTTCTCGAAAAACCAAAAAAAAAAAAAAAAAAAAAAAAAAAAAAAATTCCATGACTAACTTGACGATGCCAGGGAACACTGATAGCATCTGGGATGAAAGAAATCAAAGTGATTAGATGTTTCTCGTTTACTCCTGTGTCTTTTTCTTTTACAACCTCATTTTGTTTTCCCATCAACCTTTGGAGGTAGAGAGGGCTAGCTTAGTCTTTGTTTGAATGACCAGCTAGTGTTCCTTTGCTAATTGAGTGTGAGTTTTGCTGCTGTCTGTTGGAAAGGAGAGTAGCGATGAGATGAGTTGTTTTGCAGTGGGTCTCCATTTCACAGGTGGATAAGATAGACGTGGCGTAAAGAATCATCTGTGTAATGTGATCCGGAAAAGACCTGAGGGAAAGTAGTTGGGGGGTTCTTGCTAAGCCTTTTACTGACTCTAGTTCTATGGTCTCCATGATGGGGACCAGTCCCTATACGCTACAAGGACTGGCACTAACAGTAAGCCTCGCCCTGAGTGTGGAGTTTTTCAAAACACAACGAATACTGTTGTGACTGGGTAAAGTCCCAACTTGATTTGAAAGTGTAACCCAGTCTGTCCTCGTGTTTTGTCACTCTACTTTCTTTATTGTTCTTCAGCTATTTCCATTGTATGCTTGGTCTCCGTGGCATAGGTAGTTGGCACTCTTTGACTTGCCACTTTTTCTCTAACAAAGTCTCAAACATAAGCTTGAATATTCCTCCCCCCACTCCAGCTTATGGTTACAGCCTCTGTGGGAATCTGTGTTACCCGCTTCACCTTCTGAGTTCCTCAGTGTTTCAGATGAAATTGTGGTAGCCTTGGACTTGGATTTAATTGCAGAACAGGAAAGACTACGTTAATGAGTCAGCTGGCAGAGGCGCAGGAGCTTGTGTTAGCCTGGGGTTAGTTACGCTTCGACAGTGATTCCTGCTTCTGCAGCACTGCCGTGGCCTTGGCACATGGTATTTAGAACGTGGAAGGGTGGCCTGGTTTGGAGGGGAGGTGGCTTCAGGCTCAACGGGAGTAGGACTCCCGTTCTGACGCTCTGCAGTGTTCTTTGCTCCGCCCCTTTCTTGGTTGGTTGTTGGCTTTATCATCCTCAAGATATGTGCCTTATGGTTTGGAGGTAGCCGTCCAGTGACCTGGCTGAAAACATCTGTGTAGCCGTCCAGTGACCAGGATGAAGACATCTGCTTTCCTATTTGGAGGAGAGTGAGCCTTGCTGCCACCCTAGAGAGGGACATTGATGAACCTGTCACTGAGGCCGAAAGGGTGGGTCTGTGCTACTTGAAGATGCACAGCAGAGACTGTCCTACTCTAACCGAGGGCAGCCACACAGCAGAGGGGAAATGGCTCCTCAGAGCAATTATGCTATTGGGGAGAAAGACTTTCCTCTCAGTCCTCATTAGAGTGTCATGCTTTACTCTCTGAGTCATCTTCTGAAAGGCGTAGTAGCCAGCTGGACTCCATACAAAGGTACCCAGAGGACCTCGATGTGCCTTCAAGAACTGCTTATAAGAGTGAGATTGGAAAAGGCAGGATGCTGGGACATACATGACCTGAATGGTCAAGAATAAAACACCCGGTCAGAAGAAGGACAACATTTGTGTGCCCCATAGTCTAGTGGGGTGTCTGGTATATAAAAGGCACGTGACGCATTTTCATGGGTAGAAGAATAAACTTGATGGTCGTGAGTGTCCCTTTTCCCATGGTTACTTTACCAGACACAGCATGAATCTGTTGAGTGGTTCCAGGGGTTGTACTACAGGTAAAGATGGACAGCATAGATTTCTGAGGGCTAAACAAATGAGTGCACTGAAAGGGGTGTCTGAGAGCGGCGTGGCCTCAGGCATTTACTGTGAGCACATACAAAGGTAGAGTATGGCTGGGTGGATGACAGAAAGCCTGCCAAGTGTTAGCCTTTCTTGCTTTCCTTTTTCCCAGTCTCAGGATTTTAGGTCACGTTGATTGTCTTGCCCTGCCTCTTATATTTGTTTTGTGCAAGTCTGTTGGCAGTCATTTATCAAGTGTGGCCTATTCATCCGTGATAGGTTATTGTAATTGTTTTTTTTCCTTCGAGATTCAAAATGAATTAAAAGAAAAGTACAATACTGTGAAGGTTAAGAGTCCAGCACTGTGCCCAGTACCTAGTACTTATACCTGTCACTCATTCTTCAGCACACTCAGGCGCTGTCCTACCCAAGACTGAAGGAGGAGAAGAAACTAGAGACTCTCTATTAATCATTAAAGTTGAACCCAAAGCTGTAAGAGGTGCCAGGAGGTAGATACACAGAGCTAGGAAAGGCTGTACCTGAGAGACCCACAGAAGCTGTAGTCTAGCCTGTGGGATTCTTGCTTTGTTTGTTCATATAATCACACCTTCTGCCCTAAGCATGCCTGGCCCAGTGGGAGTCAGGAAGGAAATTATTTCCCTCCTTGGATATCAAAGTACAATTGTTGTAGCCAAGGACTTTCAGTTTTAATATTTCCGTTTTGGTCTTAAGAGCTACCAGGTATTAGTCTCTGCCGGAAGCAAAGCACTGGCCATTTCTGATAGAGGTGGATGTCTTGGCTCCCTGCAGAGACTTGGCCAGCTGGTTTCTGGAGCACTTGTCACCATCTGCTGAGCTAGGTTTCATTTTTATTTACTTGTTTCACAAGTTACAAGCGGGACTTACTGAGTGTGAGCAGAGGCCCACACAGTCCCCCAGAGTCTCCCCGAGGCTGTGGGTCTTCACATAGCTGGGCCGCCTTGTCAGAAGTATGATTGCTCTCGATTAAAGAAAAGGTGGAGGAGGCTTTTTTTCAGCCTTTCTCTGAGTTCAACTGGGATGCTTCTATGTCTCCTTGGCCTGGTCCTGGGAGGTCAGGGTTTGAGAGTTCTTTCTCACTGGGTTACTTTGTGAAAGAAGGTGTCTGATGGCTGCCCAAGTGAGTGGATGGTCCTTTGTAGACTGTTGCCAAACAACTACTGGTTATAGTGTACATCTGTACTTTCTTCCCCGATTCTGCTTCTTGTCAGGAAGTCAGCAATTTCAGAGTGCTTTTCTTTTGTACATTGGAGATTTCTGGAGATAGAACCCATGACTTTGTCATCAAAGCCACGTCGGCAAGTGGCCTGGCTCTGAGCTACATGCACAGCCCAGTGTCAGACTCCATAAGATACTGCTGTGAGGTAGGCACCACGCCCCCTGATCTCCATGAGCTTTGAGGAAAGGCGCTTAGAGGAGACAGCCATGCACGAGGGCAAGAGGATTGCGTATAGTATTTTTATTTGTCGCAAAACGTGTTTCGAGCCTTACGAGAGGTTACGATTGGGAGCTTGAGGTAAGTAGGTCTCCCAGGGCCTAGAGAAAATGGCGTGGAGAGTGATGAGGTCCTAGGGAGTGTTTCCAGGACCGACCTCTGACATAACTGCAGGTGGGCCGTTCGCTGGGCCGGTGACTGCAGTTTGGGCAACAGAAGTTGCTCAGCATCTGAGATTGGGAGCAGATGATATCAGAGTTTAACTGAACAGACCAAAATTTCATGTGTGCCTCTGTCTCCAACTCATCTCTGCATGGAAGCTGTAGCAGAAGATGCTTTTGTTCACTTTTTATACATGGGTATTACAGTCACAGTTATGTGTGTGTGGCCAGGGTGCTCCTGGGTCTGGTCTCAAAGCTGGAAAGCATTTCCATGTTCTTGAGCACAGCGGTTTCTTTTGAAGAGCTCCTGATACCGAACCTTTGGTGGCTTATTTCTTAGGCTTAGTGAAAAATAGTAGATTTAGTGGGGAGGACCATTTTAAAAGATTCTAGAATTTTGGACATTTCAAGCTCTAACGTGGTGTCATAGTCGCTGTTTTCTGTGTTACACTGCCCCCAGACTACCAACTAAAACGAGAAACACCTGTTGAGCCATAGTTTCTGCAGGTGGGAGATTTGTCAGCTTAGATGGGGCCCACAGGACTCCTCATGAGGTTGCAGGTGAGTCTTCCCATCCCTGTAGTCTCTTCTGTAGGTTCTGTTGGGGGCGATCCTTTACAGAGCCCAGTCACATGATCGTAGCAGAGTGTAACTAACTCCCCTCTGGTGGTTGGTCTGAGAGCTTCCACTCTGGTCATGCAGATCTGTCCACGGGGCAAGCTCCAAGGCATGTTGTAAGTCGTGGTCCCTCTCTTCCTCCCTCCCATCTTCCCCTACCCCCCACCGCCCCCCCATCTCTCTTTTACCAGCAACACTGAAAATGATACACTATTCTCTTTGTTAGACGTGTGTCATTACAGCCAGCCGTGGGCAATGGGAGGTCATCACATGGCATGATTCTGGGGATGTGGGTTAATGTGGGAGTCTTTTAGGGATTGCTGGTTACAGATTTCCAGGGTACATATGATATGCTAACATGAGATTCAGGGGTTACCGGAAGCTACTGAAAGAGCCCGGCATCTTTGCAGATCAATTTGCCTTGGAAACTTTTTGGAGGAAAATTCCATTTGAAATTCTTCGTGAAAACATTGATACACAACAACATAGGATGCAAAATTTGCCCAAGTCTTCAGAGGAGAGGCCCAGGCTCAGCTAATGCCGTCCTGCCCCCGCCTCTGAATTTTTGGCTTTTGTCAGGAGTCAGAGCCACTTTGGTGGAAATGACTGGAATTCTTGCTTGAGCCCTTAGCTGTGTAAATGAGATGCCAAGAGCCAGAGAGGAGGCAGGCCTGCCTCCCCGTGTAGTGCAGGGAGAATTCGTGACATTCCTCTCAACATTTTCTTTTCCTCCAGCGTGGCCACCCTGCCTCTTTGTAGTGTAACCTTTAGGCATCTTTCCTTTCTTTTTCTAACCTTTCTCCTGTTCCAGAAACAGGTTACGTAAAAGTAGGTCAAGATTGACTCCTGGAGCCTCCACCTTGTCCCTTTCATTATATCACAGGGACACAATGCTTCTGTTGGGTCATACTGTGTCCCGAGACGTTGAATAAATCAGTATTTCTTGGCTCAGACAGTGTCTCGGTAGCTCTGAATAACATTTGCATTAGGAACAGAGAGCTGATGCACAGCATTGCTGCGAGGCTGACGGGATCAGACAGGAAACCTCAGCCAATACCTTCTGTCTGGCAGCGAGTTTCTTTCCAGGGCATCCGTCTCTCTTCCCTACCAAAATAGTCTTCTCATAAAAACGGGCTCAGCAGGTCATCTTATAGATGGTGTCAGGCTCCCATGGTGTTCATCTTAATCGCTTCTCTCAGAGTTAATGGAAATGAGAGATTTAAAATCAGGGTCAAGGTTATTAGTAGCCCCAGAGCCCAAGACAGAGGAAAGCATAGCTGTGGTCATTAAAAATGCTACTGGCTCGAAAGTTACTATTCTCTCTGTCTCTCTGTCTCTGTCTCTGTCTCTCTCTCTCCTCCCTTCCCTCCCCCTTCCCTCCCCCTTCCCTCCCCCTTCCCTCCCCCTCATCCCTCTCCCTCTCCTTCTCTACTCTTTCTGCATTCAAAGTGTTTCTTACCTATGATTTCATTTGTAGTGAAAAGACAGAGTAGGACAGAGCTACTTCTATGGGTGAGGGTGACACAGTTAAAGCTGAGTTTTAGAGTAGGAGGACTGGAAGATGGCATACTATGCGCAGAATCGTACTTAAGTGTTTTCATTTCACATCTGATTATGGGATGTGAAGTGTCCATGTCACAGTCCTCTGTGCTCCAGTGAGCATCCTGTACATGAGTGCCTGGGATTTGAATGAGTTCCTTACTACGGTGGTTGGTGTAGCATTAGTTTTCTCTCTTTTTTCAAGTTTTACTTATTTTGTATGTTTTCAGCATGCGTCATATGTGCGCAGTGCCTGCAGAGGCCAGAAGAGGGCATTTAACCTTCTGGAACTGCAGTTAAAAGCAGTTGTGGGCTGTTGGAGGTGCTGGCCACTGAATCTGATGCCTCTATGTGAGCAGCCAGTGCTTTTAACTGCTGACCCATCTCTCCAGCTCCAGTTTTTTTTTTTAATGATCATGTATAATTCTTAATCACCCCTTAGTGCTTTTCTCTACTATACCTTTGCCTCAATGTTTTAAATTTCCAGTGCCGTGGTGACTGGGACAGCACCCTAGTGTTTACCTGGCAGTCACCACTGATTTGATGTTTTTCTAAATAACTAAAGCCTCATTGTTGGTCATTTACCCCGGTGGCTTTTGGGGCATGAATTCAAGCACCACGAATGCTCATCTTTTCTGGAATTGGGAAATAGTGGCTCTGAGAAAAATGTTCATAAACAGCTTTCTGAGGGAGCTTTTGGGGCATCAGTAGTGAAAGTAAGTGGCGCCTTTTCTGGATGCAGAGGACGGCTCAAGGAAGTGCTGGTAGCTACCTCTGCATCTCTGAATAGTGTCATCTCTAGACCTGCCCAACGTAGACCCTCCTTGGTTCCTCCTTGGAGCTGTTTAGCACAGGATTACCTCACCGCCTCAATGGCAACTGATTTGAATTATATCAGTTATTAAAAATGATCTAATATTTTCCTTTTAAATCAGTGTGCCTGGCTCATTCTCTGATGTAAGCTGGTGATTTATTTGTAATAAGGTATAAGGCGGCTGTAGCCACTCTATGATGTAATCTAAGAATGACATGAAAACAAAATAGGCTTTTATATAATGAAAGTATTCCTGTAATACACTTTATATTGAGAATGGAGACAGGCTTTGACGTTCTCAGGGACTCTTTTCTTAGCTTTCCTTCCCGCTTTGAGTTTCAATGTTATTAAGTTAATTTCACCAGGACCATGTTAAACTGTTCAAAGACTGCTTTTTCTTCTAACCTTGTCTTCCCCAGTCCCCAATTTCCTGCCCACTGCTGCCCTAAGTGGCTCCTGCTTCCCTGTGCTTTCCCCTGCAGTATCCTTCCTTGGCTTTTCCATGCCAATGCTCTTGAGTTAGTCAGAGCTGTTGTGTGGTGGTTCTGCTATAGGGCCCCCCCCCAACCTTTTAGGGCTTTTGGTCCCTTGTTAGAAACCTTTGATGTGGACTTCTCATAGCTTGATACAGTAGCAAGGAATAGCCCCAGAAGGTCAGACTAGGTGGAGGAAATGGGCTTTCTTGTTCTAGATTGGCTCTTCCTACTGAAGTTTAGCCAGGCTGTGGCCTATCCATGGGCCTCATCTTTCCTGGTCTGAGGAATGGGTCTTTTCTGCTTCATTTTCTGGAGTCAGTTGGTACATTAGCAGGGTATCCTGGAAGGGTTGTGGTGAAAGCATCCTGAGGCTGCATGCTGTTTAGCTATGGCCATGTAGGGAATCTGCTGTGGTTGTGGCAGAGGAGTTAGAGTGAAGGTGTACAGTGAATTGCTTGGTTGTTGACACTAGACAGTGATTCTTTTGGGGATCTGGGGAGGAATTGGTCAGTAAAGTACTTGTTGCACAAGTCTGAGGACCCGAGTTTGATTTCTCTAACCCATGTTTAAAGTAAACACAACAGCAGTAGTAACAACCCAAACCAACCCAACCCAAACAAACCCAACCCAACCTAACCCAAACCAAACCAACCCAAACCAAACCGAACCAACCAGCCAACCAACCAACCAACCAACCAAACAAACAAAAAAAAACCCCAACAACAATTGGTGTGGTAGCATATACCTGTAATCCCTACGCTAGGGAAGTTAAGGAGCCTGGCCTTCCCGGTGAGGCCCCAGCTAATGAGAGAGCCTGTTTCAGAAAACAAGGTGGATCATGTCAGAGAAAGAACTGCATTTGAAGTTGTCTTCTAGCCTCCTCACACTTGCCCCCGTACAGCAAATAAGCACAGAATAACAAAGTTCTCTTTTTGTCTCGCTTGCTGGGATTCTTTGGTTTGTTGACCTTAAGTGTATTTCCCAAGATACTTTGTAGCATGAAACTCAATTCTCAGATATAGAAAGGGTTAAAGTCTACCGACTCTAATAGCACGTTTATCTGTGTGCGCTGCTTGAGAGAGTTGGGAAGCAGGGTCAAGGATTAGAAGGTCTGTCACTTACTGTGGATTGTTGCAAGACTTCCTAAGTTCTGTGTCTCTGCAGTAAAGCAGGGCAGAAGTTTGCTTTGTATGTCTTTATTTTATTTTATTTTTTTGGCTCCCAAGGGGTTAAAACACCCATGATGTTCTACTTTGTGCTGAAGGTCCAGCTCACAAAAGTAGGTGATGCTGCCAGAGTCTGTCTTGGATTGACTTTGCTCCTTGACTGCGTTAGATCCTGTGTCCCTTACTTCCTTTCCCAGGCAAAACAATTAGCTCTATCACAGAGCCCAACTTTCTATGTGCTAGGGCAGTGCAAAAGCCATATTATGGGATAGTGAGAGAGGTTTGGAAGAGATGGAAGAGGCCAGTAAGGTGGCTGTCTCCCACCCTTCCCGCTGGTTGTCAGTGACTTGCTACCGCACTGCCTGGGCATTTTGCCTGCTTGTCAGTGATTTCCTTTTGCACTAACTAGGTGCATGGAAAAAAAAAAAAAGGCTGGAGAGTGAGGAAGGAACTGGAAGGGAGTTTGGAGAGAGCAAAGAAGGCAGTGTACACCTGAGTGACATGGAAGGAGCAAGCCTCGCTTTGACCTCAGCAGGAACTCTGAGAGAGGTAGATGGACCAGCAGAAAAACAGTATGAGGCTGACTTTTCAGTATCAAGAACCAGCCACAGTTAGGGTTTGTTTTTTGGGGGGTGGGTGGATGGAGTTGGGGTGGGGTAGCGAGTCAAAGTGCTCCATCACAACAGGCATTTAAGTAGTAGGGGCTAACACTGTTGATTTATAGGGGAATGAAAAAGTGAGACTATTTTCCAATGCTTACCCTTATTGCCTTTTAAAAATTAATTTCATTTGATATGTATGAGTGTTTTAGCTACGTGTATGTCTGTGGGTACTTGGCACCTTCAGAGCATAGAAAATGGCATCAGAACACCGCGCACTGGAGGTGTAGATGGTTTTGAGTTGCCATGTGGGTGCTGAGAATCAACCTGGGTCCTCTAGAAGAACAGTTAGTGCTCTCAGCTACGGAGCCCTCTCTCCAGACCCAACTTTAGCATTTTTTTTTAAAGGCTTCCCCTGTGTTAATCTAGAATTTTCTGAAGATAAATTTCATGCGCATTCCAATTCCCTTTTAGGATGAATATTTAAGAGAGTGGTTCTCTGCAGAAGTTGGCACCAGAGATGCTGATGTATCTCAGGCAGTTTTGTCACACGTAGCGCTATTGACAAGGAAGACAAGTGGGCTAAGCTAACTGAGGATCCGCTAAAACTTCTTTGAACTGACTGTATTTTTGTGGGTGTTTCTTTTTCTTTCTTTCTTCTTTTCAAGGAAGTTGCAGAGAATCTCGTTCTTTTGGCCTTCTCCCTCTCTTCCCCACTCATGGTCAGTGACTTGCTCACTGTGCTGCCTAGGTGCTTTGCTTGTCTGTCTGGTAGAGCATCTGTGCTGCTTAGTTCTGTTGCATTAACACATCCCAGGTCCTCTCTTCTCCCCCGGGGTTGAAGCTTAGTGAATCCCACCTTACTTCATAACAGGCCCTGGTGTGCCTGACGTAGCAAGTCATAGTAATGGTGACTTATTAATTTAACGATGACCAGGCCACATGTGAAGAGGGGTGTGAGTGAAACAAACCAGTTAGCTAATGGTGCCAGGATGGGGGCAGGAGAAAGTGTTTCAGAATGAGTGTGAAAGCACTTGCAGAAGTCTTACAACGGAGGTATGTTTGGTCCTTGAGAGAACAGGCTGGAAGGGCTGGAGCGAAGACCGAAGGAGGGGGGTCACACACCCTGATCAAAATGGTGACAACAGATGCCATCAAGCACACTTGGAGGGTCCTCTGGGAGAAGGGGTGATCTTTGATTATTCTAAGGAATCCACAGAGATGTAACAAAAGGCTCAGAATAAGTTGTGGCTTCCCTCCCTGTGCGGCCCTCGTTGGTGGGGGCTCTCCGTTCAGATGGTGGCTCCTGTGCGGCGCACACCTGCAAGGGTGCTCAGCCCGTGAGATGGGCAATTGCACGCCTGATCACCCATTCAAGCACCCACTTATTTGTTTTCCACATGCAAATTTGGCCTTTTTTTTTTTTGCAGATGGATTTAGTATATTTGTTGCTTCCCCATTTTATTTAAAACAAAACAAACGGCCAACCATGTCAGTTGGGGGTAGCAAATAGAAATGTGAATATTATTTTCTTTGCTGTCAGTTTCAATTACATGGCTGAAAGGGATCTCAGGCAAATGAGTCTTTTCTGGGCTCAATTTTACTTTTGTTTTCTGTCACCTTTTCTTAATTACAGTTATTTTTTTTTATTCCTTTAAAAAGTTTTAAATAGGGGTGTGTTGTTACTTTATTTTCCCGAATAATTTTCTTTTCCATTCTTGTATTTTTGTCATGTGGTTTTGACTTTTCACCATTTTAGTTTCTGAGCTTGGGGCCTGTTATCTTAAAAAAGGCATCATAGCGTCTCCAGAGGCCATTGGTGGGTTAGGATAGAAACTTCCTTAGCCTGGAAACAAACAAACAAACAAACAAACACAAATGAGGAGTATTTGCTCCTTCCTATTGATGCATTGTTACCCCTGATGACACAACATCATGCAAAACTCACTTTTGTTCATAGGGGAGGTGCCAGGTAGATGCCAGAAGCTAGAGAGTATGCGGTATTTGCTTGTATTTCTTATGGAATTTCAAAGCTTTAGAGTAGTAGATACCTTGGTATTGATTTCGCTCCATGCATGTCACTGTATGCTTAGGTACACAGGCTCAGAAAGGAAAAAAAAATATGACATGATTGAGGAGACAGTGTGTGGTGGCTTCTGTGGCCTGGGGTGAGGAAGAACGGCTAATCCTGCAGAAGGTATCATCTCAAGGTGGGGTTTGTGTTAAATGGTGTCTCTGTGTCTCATTTTCTCTTATTTAAAACAAAAACAAAATCCAAAAAACTATTTGGTATTGAGTGTTAAGCAAAGAAGTAAGCAGGAAGGTAGTGGGAACCCTTTGCAGCTTGCTATAGAAAGGTTGACTATTGGATTAGAGTGAGGGCGGTGTGTGTGTGTGTGTGTGTGTGTGTGTGTGTGTGTGTGTGTGTGTGTGTGTATGTGTGTGTCTGTGTGTGTCTGTGTGTGTGTGTCTGTGAGCACGCTTGTGTGTTGGGGGAGCTTAAGAGTGGGTGGAGGCAATCTCCCATGCAGGAGATGCCAAACTAGTCAGGCTAAGGAGATTCATTTTAGGTCCTGAGTGTCTGAACAGAATGAAGACCTAGTGCTTACTTGATTTGACCATTTATTTTTGCAAAAAAGAGAAACTGATTGGTGCCCACAGTGGCCGAGCCTCTTGCCCAGCACCATCCAATGCTAACTGATTAGTTGCCATATTTAGAACAGCAGCAGCCTTTTAATAGACTCTTTATTTGGAAAGAGTGCATTTTCACCTGTCAGATCATATTTACTAGTTAGGTGGTGGGGTGTACATGTGAGAGGAAGTGTACACCTTCTCTGTGGGACTTATTTCTTCCCGTATGTTTTGAAGGAGGAGCCTGGCATGGACTATGAGACCTCTTACCAGGCAGGCCCCTGTGGTCTTTGCAGACTAGAGCAGGCACACGGTCAGTGATGAGATAAGCACTTAGGACCATGGACCTTTTCAGCAGCTGTTTAAAGTAACCCACCTCGCCCCCTCGAAAGAGACTTAGAGATGAAAATCAGCATCATTTAATGGGGGCTTTGAAATGTTAAACATGGGACCCTTCACTTTTAGAGATGAAATATTAGGATGTGAAATTATGAGGCTTGTATGCAAAGTCGAAAGTAATTTTTTTTTTCTTTTCTTGGAAGTGGTTTTATAGCAAGAGTGGCCCACGTGAGTGAAAGGGCAGTTTTATCTGAAAAGGATAAGAAAGGCTTAGCTTTTGATGTACTTTCTGCCAGAACACTGAAGGGACCTGGGAACCTTGCTGCCTTAAGTAAGTGAATTCTAGGTATGGGGAGGACTGTGTCCAGTGTAAGTTGGACGTGCATGACATATCTGTGCAGGCCACCGCTGCTGTGCACCTCCAAGTACATTGTACAGAGCTCTAGCTGACACCCTGTCATGACAGGATCTATGTATATGGTCCTGTACGGGGTCTGCAGCCATTGAAAGGAAAACTTATTTTGCTTTCTACACCTGCAGTCTTCCCATTTACAGGGACAACCTGGTTTGGAAGTATCTTTAGAGAATTATTGACTGTGTCGGAACTACTAAGTGGTAGAGTCTCAGATTTGGGTTGCTTTTCTAGGAACCATTAATTTTCTGTATAGTTACAAGGATTCGCAGCAGGGAATACGACGTTCTGAAAATAAGAAAAAGAGGTCAGATGAACTGCTGATTTCAGGCGTGTGGAAAGAGATCTTTATTCCAATGACCTCAATGCTTCTCGGAAAACTCTGGACTACTGGGTTTCATTCCCTGACGCGGGGTCCTCTGGGGTTACAAGGACCGATGGAGTTAGATCACATGGTGGAGGACTGTCCTTATTGGACTAATGTGTGTTATAGAGGTATACTGTGCTTTGGCATTTAGACAGCTGTTTTTCCCCAAGTAGGATAATGTTTAAGGAATAGCTCCCTCAAAGTCCCCAATATAGGGACCAAGCAAGGAACGTGGAGCATCTGCAGCAATATACCTCAGTCTACGGTTAAGTATTAAGGTGGCTAATGGCTAAACCGTTGTATCTGCCTAATGAGTTTCATATTTGTAGGGATATATCTTCTTCGTCCCTCCTCCTCATTTTTTCTCTTCGTATTTGGGTTGATCACCAGACGCTAACACACCCTGTCGGAGGGCAGGAGCTCTTACGTAGACTTGGCAGCGCCTGTGGTGTCCAGACTATTCATTCGACAAGTATTTAAATGAGCCCTTCAGACGCCAGCTTCTGGAGACATAAAGATGTGTAAGATGTGCTTTTTACCCTCTCTGCGTAGTCAGGAGCCCTGAGCCAACCACACAAGTAGGACATGGGATCACGTCTCCCTTTTCAGCTTCTCTTTACACATGCAGTGAGAGCCAGACCTGGACCACACGATCAGCGAGGGCCCTTCTGATCTCTCGCACAATGCAGTCTCTTACACAAATCCGTTAACTCTCCAACAATTATTTATCAAACTGAAAATTGGCAAACATCTCCCCTTCCTCCCATTTATAGCATATAATGTTGAAAATGAATGAGGCGATGTCTACAGAATGCTTTAATAAGCAAGTTGGAGAGAGATATTATATAAGTTTGAGGCGCTATTATTAATGGAAATACGAAAACAAGGGCTGATGTTTTCAGAGAGAACAGATGGCTCCTTTGTTTAGAATTTGAGTATAAAAGAGAGAAGGAGGGGGAAAAGATATTTGCCATATTGTGTAGGCCTTGAATTTGAGTGACTTTAAGATGCCAAAACAGTCTGTTTAGGAAAGTCCCATAGATTCAAAATAACTCCTCACTGATCAAACTGTAATTAAAATAACAACAACAACAACAAAAATGACAGTAAGAGACTTCCTAATAAGAAATGCCACAGTGACAATTGACACAGCCTCCCAGAAACTCCCTTTGAGTAGCTCTCCAGAAATGGACTTTTTCATGTCTTCAGACGTTTCGGCACATCATGGAGTAAGTCAATGAGAACAGACTGTAAGCTCCTTCTTTCTAAGCCCCAGGCTCATCCCCATTTGTACGCATTTTCTCACGACTTGAGTTCGATCCCTGGGTCCCACATGTTAGAAAGAGAGAGATGGATGTCTGAGGATGTCTTTTAACCTCTACACACGCCCTCTGCTCGCCCCCCCCAAATAAATGTTAAAAAGGGTAGTGAGAGCTGCACCTCTTTCTTCCACTCACATCCCCCCCCATTTTTTTTTTTTTGATAAATAACACTCTGCATTTGGGTATGCCCTGTTTTTGCAACCCTCAGCCCTGCAGATCTGGTGACTTTGCCTTTCGCAGCCTTCATCCATGGCATCTGGAGAGTTACTGTTCTCTGTCACCCTCACTGCTCTTAGACTCTCCTAGGACACATCTGAGAGGTGTGCCCAGAGCCCTGTGACTAAGGAATGTAGGTGGCACGTGGCCTGGGGTCCGGAATGAATGAGAAGCAAGTGAGCCACCGACTAGTACCATCTCCCTCTGCCTCCTGACCACTGCCTCACACCCCCTCTTTCCCATGATGGGCAGCACTCTCAAACTAAGCTGGAGTAAATTTTTCCTTAAGTAGTTTTTTTGTGAAGCCTTTTGCCGTAGCATGCAGAAAAATACCCACGGCAGTTTTTTTTTTTTCAATTGATTAGGAAAGTGAAAAGATTTTGCATGTTTTCCCGTTTTATTCCTTGAATGATCGCTACGTTGCTCGGGCCGGCCTTGAACTTGTCTTCCTTTTGTCTTAGTCTCTGAGTAGCTTTGAGCACCTTAGCTTAGGCTATTCCTGGGATAGTCTTCTCTTTCGGTTTTAATTGTTTTATCATTGTGAGCATTAAAAAAAAAAACCTCTGTTTATTCGCTGACCTATAAAATGAGGTTATTGAACAAGATAATTTCCTTGATTATTTTTTTTCAATAACATTAAATCTGTGGTAGCCGAGGGCTTTGGGAGCAGACAGGTATATCTAGGCGTCTAATTCGTTTGTCTGCCCTTTAAGTAGGAATGATGACCTCCCTCCCAATATCTAGGAGAAGCTTCGAGGAGGCAGACATCCTGCAATGTTGTTCGCTAATCTGTTTGTGATTAACATCCTGTGCCCTTTCTCGGCATCCTAAACTCACTGATTGAAATTTAATTATAGGGAATTCCTTCCTCTCACAGATTTTATACCACTTGAATTTCACTTCTTTTTCTCTGAATCCTTTGCTGACTTTCCACTTCCTATTAATTTAATAGTGGAAATAGGGCTTCGGATCATAAATATTCTCTCTTTATCCAGCATTTTGCCATTCAGGTCTCTGGAAACGGATGAAAGCCTGGGTGCCCCTCCTCTTTGAAACCAATCCTGTCAGTAAACCCACTCTTTCTTCCCATCGGATGTAAAGATAACAGAAGTGGAGGCCACACTCCTCATGGGTGTCACCCAAATTGCTCAGTTTGGGTGAGATTCTTCTTATTTTGTTGATGGGCAAATGGGATTTAGTCACAGTAAATTACTTGCTTAAAATCACTAAACAAGTGGCTCAGTTACTTACTGGGGTCTGAAGTTATGCGATCTCAGTTCCCTTTCCTAGAGACTGGCAAAAACGAGGCTAGTGAACTAGGCGTGTTCAGGGGCAAAGGCGGTGGCGGTGGCTGCTGCTGTTGTTGCGTGTCCCAAGCCTCTCTGCTTCCTCCTCCTCTTCTTCAAGATTTATTTTTAATTCATGTATCTGCATATATAATGTGCACATGTCTCTGCTTGGTGCCCATGAAGACCAGAGGAGAATGTCATGCCGCAGAGCTGGTTACAGAGTTCCATGTTACTATATCCACACTGGTACCATATACCGTATCTACCTGCATCCATCTCAACAGCATCACATGCTCATTCCTGCCACAGCTTCAGCCCCACCTTAAACAAGCCCATGAAGTCCAGTGTGCCGGAGTGTTTTAAGTCACTGCAGTCTCTTGAGATGCACTTAGACTCATCTTTGAAATGGAGTTATGAGCAAGCCTGATGACCTTTGGAGACCTTGTTTTTCCCAAGACGACAGTGTAATTCAACAAGCAATTCAGCGTATTTCCAAGCTACTGGTCACTAGGTACTTTGGTTAAAAGGTTAAGGCCTTCATTTGTCAGATAACTGTTAGTAAAGTAATGCCTTTGAAATGTAAGGCATAGTTTCTACACTGTAGAGAAGGTAATGATGCCAATACATATTTAGAGTGGTTTCAACCTCACTAATTGTTTCTGCAGAGTGGCAAATTTAATTTTCTTTGTCTTTGACTTTTATTGCTTTGGGAGATTGAGTAAGAGAAAAAGTAAGATGATGCTGTCAATGGAAGTCCAGGGTTAAGGGAAGACTCATAGGGTAGACACTCCTTCTGGAATGTAGGAACTGAACAGTAACTGGGAACCCACAAATCTTAGGGCTTCCGAACTTGGCTGCCTAGTAAGTTCTCAGTAGGAACTGTAAACAAGTGACTTGTTCCTAAACTGCCCATTTGCATCACAGTGTCTATAGCATGGACCTAGTGGCAATCTTCATCACATACCCAGGCTTGAGGACCATGCCCTAGCCTTGAGTTCTAGCCACAGCTTTGATACCATCTTAGTTAACGTCTTTCTTGATGAGCTGCAGTTCTGGGTACCACCCTCAGACACTTAAGTGAAAACTACTGTCCAACCAGGAGTTTATGCCAGTAAGAGTGTCACAGGAACTCCCTGAAAAAGGTACATGGAGGACCGACTAAGAGTTACCCTTTTGGGATGCACTGCCTTTTTATGCTTGTACGAATGTTTAAAAGTGATAGCAAGTAGTATGTTTTATTGCTTTAATTGTTCAAGGTCTTTTTAAGGTATGCAATAAAACACCATGTAAGCTAAATGACCTTTATATTTTAGTGCTTTTTGGAAGGGAACAATACCTGGTATTATGCTGCAGCATAATTTTAATTGTTTGTGTCTTCAGGCAGCACAGCCAGCCTTGGACTCTGAGGGCCAAGGGTCAGCTAGCTTCCCTGAGACTTAACGTGTTTCTGCTTAAGCATCAAGTAGACTCTATTTGCTTGGTAGCTCTTGACCTCATAATGTCCAGCCCTCATATCTTTGCTTTTTTTTTCTTCTTCTTCTTCAAACTTACCCAAGAAGGAGACTTAATTCATTACTTATTTCCTGCTGGAGTTACAGGTGTGGGTAGACGGCATATATGACATGATCCATATTTAGGAGGAGGAGCGGAGCCCTCTTCTCCCCCTTCAGTCCAGTCAGCAGTACAATGTTTAACCCCAAAGGGCACTGCTAATAGGCCTTTAAAAATTGATGCTGTTAGATGTAGCTCGTCTTCCAACTCTGAACTTGTTTTTCTAGAAGGGAAAGAGTTCTCAGGCTGCAAACACAGGGCACTGGAATTTCAGAGGTTTCTATTAACTTACAAGTCTTGTAAAGGTCGATGTGGTTATGTTCACATTGTGCTCACAGATATGGGTAGTGGTCTACCAATGGTGTTTTAGAAGTGTTTTTCCCCCTTTGTGCTAAGAAGTTAGACAGATTTTTAGGTATCTCTGAGAAAAATAATCTATGTGTTTATATCTGTGCACACATGTGAGTAGTATATGTAATGAAATAGCTTGAGCTGAATTTATAAATCATTTTCAAAATCTGTTAAAAATAGGGCAGATTCTCAATTGTTACATTTTTTGATTTTTCCCTTAGTGTTTATTTCTTTTCCTGAAGCCTTTTGTTGTAAACAATTCCAATTTAAACTGTTTGAAAGCAAGTGTAGTCCATAAGCTCGTATCTTTTATTCAGAGTCATCTGTTGTTTATATTTTGTCTCTTTAGTTTTATCATTTCCCCACCTGTGTCTCTGCTTTTTCCCTAGTTTATATACATATTTTTTTCTGAAGTATTTGAGAATAAGTGTGCACTGCTTCTTGAAAATTTGAGTACGATCAAGTGAGAATAAGTTGCATAAATTCTGCATGGTACTCTACCCTTGAATGCAGTATGTTTCCTACGAATGAAGGAGGTAGGGATCGCTTCTGCCCATCACAGTGTGGTGACTCAGTACTATAATTTAAGTTACAGTCTGTACTTTTTTTTTTTTTTAAATAAGCTAACCCAGTTATATTCTCGATGGCATTTTCCTCCTCAGTGCACAAGCAGGCCTAGACCTATAGTTATTTAGTTGCCATGCCTCTTTGGTCTCCTTTGATCTGGAACATTTTCATATTCTTTATATTTCATGGTTTTGGCATTTCTGTACAAATTGGAACCTCAATTTGAAATGCATTCTTCATATTAGCTAGCTATTTCTTCATGTTCAAGTTGAATTGTGCATCCAGCTAGAGTAGCAGTTTGCAACCTATAGGTTGTGACCCCTTTGGGATCAAACGACCCTTTCACAGGGGTCACTTAAGACCATCTGCATATCAGATATTTATATTACAGTTTATAACAGTAACAAAATTAAAGTTATGAAGTGGCAGTGGAAATAATTTTATGGTTGGGTGTCACCACCACACGAGGAACTGTATTCAAGGGTCACAGTGTTAGGAAGTTGAGAACCGCTGTGCTAGAGAATACCGGGAAAGTGTTGTGTGTCCTTGGTGTCACATGGGGAGGCTCAGAGTGTGTGCTGCTGAAGTTCTTTGATTCATCGATGCTATGGCTACTATTCTGCCCATTGAATTTATTGTTATTTTGGTTTCTTTGGAGATGGAGTTTCACTACGTACCAGGTTGACCTCCAGCTCCTGGTGCTCTTGCCTCTACCTCCCACGTGCTGGGCTACGGACACACACTGACGTGCCTGGCTGCCCTCTGCAATTACTTAGCAACCCACGAAGAGATACTTCCGGCTTGCTTCTGAACATTGCAACTATGGTTTTCCCACCGTCATCTGTCATCTTTCCTTCATCATGGTGATCTTTCCATGTCTGCTCTAAGCAGTGCCTCCTCTGGTTCTCTCTCTCTCTCTCTCTCTCTCTCTCTCTCTCTCTCTCTCTCTCTCCCTCCCCCCACCCTCTCTCTCTCCCTCACTCTCTGCTAATATGACTCTTAGGACCTTTATTTCCATGTTTGATGATTTGTTGCTGCCATGCTTTAATTGTTTTTCCTCAACATATCCCAGATTTAGGCAGTGAGAGTGAGGTAGCCCCTGTGTCCTGGTGGGTCTCTTCTTCACTTTTTGTGGGTGTTTATGAAGCTGTTGGAGTAGAAAGGCACTCTGGTCTTTTTTCTACTCTGTCTCACCTCTGGAAACGCCTTTTCCTTGCTATCCTCACTCCCTTTAGTGGAGAATGCCACTGGATACCTGTATCTGAGGTGTGCTTGTGGCTATTGGTAACTTCCTTTATAGGTCCTTTTGAGGGCCGGACCCAAGAAACTACACACACACACACACACACACACACACACACACACACACACACACACACACCCCAATGTATTACATGGACCCGTGTAATCATGGGAACAGTTTTTTCATTTTGCTGCCAATTATTTCAATGAGGATGTCCCACCAATGTCTTTAGTCAGGGTTGGTCAAACTTTAACTTGTGGCCAACCTGATGGATGAGAAATAGTTTGAAGTTACATGTACCCTGCCCTAAATAAACCTGAATATCTTTAGTCTGTTTCTAAATGATGTTATTTATTTTATATAAATTGTTTATATCTTGTTTTTTTAAGTTGTTGTTGTTGTTGTTGTTGTTGTTGTTGTTGTTGTTGTTCTTCTTCTTCTTCTTCTTCTTCTTCTTCTTCTTCTTCTTCTTCTTCTTCTTCTTCTTCTTCTTCTTCTTCTTCTTCTTCTTCTGTATGGTCAAGTCAGTTTCTTTAGCTTAGGCTAGCTTGCAAGTCAAACTCATAGTGAACCTCCCAAGTGCCTAAGCCTTCCAGGTGCTGGGGTTATGCATGGGAGCTACCCTGCATCCACTCTTAACCAAAAAGTTTCAGTTTTGTAAAAGGCACTTTTATTTGCCTGCTTCAGTTGTTGTCTCAGAGGCTTACTGCCTCCTTTTGCTAACATAGGCCTAGTCCTGGAAGCTTCTAGCCTCTGTACAATCTAACTGAGGCCTCTGAGATTTACTGCTTAATAAATTAATCCTTTCTTGTTCTTTCTGAGCTCTGGGCTGGCTGGCTCAACTCAGCTGTTCTGGCTCTAACTCCTCTCCCAGCTGACTTATTTAATCTGGCTTCTCTATTGGCGCCTGAGTTTCTCTGCTTGGCCTCTAACTCAGCAATCCGCTCTAATCTCCTGGCTCTTTTTCATTCTCTGGCTTGTTCTTTTCACAAGCTCAGGTCTAGCTTGTTCTCTCGTTCAACCTCTCACTGTAAAACTCTCTCTTCTCGTGAGACTTGAGCGTATCCTAGCCTGTCAGATCTTCTCTGATTTGTCTTCTTTTCTGCCACTCAATTAGACACGACTTTCAAATACGCGTGTTTCCTTCTGTAAACTAACTTTATCTTTGTTTAGTATTAAAGGCTCTCTACCAGGCTGGCCTTGAACTCAGATCTGTTTGCCTCTGTCTCCTGGATTAAAGGAGTGCTTGTATTCCAGGTCTTTGGATGTGTTCTCTTGACAGAGCGGCCATGTTCTGAATTAAAAATTCTCTATACAGTTTTTTACGTTTGGATTGGATTAGTTTGGGTTCAGTGTATAGAGTTCCAAGCTGATTTAACTTCATTTTCCAAATGATATCTTAAGTTCCAACAAGACTTAGTGTGGAAAGATTATTGACCCTATTATCTGAAATTGGTGCTTTCTATTTACTTACTTACTTACTTATTTAGGTGCATGCAGGCTCTAGCTTTGTTGTCCAGGCTAGTTTAGAAGTCCCAAGCTCAAACAATCCTCTGCTTTAGCTTCCGAGTAGCCAGAAGAAGTGTGAACCATCCCTGATTACCAGTTGTTACCTTGTAACACAAGTTCTGAGTAGGGGTGTGTGTGTGTGTGTGTGTGTGTGTGTGTGTGTGTGTGTGTGTGTGTGTGTACACGTGCGTGTGCATGTGCATGTGTATGTGTTGAGGGGAACAGTGATGAAAGCAGAGGAAATTAGAGGAATATGTGTTCCAGGTTACATGATGTCAGACATTAAAGCTGAAAACCCTTTATGTCAATTAAGCACACTTGACCTTTTGCAAGTCCTCTCTCTGGTTCCTCCTTCCTTTCCTTCCTTCCTTCCTTCCTCTCCTCTTATTCCCCTCCCTACCCCTCTCTCCTCTAAATCGTTTAGCACAGTTAGCAGAAAGGAGTGTGGCTCAAAGAGCAGTTTAGGGGTTGCTTTTGCCTCCCCTCCTACCTGCCTCCCTGTATGCATTATGGGACGTTGGCTGCACACGTTTTTTGACAGCAGTGAGACTGTGGTGTCTGTTACTCCTGCTGTGTTCTGATTCTCACTGTGTATTTTCCTACAGATTGCCCATTTCAGGGGGACCTTTGCCTGTAGGACACCCGTAGCCACACTAGCTGAGAAGCTGACCTGAGAGACTTGGGGGCGTCACAACCTGTGTGAGGTAGGTAGCGGGGTGGTGGTCGGACTGTCTTTAAATGCCTGTAGTTCCCAGGCAAGTTGGAAAATGGAAATATCTTTCCTTGACAATATTGGCAATGAAGAATTCTAAATAAGTAAGTCACCTGACCTCAAAGAATCAAGACCTGAGTTTTAAATGTTTATGGGAAGCATAAGCTTTATTGTTTCTTGAAGGAAGATGCTTGCTTGTTAACTTGATGTTGTTTACACATGCCGGTTAGTTTGCTTGGGGAGGCTGGTCAGTATTCCATGAAGAGGGGACTCTGTTTGTGTTCGGGTGTATTTGGAAAAATGTGCACTTAAGCAAGTTGAGACCGCCTTTATTTGTTGTATGGCTTCTTAGAGTATTTGTTATGAGTCAATCTCTCTGTCTGTATTTCTATGTATAAGTAATTGTGTGTGTGTGTGTGTGTGTGTGTGTGTGTGTGTGTGTGTGTTCTGGTGGTGGTGTTGTTCAGACCTTGTACATGTGAGGTCAGTGGTTCCGCATTGAGCTGTACATCCTCAAGTCGGTTTTGACATAGGGTTTTCCTAAGTGGTCAGGCTGGCCGTGAACCCACTGTGTCACCCTGGAAAGTATAGACCTTTGTCTTTAGCATCTCTTCTTCCTGAGTGCTGGGGTTGCAAATGTGCGTCATGATGTTCTCTTTAACTTCTCACATTTATTTGTTAGGAACAAAAATCTGTCATTGCTCTCCCGTTAAGGACATCTATCCGTACAAAGGTAAACTTGTTAGGGTGGTGGTACTGTAGATGGAGCTGGGACGGCTTTGAGTCCCTAGTTTATTATCTTCCCTTAACTTCTCTCAGAGTTGGGCTCTCTGTCGGCAGATTATCCGTTTTCTTCATTAACGTGTGCCTGCAGCCCACATGCCTGGTGCATGGCAGTGGTGAGTGAGTAGTTCTGTGCCTGAAGCTGTCAGCTCTCATTTAGCTTCTTGAAATGCTGCTCACGGTTTGATTCTGACTCCTGAAGGGAGTAGATGTTTTAAACAACAAAGTCTTACTTTTAGTATAATAAAAAAAATCAATAAACATATATACTCAGAATTACATATGTAGCATCTCGGCCTCCCCAGTGTTGTAAGTTTTCATTGTGAGTCCTTGAATATGCCCGAACTGTTGATGCTCACAGCACAGAGCAGCCGTACACACAGATAGACATGGTTTGACCTTTGCTTCTTGCTGCCCAGAGTTACCCAAGATAGGCACATAGGAATAGACAGGATAAGCTTGGCTGCCTGCCGCCCAGGATGGGATGCAGCTATGTGGGTTCCGCTTAGCTGTCTGCTTTGTTGGATAGCCACCTAGCTTTGAGTTTAGTTCAAGCAGCACACCCGCAGGCTGATGCCTGCTTTTCGGTTAGGGGCTGTCTGCCCGACCTCTCAATTTCCTCCATGCCGTTTCTCTCTTCTGTTCAGCAGATGGTAGGGGTGTCATCTCTTCCTCCTTCGTTTCAATGTTATGTGTTTGAGTGTTTGTCTGCATGCCTGTCTGTTCTCCACATGTGTGCCTTGTGCTCAGGGAGGCCAGAAGAAGGCATTGGGCATCCCCTGGAACTGGGATTACAGATGGTTGCAAGGCACTGTATGGTGCAGGGACTCCTTTGGCAGAACAGCCAGTGCTCCTAAGCACCGAGCCACTTCTGTAGCTCTGTCCAGCAGGCATTCTGATGTGTTTTACTTCTGGATGCTCTGGGAGACGACTGTGTCTGCCTCCCGGAAATTGTCCCTTTTTCCTGAACATGTTCACATCTAAACAGGCTCCCGTGACTGAGCTGTACTGCAAGTGAGCTGGCCTCATTTGTTCACGTGCGCTTGGATGGATGCGTGCATGCACACCCATGTACACACCCTTCTCACATATCTAGTGAAGGACCACTATGTGACTTATTTCTATGGAATATAAGAACTTAAGGTTCTGACCATGTTAGGTCCCTTGTTGTTTACTCTCTATTTCTGTCTCTGGAATATTACTGTGTTCTGTATTCTAAATGACTTTTTTTTCTTTCTTTCCTTCTTTTTTCCCTCTGAGATAGGGTTTCTGTGTGAAATCTTGGAATTCACTCTAGTCCAGGCTGGCCTTGGACTCAGAGAGATCCGCCTGCCTCTGCCTCCCAAGTGCTGGGATTAAAGGCGTGTGCCACCACGCCTAGCTCAGAATGACTTTTATTGATGCTTTTGAAAATATACATGTAGTTAATTCTTATAGAAACTTGTCAGCTATATCCCTGCTCCCCTATACACACAGAAGGAGATGGAAAGGGACTGAGACGAGGGGAGGGGAAAGAAGAATTACCTGTAATGTTGTTATCCTAAATTATAAAACAGTGCAAATGTTAATAAGGTGTGAGTGTGTGTGTATGTGTATGTATGTGTGTGTGAGCATGTGTGTGTGTGTATGTCTGTGTGTGAATGTGTGTATGTGTGTATGAGCATGTGTGTGTGTATGTGTATGTATGTGAGTGTGTGTGAATATGTGTATGTGTGAGTATTTGTGTGCGTGTGAGTATATGTGTGTATGAATGTGTGAGTATGTGAGTGTGTGTGTATGTGTGTGTGCACACATGTATATGCACTTATGGACTGTTATTCTGGTGCTTGCCTTTCAAACCAGCTCTGTTTCTACCTACTTCCTGTATCCTTTCATGGAAAGCATATTTACAATATTTCTGTATTGCAGCACTCAATAGTTAATCTTCACTCGGTGCAGTGAGCTATCGCAGTGAGTGCTGTAGCTTAATTCGCCTTTGTACTTCCAGGGTCTCGCTCCAAATCCATCTGTATGCATAGTAGTTTCTCACTAAGTGTCTGATTAAACTGAAGTGCGTACACATCAAACCAGAAAAAGATCTCTGCCCACCTTTTCTTAAGAAATTAAACTTGGCACATGATGCATTCCAGAACTACAAGAGAAAGGTGAGAGCCAGAAGAAGCGAAGCTGTCCTTATATGGACATGAAGAAGTGGAGTTTACAGTGTGGTAGGTGTTGCCTACAGTGTTCTGCAACTATCTCATGGCTCTGAGACAGGGGCTCCTGTACTCCATGGTCACTGTTGTTTGTACCTCCTTTAAAACAGCAGATCAGGAGTTTAGAGGCAGGAACTGGCTTGCATTTATCAGATGCGTAACACAAGGCAGTCTGTGATGGCAATATTTACAAGCCTCAGGGAGCAAGCGTTTCATTCATTGGCTCACTGTGTCATCGCTAGTCATTGCTGGTGGTGGTCCTGCGGTCAGATGATGCCGAAGTTGAGCTGGTTGCCACAGTCATTGTGTAGTGAAGGATGACAGAGGCAGAAGTGGAGGCCCCAGCACCTCATGTCCATCAACCAGAGTGTAGAAATCCTTCACTGCCTGTCCTTAGGCTGTTAGCTGAAAGATGTGCCTGGGCTGACCCAGCTCCCATCCAGCATGGTGACCTCCAACCAGACATACGGGATATCTGGGTGTTTAGACCTCTGGAGACCTTCAATGTGCTGGACTGTGATTGTACAGTTTCCCGCCTCTGTGTAATCATGGGTAAACTTACATAAAAGATTAGAGCCCAAACAACTGAGGTTGCAGGTGGCCTTGCTAGCCCATGTAAGGGAGCCGTAAAACCTTCAAGTGCTTTATGGAAGCTCCTGCCCCTGCTCCTGTGCTTCTGCTGGGGCTTCCTTGTTGCCTTGGAAGCCTCTTGGTTGGTTCAGCATGAGGTTATAAGTCAAGTCAAAGGATGGTAGAACTGTAGTTGTCTGAGCTCACCTACTGTTCATGTCACGATAGCCTTGGAGTGTGTGCCACCTGCCACATTGTGTCAGGAGATTGATTATTTGGTCTCTAAGCTGTTTATGGGTCTGGGCAAGCAAGCTGTACTCTTGGTGTTGGAGGTCTTATGAAGATTTTTCTGACCTCTGCCATTCCTCCCCGCTACACACTCCGTGTGCACACCTCTCTGCACGCACACTGTGAGGGTTAGTTGTGTGCACGCTTGTCTCTGTTGTTAGATGTGAGCTCTTTAGGTGTCTTGCTGGAGTGTCTAGTTGATAGAAGGTGCCTGATAGATATATATTGAAAATTGTACTCTCTGTTCCATGCTGTGTTTGCTGCATTTCCGTTGGACACTAAACACCCATACATCTTAGAATTAGGTCCGGCAACTTGAAGGAGCCCCAATTTGACTTCTGTTTTAACGTTTAAACAAACACCTGCCCTTTGTTTTCAGTGTTTAATTTCAACCTTTGGAGGGGAGAGCTGCCAGGCTTACCTCATTAACATTTTGGTGAATTGAGTTTGTGGAGAGTAACCACTGTGTGCATGATCAGAGTTGGTAACACCTTTGTGGGGATTGTCATATGACTGTGAAAACATTATCAATGAGCAAATAAGCATTCCAGACTTGCTCCTGATATCCAGATATGTTCTTCTGAATGTGGCGGGGCCTTTTGGGTATAATGTGGAGTGAGGGATCTTTTAAAAGTGTTTCATACTCTTTAATTAATCAGTTGAAATATTAACATAAATATTATGAGTAAAATGTTATAATGATGGTTGTGCAAGCTGTTTTATGGATAAAACATCTTATTAACAATTTTGAAATAGTTAAACAATTAAAGAGATTGGTGGTTCATATGTATTTGGAGTAGCTAAATCTTAGTTAATAGGGTACATTGACTCAGATTCTGGGAAGAACATTATATCATTTTGAAGCCATCAAGTGGTTATGAAATATTAGTTAGGATGGCAATATTTTTATGAGCTTAGCTTATATCATAATTATAATTATTAGAGAGCTGCTTGATGAATTCACATATTACATTAAACAGGAATGACCATTAAGATGTATTTTAAATATTTAATTATTTAATTTTACCTAGGGCCATAAATCTTTTAAGAAAAACTCTCCTTAATAATTTCGCATGTAGCAATTGGAACAGCAGCATGGCTCTCTCTATTCCTTGGAACTTCGGTTGGGAAACTTTCTGTTGATTCTTATAGGAGTTCAGATGAGGACAGTGATGGGCTTAAGTGGTGGCTTTGGCTGAATACTGATTTTAAAATTAGCCATTTGGTAATGGGTCAGTTCTTGTTGTAATAGATCTTTATTTATATAGAGAGGTTCACATGCCACTGGGGGAAAATCCCCAGTTACCTCTGTCAGTTTCCTTGCAAGTGGTTTTCTTATTCGCCATCTACTAATTCTCCTATGTTTTTGGTGTGTGTGAGTGACATATGTATGTATATATGTATGTATGTTTGTACTATATGTGCCTGTGTACATATGCATGCATGTATGTGTGTATGTGTGTATATGTTTATATTATGTATGTTCATGTGTGTATGTGTGTATTTGTATATGTATGTTAACTGTAGATTGTTTTTCTTCTGTATGTACTTCTCATTTTTGTTTTTAGCAGATAATCTTGTCATGTAATGGAATTCATAGAACATTTTATATTTTCGTATTTATTCACTTGATAATCATTGTAATGTTAATGTCCTGTCCAATCTTGGAAGAAAAATAATCTCTGAGATGTACACTGTAATTTCCACTTTGCAAATGTGGAAACCGGGCTCAGAGAGGTGGAGAGAGCTGCTAAAGTTTTCTTGGAATATAGTAGAGTGTTTCTTTGTTGCTTGTTTAGCTCGTCGCAAAGCCTTTATCTCCATTACCCATCATGGTGTTCCAACACAGAGGGCTGGAGCCTGAGCTTGCTCACCTCTCCCTCTGCCCTGACACGGTACTGAGTGGGATATGACTAAGCTAGCCCTGGGCTCCTGTTAGCAAAAGATCCTTGAGTGGTACGCAGATTTCCACAGTGCTCGCCTGCATATTCTGCAAGGAAGCCAGCCCTGACCTAGTACAAGAAACCTACAACCTTGCAATAGAGTTGGTTCTCTGGAGGATTACTGTGGTGCCCATACCTACCTCAGGAGAAGAACACTTGCTTCTTGTTTTCAACCCTCTTTTTGGTGTGGTTGAGTTTTTATTTTGAAACCAGCAACCCCTCAGTCTTATGATGTTATCATTCCATTGAAGGGGAGGGTTTATTTACTGAGCATTTGTGTGGGTGGCAAAGGTTGTGGAAAGGATGTTACAGGGATGCGTGTGAGAGGATGTGGAATTAATTGCCTTTTGAGGTGAGGGCAGGACCACTTGGCCTATACCAATGAGAGCTACCTGAAGGCAGAACAGTGGCTTTTGTCATTGTCCCCTCATCTCTTCTTACCTCCCCATCGGATTTTCAGGCATGAAAGTATCTGTTTTCCAATTGGGAGAAACACTCCTTCCCCGCTTGTTTACAATAGCTTGGGTATTTGTTTGTAGTCTCTTCTGTCTTCTCCCCGCTACAGCTTTCACTTAGTAGAAAACACAAAAGCTCCACCTCAGTTGTCATGCTCCCTGGGGCACAGACTGTGTGTACAGTGACGGTCTGCCTTGCTGCTGTGGAAATACCCAAAGTCCCTAGCCTGGCACTGAGTGTTCTCTCCAGAATTAAGGTCATTCTTTACTGCCCCTGGGTACCAGCCAGCCAAGCTCTCCCCTGGCTTCGGATCTGTCCCATCCTGACTTTGTTCCGGTACCTCCTGGTGGTGGAACACTGACTGTCCTAAAGCCACCTGTCACTCTCCCAGCTAGAAATAATCTTCCCCTCCCTAGAGCCACACGCTGTTTTGAGTGGGAACACTTAGACCTTATCACATTGTACCTCGAGCGTCTGCCACTGTCCGCTTCTGGAGGGCGGGGTGGCCTCTGCTTACTTCTGGCACCGTCTGGGGTGCCGGGAGGATGGGAAGTGGTCCAGAATGGTTTCCATGAGTAACCACGTTGCTTGTAGTTCATCTCAGCAGTGTGCAGAGTTAGACTGCCTGAGCTCTTGGACGCTTCGGTGGTGAGCGCGTGTGCGAAAGGTCTACTGTGAGGAAGCAGAATGCGGTGACCTAGTTACAGCCTGTTCCCTGTGCTTGTGCTTCTGAGGAAGGCTCTGGTCTCAGCTCTGAGAGAGAAGCTGTCTCTTTAAGGTGCTGGGCTTTGGCATACCTTCCTAAGGGGCCTTCCTCCTCCTCTTCCTCCTCCTCCTCCTTCTCCTCTGCCCCCACCTCATCTTCCTTTTAAGTATGAAAACAATGAATTCTCATGTAGAAAATCCAGTAAATGTTGACTAGAATTCAGAAAGAAAATAAGTCACCTTGAGTGCTTCTAGCTCTTGTTATCAAACTTACCCTGGTTTAATTTACATGGCAATGTGGACTAGTGTGTGTGTGTGTGTGTGTGTGTGTGTGTGTGTGTGTGTGTGTTGCTTCTTAGTTTCTGGTAAGTGCTAGAGATGTCCTATAGGTGGGCTGTTTTTTAAAAATATATTTTATTAATTTATTCATATTACATCTCAATTGTATCCCATCCCTTGTATCCTCCCATTCCTCCTTCCCTCCCATTTTCCCCTTACTTCCCTCCCCTATGACTGTGACTGAGGGGGTTCTCCTCTCCTTGTATATGCTCATAGGGTATCAAGTCTCCAAGTCTCTTCTTGGTAGCCTGCTATCCTTCCTCTGACTGCCACCAGGCCTCCCCATCCAGGGGACTTGGTCAAATATGGGGCTGTTTAACATCACAATACACACTGTCACCATTGCTCCAATGCCAAAGTGGTGTTCATGGTGGGGGGGCATAGTGATTAAGCTCCTAGTCTTTAAGGGACTTGAGCCTCCCTTTTGTGGCTGGGCTGGGCCTCAGCAGAAGCTTTGTGAGGAAAGCTACAGAACATTTAACCTGATCTCCCTCCCCCTCGCCCTGCCCTGGTTTCTGTACAGTGTGGTGTGTGACCTTATGGTGGGCAGGGTGTGGCAGATGGCCGACCACACGGAGGTAGTGCAATGGGATGGCATACTCTCTCTTTCAGATTGGAATCCAAGGGCTTTTCTTCCTTTGAGGGAAGGTTCTAGAAGCCTACAGCTGTCTCCCTATCATCCCCATTTATAGTAATGGATCTTAGCTAAGCCAGGCAACAAATGGCAGGGGTGGTTTCAAAGAACGTTGTATGGCTGGGCTGTTGCTCAGTGGCAGAGCCTCTTTAGGCCTTAGATTCCATTCTAAGTACTGCAAAAGAAGAAGAAATGGGTACCACCTTCTACAGTGTCACGCTTAGCCTAGATATATCCGGGATGGATAGTGAAATGTGTGATTATAGATGCTTGGTTATACACAGAGGTCTAACATGTGTTTTCCTTTTAATTATTTTGTTTTTCTTGACTTTTCATTTTACTTCATTATCTTTTATTTTTAGACAGTTTCGTTACTTAAATGTTTTCCAAGCATTATAGTGAATTTGAAGCAGGGCAGGAAAATACAAAATAGAAAATAAAATTTACCCCAAATACATTCAGCATTAATGATTATTGTTAAAGTTTTTGGGAAAAAACCCCCACAAGTTTTTTAGCCTTTCCCCTCACTCTTTCCTGTTTCCCTCTCTCTCCCTGTAGTGCATACATGCCCAGGTACACTCACATGAAATTACAGTTACAGAGAGTTGTGAGCTGCCAGGTGGGTGGTGGGATCAAACCCAGGTTCTCTGGAAGAGCAGCCACTGCTTTCAGTCATGGAGCCCTCTCTCCAGCCCTTAGAAGACCCTTTAAGAACTGAGCGGCTTGCAGGTATGTAACTGCATGTAACATTGCTTGTACAGGCGCAGAGAGATTATGAGGTAATAAGGAAGGAAAGCTGCACTTACAGGGTTATGGTAGAGGCCTGGGCAATGAGATGACACCAGCCATCGAAGGCCCTTGGCGTTGTGAAGAGAGAGACGTCCTGCTGTACAGTCAGCAGGGCACGAGAGAAGGAAGATTTGGGGACGGCTGCCCTGAGACACCGCCACCACTGAAGAATTGTTTCTAAGAATTTGTAGTGAGTTGGACAAGTGAACACAGAAGTCCAGTCAACGGTTGAGGAGGATGCTGGGATGGTGAAGAACTAAAAGGTGTCGGGAAGCAGCTTTGGTGGACAGTCGGTGGCTCATGTGTCATAGAGGAGTATGAATGTTTTATTAAATTTCCCCACCCCGCTTTTAGACAGGGTCTTCTTATCTCACCCAGTCAGTTCCCATTACGAAGTGCGCCTCCTGCCACAGCCCTGTCCTCCCTCCTGGGACTTTTAACTGGCACCTGTTACCATGCCTGGTGCTTGAAAACAAAATGCTTCTCTTCTTCCCTGTTTGGATGTGTGTACGTATGTATCTAGGTATATGCATATTATCTGTATGTGTGAGTCTGTCATCCATCCATCAGTCCTGCCCATGAATCTGTCTGTCGTCTGTGTAATCTTTTTAATGGCTACATGTTTTACCCAAGACTTGGAATATAGTTTTCTTAAGGTCTGGTAATATTTCAAATCCTTTATATCTTCACGATTAAGACTATAGTTTGCTCGCAGTTGAATATTATGTGTCTCTGGCTGCTGAAGGACTCCTCTTGGTTTGGGATGCTCTACTTCACACGTGGCAGGCACTGTGCTGTGTGCTGGGATGGCAGAGTGTGCATGCAGTACGTTTACTCCTGCCCTCCCCCTGAGCAACGGAAGAAGATACATCCAAAGAAAGAGTAGCCTACAGGCTAGCAAGGTGGCCCCGTAGGTAAAGGCTTGTATTGTCCGAGAATCAGGATTGCATCCCTGGGATGTACAGAGAGGCGGAAGGAGAGAACAAAGTTGTCTTGTGGCCATCACGTGCCCACAGAGGTACGTGAGTACCTGCACACACTTGATACTGACAATTGCAAGAAACATTAAAAAAAAAAATAGTGGCTTGTGCTCTGTGAGCTGGGCACCGGCATGGAGTTGATGGTGGTCATTTCCACTGTGTTCTTCCTCTACACAGTGTAGTATGTGCTCATACAGAAGATTAGAACTTACAGACAGTGGTGACAAGGAAAGAACATTCAGCTGTGATCCTCTGCGCTTCCTTTGTGGAAGTTAACTCGGCAGTGTGACCCTAGGTGGTTAAGTCTTAACTCACCCACTTCAACCAACTTCTCAGCTCTACTTTTTATAACACTGTTAGGGGATCCAAAATTAAAAAAAAAAAAAAAAACAACAAAAAAACCCAATCTTTTTCCCTCATTAATGTCTATTCTACTTTGACTATATTTCCGCCATATAAATCACCCTACCCTTTCCCTTGTTCGTTTCCCTACCTCTTTTTAAAATTATTTATTTATTCACTTTATATCCTGATCACAGCCACTCTTCTGCTCCTAGTACCCGCCCCTTCACACACCCCTCCCCATTCTCCCCTCTCTTTCTACCCCTCCCCCACCCGAGAAGGGGAAGGTCTCCCATAGGTACCAACCCACTGTAGCACATTAAGTCATTGCAGGACTAGGCTCATCCACTCTCACTCAGGCCAGACAAGGCAACCTAGTTAGGAGAACTGGATCCAAAGACAGCTGCAGAGTCAGAGAGCGCCCCCTGTCCCCTGCTCCACTTGCTGGGGGATCCACACAAAGACCAATCTGCGTATCTGCTACATACGGCAGAGGGCCTAGGACCAACCCGTGCACGCATTTTGATTGGTGGTTCAGGCTCTGTGAGCCCCCATGGGCCCAGGTTAGTTGATTCTGTAGATCTTCTTGTGGGGTGCTTGACCCTAAAACGTACTTGTATATTTTTAATCTACCTCCTTCCCTCTGTCTTTCTCTGAAAACACACACACACACACACACACACACACACAAAACAACAACAACAACAACAACAAAACAAAACCAAAACTCACTCTCTCTGTCTCTCTCTCACACATACTCATACACACACTCACACACATTTATACACACTCACATACTCATACACACTCACACACATTTATACACATTCACATACTCATACACACACTCACACACATTTATACACACTCACATACTCATATACACACTCACACACATTTATACACACTCACATACTCATACACACACTCACACACATTTATACACATATATAAATGTACTCACACAATACTTATGCACACACACACACACACTTACACACTTGAACACACATACATACATACACTCACACTCATACTCACAAGCTCTCTCACAGGTACATACACTCACACACATACACACATTTTCATATGCAGTCATACTTACACACATATACATACATGCACACTTATACACACTTGCACCCCCACGTTCCTACACTCCCACACACGAACACTCACACATTCTGTCACATTGACACACTCCTTTCTCACACATTCACACACACTCACACACACACTCATACATACACACACTCACACACTCACACACACACTCATACATACACACACTCACACACTCACACACACATTCATACCCTCTTTCCCACACATGCACATGCTCACACATACTCATGCTAGGTCTGAGACTGGTGTCGTCATTCCCGCACCCTCTTCAACAGTTGGCTGTTTGTACTTCTGTGTCTGCCTGTCCGACTCACCACATTCTTAGAAACCTTTCTTCAGGGTGGTGGTGTCTCGGGGCAGACGTCCCCAAATCTTCCTTCTCTCATGCCCTGCTTGTCAAAGGTGACATTTAAAACATAAGTGACAGTTGCACTATTCCAGGTCCAGTCCCTCCCGCACTTCCCCATCCTCCAGTGTCACCTCCTTGCTAGGTCATCAGGTGGTGGCAGAGGGAGTTTTCAGAGAGCAGGACATTTCTCTGTGCCCTTTAGCTGAGCTATTTTTGTGACTATTCAGTGCATTACAATGCTGCCTCTCGGAGTGTCCTGGCCAGACTGAGAGCCCATTCACTGCTGCCTCAAACCTTGCTGTTCCCCCATGGCACAGGCCATGGGATCCTTGGCCTGGAAACCAGATGGGAAAAAACTATTCAAAAAAAAAAATCCAATTTCAGAGTCTGAATATACACAAGAAAAAATGAGCACATGTGCTGTTGGACTAATTGCGGAACAGTGCAAGAATGATTTCCAAGTGTGCTGAGGGAGGTGGGCGTGGGGCTGGGGACGGTTTTCCAGTTAGGCTTCGGCCCATTCACCGGCTCCAATCGGTTTCAAACACAAACCCTGACTCACTCACTCTCCTTAAACCTGACCCTGTTCTGCTGCTAGCACCTTCTGCTTCCTGGTACCCACGGGACATAACCACCTCTGACCTTGTCCCCCAGATAAACTAAGGAGATCTGTGCGTGGTGGTGGTGTCATAAGACACCAAGACGTGTCTCACCGGCTGATGCCCCGCATCACCTGAATTCTGGTTTCCTTGTTTGTGAAGTGGAAATAAAGCTTTAGTAAGGTGTAGGTGAGCTAATGTGTACACAGCCTTTACATCCTTCGCTGTCTACTGCCTAGAAACTGCGTTAGTTCATTGAGAGTTTTCCTCATCTGTGGCTGATAGCGTTTCTGCTGTGTGCCAGGCTTCTGGCCAGTCCTCTCGTTTTCCGGCTTCTGCAGATGTGGCCTTCGTCCCTCAGCTTATTTGCTTTCTTGGGTTTCTGCCTGCTAGAGTTGAGGATGGGCTCGTTCGCCTTCCTCCCCCTAGGATATAAGTTAAGGTGTAGATCAGTAGGCGCATATTATTGCTTATTTAAAAAGAAGTGGCCTGTGATCTCAGCTCTTGGAAGGCAGAGGTAGAAGGGTTGCAAGTTCAAGACCTGCTTGGGCTAAAGAGTGAGTTCAAGGTCATCCTGAGTACTTTGGTGAGAACCTGTCTCAACGTAAGAAAGTGTGAAGGGTTTGGGGAGTGAGCTCAGAGGTAGAGTACCTGGACAAGTAGTGGGGAATAAAAGGAGGAACTACCCTGCCTCGGTGGTTTTTACCTTTGAAGGAGGCCTGGTGATAGAACATATTAGTTCATGAGAGAGACAGGAGAGAGGATCGAGGAGCCTTCGAGTAAGAATGAGGGTGGGGCAGGGCAAAGAGCCACTTCCATGGCAGAGGCAGGGCCAGGCTGAGGAGAGGAGGGGAGCCGTGGAATCTGAGAACCCGAACAAGAGTAGGAAACCCTCTGGACCATAACGCATTTACTCCGAGAAACTTTTTCCCTTAAGTGGTGTAAAATGTGACCTGAAGTAGACCTGATGTGGGAAAGGGAGGTGGGGTTTTTGGAAAGAAAGTGAAACTCGTTTTCTGGACGCTTCCTTTGCCAATAATTCTGCACAGATACTTCAGCGAAGGAGCTTGCCAAGGCTCTGCTGAGGCAGTGGGTCCCCTCATGGTTTTAGTGTCCTGAGCACGTTCCCAAACCGACCTTCCCTTCTTCCTTCTTTTCCACTTGGCTCCAGTTAGCCTTTGGTGTGACTCAAAAAGCAAAACAAAACACAGGGTAAGCAGATGATTTCAATCTCTACTTGTTGCCGGGTTAAAAGGCTGCACTAGATGCAGGTACCTGTTTGGCTCACATGTTTTCTATTGGCTGAAATCCCCGTGCCCTCTTAGTGCCCCAGCTCTGTCTCATTTTCTAACTTCAGTCAGTAGAGGAGCATTGGCTAGTAAGTACAACTGGTTTTGGAGAAGAAAGCAGGGCGTATATATATATATATATATATATATATATATATATATATATATATATATATATATATGTTAAATTGTAGCCTTTTCATTGTGAATTGTTTTCAGCTTTTCCCCTTTACATTTACTGCTAAGGAGTGCATAAAAAGAAAGCTCACCTGAAGCGTATGCTTGCTCATTGCCTGTGGATGCAGGCCCTTCAGGTAACTTTTGACAATGCCCAAAGTAAGGACCTCATGCTGTCTGTGCCCCTGGGAAACTGGCTTCCAGGGAAGAAGCTTGCAAGTAGCCAGGGGGAGGTGAGTGGCCAGGGGGAGGTGGGTGGCCAGGGGGAGGTGGGTGGCCAGGGGGAGGTGGGTGGCCAGGGGGAGGTGGGTGGCCAGGGGGAGGTGGGTGGCCAGGGGGAGGTGGGTGGCCAGGGGGAGGTGGGTGGCCAGGGGGAGGTGGGTGGCCAGGGGGAGGTGGGTGGCCAGGGGGAGGTGGGTGGCCAGGGGGAGGTGGGTGGCCAGGGGGAGGTGGGTGGCCAGGGGGAGGTGGGTGGCCAGGGGGAGGTGGGTGGCCAGGGGGAGGTGAGTAGCCAGGGGGAGGTGAGCAGGTGTGCTTAACCATTGAGCATCCCTGGTGGCAGGCTGCAAAGTCATCAGTATCCTGGTAGAGGAGTCCGCCCTGTTTGTGCAACTGGCAGGGCTTTGCAGAGTGCCATCCTAGATCCCTGGTACCTTAATAAAGGAAAGAGAAGATTCTAAGCCAAAGGGTATAGAGGAGACATAGGGATTTGGGACTGGCAGGCTGAGCCTGGAAGGCTCATGGAGGTGAGGCATTTGCCTCCAATGGCCAAATTCTCCAGGGCCTTCTTACAATTTTTGGGACTTCTAAAAGCTGAGGGCAGCTGTAACAAGATGACTCTGGTGTGTGTGTGTGTGTGTGTGTGTGTGTGTGTGTGTGTGTGTGTGTGTGTGTGTGTTTATGTTTATGTTTTACTTTTTCTCTTTTTTTTCTTTTTCTTTTATATTTCAGTCTTTTTAGGAACTGTTAGGCAACTGTACCTCTGGGCAAAGTGCCCTGCCTGTCTTTATACGCCTTTCCTCTCCCGCTCTTGCCTGGCTCAGCTCCTTCTCATGCTCCTGATAATGAAGTGTGGCAGCAAGGCCCCTGGCGCTGCAGGAAGACCTCAGAGCAAACCCAGAGCAAGCCCTAGCTGTTGCTTCCCCTCCCTGTCTCCTCCTCCTTTCCCCCTGTCACCAGCCACCCCCACCAGCAGCAGCCGCAGCAGCCCCCCCCTTCCCTAAAATAAATAAACCAGTCGCTCGAGAAGGTTCCAAGCACATTAGTCACATATCCCAGAAGTTTAATACAGAATTATTTTGACAGCGAGCACAAGAAGGTGCTTTCTAGCTGAACGCACAGAACTTGCTTCTTCCAACTGGGCTTCCTGCCGCACAGACAGATGATACGTTTTTTAGACGGGATGGCTGTGCAGCGCCCAGGCCTGTGACGCCTGCTTTCCTTGGATGTATAACAAACTGCTCTCTACCAAATGTGTCTGGGACAAGATATAAAACCGGGGTGGGGATAAGAGAGAGCTATTTCTTTCCTCCTTGTTTATTAGAATCTGAAGAGGTCTGGAACAATGACTCCCATGAAAGCCCTCCCCAGTGACAGACAGAACACCCTGCTCCTACAGTGGACAGCAGGCACCTGCCCCTGGAACTTTCTTTTCCTCTTCTGCTTGTTTCTTCTGGGCTGCGGGCATGGGGGTGGGGGAGGGGATGGGGGGGTGGGGGGTGGCGAAGAATATCAAGTTTTTATTGTGAGTATAACTTTCTCACTAATAACTTCCATGAGTCACTGGGAGATCTCTGTTTATTTATTTATCTGGCTGCCTCATCCTTTTTTAAGACCCAGGCTTATGCGTGTTCTGAAAGTCAGAACAGATCTGGTGGTTGCAGTGCGGGTGGCTATCCATGCGTTCCAGCTGAGTGGTGCTTCCAGAAATACTTCTTGACTCACTTATTTAGCACTTTCTATTGCTGTTACTGGGTAGGTTAAAGAGTCCTGGCTGCCCTTTGGTCACACTAGGTTAGAACTGATGTTGTCCACGTTGGCCCATGGAAAGAGGAATCAGCCCAGGTACCTATGAGAAATTTTTTTCTGCTGTTTATTCCACAAAGCACCCGAGGAGTCAGACATGTCTCCTCCTGCCTACTTGGCCTCCATTTTTAGGGTCCTGCCAAAAGGCAGGAGGCCTTTTCCTGAATGGTGAATATTCCGAAGGCTTGGACTGGTTGTCATGGGGGTGATAAATCTTTTGGCCTCAATGTTTTCTGCATTTCTTTTACTGGAATCCTTTTTAAAAAACTGTTCTCAAAAATCTCATTGGCTTCTACCCTGGGCCAAGTCAGCTGTCTACACTGGCGTGCCTCCATGGAACCCACCGTGGAAACCACTGTGTTAATGCTTCACGTGGAACCTTGGCGACAGTGCCCTGCCTTCTTAAGGTTTTTATTTTTATTTTTAATTTTTTTTTGCCTCCATCTATCTCCCAAGCCAGAGAATGTAGCGTCTGTCAAGATGGAAAGGGGCCCCACGTGGGCTTAGCATGAGCTTCGTAGGCCCACCCTGGATGGTTTCTCTCAGTACGTTCAGCATGCAGCATTCCCATACCCTAGTCTGGACTTGCCTGTTGGGGCAAGTACTGAGCAGCTGGGCCAGTCCTTCGTCACTGTTCCTAACACTGCAGTGACTGGACTGTGACATTAGCAGGAAAGCTTTGCCCCAGTGTTTGGACCCTGGGACAAAAGCCCCTGTCATAGGAGCACTTACGAGAAGAGTGACACTGTGCCTAAGCTGTTTTCAGGAAAATTTCAGGTAGAATTTGTCCAGTCAGTGAAAGGTAGAACATGGGTTTTATCTCCTTAGCAACCAACTGATAACGTCTCCAGCCCCTACATTCGTGTGGCACCGAGCTGTTCTGACCCCTGTGATCATATTTCATATTCTGACATTGCAAGGCAATTTCTAGAGAACTTTTCTAGCTGAGGTCTCCTTTGAGTCTTGTGGTAACATTGAGGCTATGAAAACTTAACTGAACAAGACCATACATGCTTGCCCAAGTTCACTGGTGGCAGAGAATTGTGGGAATTTGAGCCTAGGCTTGCTGGCTCATGCCTTTGCACTAGAGCAATCACTGTCATTCAGCAGGAATTATAAATGCTATTGACAGGCTCAGGGTGCCCAGGGCTTAGCTATATGTCAAACACTGTTAGGTACTTTGTTAAAAGCCCATTTAGTCTCTTCAGCTGCTCTATAAGGTAGAGATGATTATGTCCAGTTTGCAGACGAATGACTAATTATATAGTAGATAATAGCTTGTTCACTGTTCAACTTCACAGAATGGAAGTTTCTCAGATTCTAATTAGAATCCCCTCCAGGGGATTTTTCAGTATAGAATGTGATCCTTGCCTGTCCCCAGTCCTTACTAGAAAGATAAAAAATAGAATCTCCAAGCCAGCGAGGGTGTCTTGTGGGTGATCACACATTGTATGAATCTTACATAGTGCACAGGGGTTGACAGTACCTTTTTTCTTTCCCTTGCCCTTGGGTGCTACCGTGCCTCATATGTTCCTTCCATTGGTTTCCTTTTTAAAAAGATTAAGATTTTATACATTTTGTATTGACCTCACTAATCTCCCACCTTATTGAACTTTGTGCCAGTGAGCAAAGAATTTCTACTTCTAAAACCTTCTTTTCTTTTTTTTTTTCTTAGAGTAGTTATTCTTCTTGCTCTAAACCAGTTTTATATGACTTGGGGATGTGTAAGTACAGCTATCTAACATGTTGTTTTAAGTGGAATAACAATTTTAGAGCTGTTTCAAATAACCTTTTTGCTTCTGAAATGCAGTTTCCCAAAATTAAAAGTTGATACTACCTGAAGAAATATCTGTGTGGTGCAGGAAGATAAACACCCAGTGCAGGTTCTGACTGGCTACTCAGGTGACCTTTGCTTTCTTTAAGACGAGTCTCCCCACCCTCCTATCATTTATGTTTGCAACAACTCTCACTTTCAAACACACACACACACACACACACACATACACACACACACACACACACACACACACACCCCTGTAGGCAGATACACACAACTATGAAGTGTTTACTGGCCTAGTTGGCAGTGTGAACTTGGGAGAGTGGGGACTGAAAATGAAGCAGACTCGTGCAGTAGCCAACTTTATTCAGAGCATCAGACAGTTTATACTCTGAGGGCTAAGAAGAGTCGCCCGAGTAAAGTACACGGTGACAAGGACAAAGGCACACCTGGCAAAACATCTTCATCCACGGAGGCACACGAATGACGACAGCTGAGGTAAACTAACGCTTGTCCCTACACACCCCAAGAACAGGGTCTTTGTTTTGAAGAAATCGAGGTCACAAGACTTCCGTCTTGTTTTCTTGGAGTTTTCTCACAAGGTCTCAGAAACCTCCTCATGAAGCTTAATTCATGGACGGTGTTCCCACAGTGGAGAGCAGAAGCCTTTGACGTTTGCTAACCTTTTCTTTCAAATTTGGTTCTCATCCCTTTAGGTAAGCATGAGAGAACAGCAGCAGCAGCAGCAGCAGCAGCAGCAACAACAACAACAACAACCCCCTCTCTCCCCCACCAAAAACAACAACAACAACAACAAAAAACAAATACAAAACCCAATAACAACAGAAACCCCAAAAACCACCACCACCACCACCAAAAACCCCAGCATTTCTAGCCGTTCTTTCCTTTCTAAGTTTAGTGTATGAATCACTTCTCCCTGCCCTCTGTACTTCAGTGAGTGTTTCCTCGACACACACAGTGGGTTTCCAGTAAGGAGAAACAGCTCAGAAAGCAGATTGCATTCATACTCGCAGCCTGAGATCTGTGACCCAGACACTGGAACTCAGGGCCATATACGGTCAAAAAGAGGAGCGGCGAGGGAGCCCAGGAGGATGCCAGACATGCAGTGCATTCCTCAGACATGTGCACGCACCACCGAGGAAACAGGACCCTCCTCGATTTCCATGTTATGTAGAACATGGGCTGTGAGGTTCCGAGAAAGAAGCCAGTGTTCCAGGCATCTGCCACAGGGAACTGTTTATTTTCCCTTTGCTTTTCAGACACGAGCCCGTTTCATTCCGTTAGTGTTGAAGTCAGTGCGAGCCATGGGATCAGAACGAAGAAATTATGCTTACAGCCAGCAGCATAGGTTTTTCTGCCCAGTTCGCCTGGCATTCAGCTGTGAAACTCACTCTCTTCCTGGAATGCTGTTTTTTTTTTTCCCAGCGGTAAAGTGGCAGGGTTGGATGCAGTGATCTCCAAGATCTCTACTGGGTCTGTTTGCTTTAGTTCTAATTTTGCCTGAGATAATTTCATTTCCTGTGGAATTCCCCAAAGAAAGTGTTTTCTAATTCTTTCATATACTTACTGTGACTCGAACTAAAAAGATAAAGTAAATACTGGTCTTGCATTTTCCTTAAGTGTATTTGGGCACAGTGTTAGCGTTGCTTGGCGGATCCTTCTTGCTCAGAGGCAGATGATGGATTTCTTTCAGCTTCGTCTGCCTCTTTCCCTATTGCTTTTATTGCTGGACAAGCAGCATATCTAGGGGGCCAATTAATACATGTCATTGTGGGCCAGGGTTGCTCTAAATAAGTTCAGCCTTACCATGGCCTTGTCCACTCTCTGCTGCTGTTATACACGTAGCCTGCTCTGTGGGGAGGAGAAGTGGGGCCAGCAGGAGGCAGGCCCCGTTGCTTCCGCATACTCTACAAGATGGAGCTGGCCATGAGATAGTTTCCCAGCCAGTAACTGGATGAGTCACTGACTGTCACAGATGTTAAAGAAGATTTAAAAGAAATGGAATTGCAGAAGCCTGGCCCTCGAGTTGGCTCCAGTCCTCTCTGCCTGTGAGACAATGAAAGATCTCGAGTGTTCTTTGTCCTTATGGGTTCTGCAGTCTGTTCTCACCAAGTGCCGTGGTCTCCTTACAAGCATCTGTGACTTCTTCTTTTGTAGAAGGTTATAGTCAAAGTTGACCTCTCCTCATTTCCAAAGTGTGTTTGTCATATGAGATAAAGGAACTTTCTTAGCTCCTTGACACATTTCCAGCCTGTAGTTATTACTATCTCAACGGCAGCATGTGGCTCAAGCTTGTATACCCCAAGCAACTGTCAAAAATTACTGCTCTGAGAAAGCCACAGTGGCTTAGGAGCCCCCTTTCTCCTTGTCAAGGACTCTGCAGAAACTACATTTCCGGGTTACAGTGCAGTCTGCAGAGGCTGACGACAGAGCAGCTGCCTGGTCCTGGGAAGAAGGGAAGGATGAGGCAGGGGGATGGTTGCGGACAGAGAGAGGGAGATGTGAGATCTGTGTTCTGATGCAGCTGAGTGAGAGTCACTCTGACTCATGAGCCTTCATCCTGTGGGATCCTTATTGCTCTGTCAGGCCAGTAGAATTAAGATTGATCCTGGAAAGCCTCTTCTGGCCCTAAAGTCTAAAGCCCAGCTTCTTTATGCTCCCTGCTGTCCCTTCTTGCTCTCTGGTTCGCACCAAATCTCCATCTCTCTCTTTAGCACCAAACAGAGCCCAGACAAAACCATGCTTTTGCGTTGTGTGCTCGCTGTAATATCAAGACCGGAGGCTTCAGTGTAGCCCGTGACTCTGTTTCCTCACCTGGTCCCACCCGATGGTGTCAGTGGAGGAAGCCATTTGCTTGCCTGGGTGGCACCACCGTTAAGTTGGGCTGACTGTGAGCCCTTTGTACTGCAGAGGAAGGAGTGTGAAAAAAAAAAATGAAGGAACTGGACACTGTGGCATGGTGGCCTCCGGATCAGGACTAGGACTGAAGGGTAAAGAGCGATCGCAGCCTCTGGGGTAGTGCAGCGGACTCTACAAATAGCTCCTATGGAGCCTCAGGGACATTGAGACCAGTGCACCTTCTGCCTCAGTAAAAGCATAAATTTTAATGGTTACAAATGCTCGGTGCTATTATGAGGAAACCACAGGAAAGACCAGTCATATAAACAGTAATAATTTATTGACCATGACTAATCCTTCGGGGAGTATGATATATGACGTAGGTTTATAAGCGCTTTACAGTGGACTAACCCCTTTCACACTCTTTAATTCATCAGATCACTATAAGTTGTCCATAGGGCGGCAGGCATAGGAACATTGCCTTCTTTTTACTAACGACCACCGTGAGGCTCAAATAGAGCTGTTGGGCATTGTGTGGTGTGTAGGTTGCAGGACACAGATTGTTTGTGGTTTCAGGCTGGTGCCTTTACTTTTGTTTAAGGCTTAGCTTTCCTCAGAAACGAGGAGGAGGATGCACACATTCTGCTGTGGCCCCCACACAGCTGCACACAGCAGACCAGAGGATGGTAGGGGATGGTATTTAATTAGTCTTGACTCCTGTGAGCTTTGAAGTTTGGTGAACCCGTTCTTTGTGTCGGTCAGTGTCCTTTCCCAGCTGAGTTCTCCTGGGCAGCCCGATGGACACCACCTCCAAGGAGCTCTGGTTGCTGACTGTTCACTCATGCGTGCCGGCTTTCACTTATTTAGGACAATGAAGAACAAACCGTTCTCCCACTGTTTCTTTTGTGCCAGGCTTTGCTAGGTGCTAGTATTCTGAAGTGAACCACAAATCAAGGCCTGGAAGGGACCTGGCAATTTATGTAACAGCAATCCATGGCTCTGGCTGGCCTGGAACTCCTTCTGTAGACCAGGCTGGCCTTGAATTGGTAGTAACCCCTGACTCCTAAGAGCTGGGAGTAGAGACAATATGAGCTGCTGTGCCAGCTCCCCCCCCCCCCCCCCGTGTTGTTTAAAGACAAGGGATCTTTTATGTAATCTAAAGTGGCTTCTGACTTGTCACCCGCCCTGCTCTAGCCTCCTGAGTGTGCAGTGTCATGCTGTGTACATGTGCCAGCATGCCCAGGTTTTCCCTTGTCCCTCAGGCTCTTTTCCAGTGTTTGTGGCAGGTGCTGAATATAGCCTGACTGTTCTGTGAGATAGCTGCAGTGAAGAGCGGCTGTAAGCTTTTACTGTTTAGAGCTGCACAGTTTCTTCTGATTTCCAACAACAGTAACTCACAGCGACACAGAGAGTGTTTAGGGAAACCAAGCCTTCCTCTTCAACTCACATTTTCTTCTTAAACTATTTCTATGAATCATTCATTCTGTCTCTGTGTCTCTCTCTGAGTCTGTCTGTCTGTCTGTCTCTGGCAGACATTCTTCTGAAATGTTCCTTTTCTGTGGTTTGGTATTTTTTAAAAATTTGTTTTATTATTTTTTCTTTTTTACATATATCTTTATATTATTACACTTGAATAAAATAAACTATTGATAGCAAGAAGAACCACGAAACAATCAGGAATCATAAAAAGGTTACATTCATAATGTTTTGGCTATTTGTATTTGGCAGCCTTGAAGAAAACATCTCAGTTTGAGATTTTTTTTTTTCACCTTAATCTGGAAACTGAAGATTGGAGAAGTAAGCCTGTCCTGCATTTTCCCTGTGATACCATTTTTGGTGGTGATGGAATTATACCCATACAGTGGCTCAGGTTTTGAGTTGTGTAGGAACATGCACTACATTCCTTCACAGGATATTTGAAACCTATTTACAGTTTCTTAGAACCACAGAGGGGCCATGGCAGCCCTCTCAAATTGCTCTAGAATATAAATTCTGAGGTGCAGAGTTTCTGTAACCCCAAGCATTTAACCTGGTGTCAGGTGGCCTTCAGCGAGTTTGAATTGCACCGGTTTCCTGTTTTCACCGTTCTCTTTGGCCCTTATGTACCGCGTCCTATCCCCGGAGGGTGGGTGTGTTCCCATCCGCTGTGATGAATCACTGAATCTTAGGCTTTGCCGTCTTCCACCGAGGCTTGGGCTTTGTTTAGACGTAAGAATGCTGAGTAACTGATAAAAACTAACTCCAAAGCACTCTGCGGATAGAAAGTGCTTCATATGTAATAAATACTAATGGTTTCTCAAGATTAGGCCCAGCCCCAGATAAAAGTGCCAGTGTTGCAGGCTGCGGACCTGCTAGCAGGAGGCGGCTGGTTGAGGCTGGTTCCTGTCTTCGTTGTGTAGTTACCACATTCGCCTCCACGTGATGGCACATTTCCCACCGTGAGCAGGGCTTATTTTCCCAAACTCTCTAGGAATCAACCCTTCGTCATGGCAGGAGCTTAGCCGAGGGGGTGGGGGGTTTGCAGTGACAGGCAAGCTTTGAAGTTAGGGAGGGAATCTAGGCCTTTCCATATCTTGTCTCCTCCTTGAAATACCCAGAGTCATTTCTCATCTTTGATGTGTCAGTTCTTAGCATGGAGGGTCCTTTGTTTTGTTTGTACGTTTTCAGACAGGATTCTACTAAGTCGATCTGGATAGCCTTGAAGTTACTGTATAGCCCAGATGACCTTGACATCAGCCCCTCCTCCTTCCTGAGTACTTGGCATAAGAGGCCCGTGGGAACAGGCTCAGCTTTGTGGCAGTCATAAGAGGCAGATGTTGGCACCACTTCCTGAGGTAGCCAGTATGGCAGCCATGTCTCCTTGGACCATCAGCTCCAGAGGAACATCAGTCCGTCAGACGGGGTGCATTTCCTCACACTCCTCGCCTGCTTCCCTAGACAGGTCCTTTCTTTTTCTTGATTTCATCTAGGGAATTGTATGCCTTCTGTTGACTCTGGCGTGAGGGTCATCCCATGTCAGGTTTGGTGAATAGACGGTGGCCATGGACCAGCAGCCGGGAACTATGGTTTCAGCCATCTTTTCCCATCTTCTGAGAGCAATTAAGCAGAAGTACTCATTGAGCCTTGTGCTCGTTGGCCCTGTTCCTCTTTAGCAGTGGGGATCTAGGCAAACTGTGCAACAGACTTACTCAGGCGTAGGTCGTTGGGAAGCCTGAACAGCAATAAGATTGTGAGAATTGTTGTGACAGAAGAACACTTAAAAATATAACAAGCAAAACTGATAGTACTTCTTTCATTTTGGCCCGTCTTCTGACCCTTGCTTCCTGCTTCCATCTGTGTTTCTCCTGGTCAATCTGAGTCAGCCTTGTCGTCTCTCTTGTCTGACCCAAGCATAAGTTTTCTGCTCTCTCTCTTCTTTTGGCTTTTGCGTGCTTACACTCTTCCCAAAGGGAAGAAGTAGATTCTGGCTGAAACTCAACTTTTCCCAGCTGCCCCTTTGCTCTCAGTGTGAAATGGAGTGGATATTGAGAATCAGAGAACCTGCCATGGGACCTTAGGGCCCATCTACTGTGTTACTGCATTGAAAGATTCCTTTAAAGAAAGGGCTGCATCCTCAAAGACCATGGCCTGGTTGCCCGTGTGCCAAAGCATATTATTAACTCAAAGCAGCTGCACTCGATAGCAATGATAATAATAATAATAATAATAATAATAATAATAATAATAATATTATTATTATTATTATTATTATTATCATATTATTATTATTATTCATAGAGGTAAGACGCTTGTAGTAAAATATAAAATAACTTTTTTGGGGGGCTTGGCTTTTTTGAAATAGGAGTTTTTGCTCTGGCTATCCTGGAACTTGTTTTGTAGCCCAGGATGGCCTTGAACTCCAAGATCCACCTGCTCTGCTGAGATTAAAGGCATGCACCACCGTGCCTGGCAAGAGTGAACCTGTTCTTTAGTTTCATGGCTATTGGACCTATTTCCTGGTTGTTCCTTCCCCAGGAGGCATGTCTGTATGTGCTACATGTGGAAGGCAGGCGGTGCAACATTTTGCTTCTGCTAAGAACAGTTCTTTGTCTTGGGATGGGAATTCGGGAGCCACATTTGACACTAAGGCCGAGATTTCAGGAGCCAAACTCAGAGCGCTCTGTTGTGACCCGCAGCAGCTGAGACGATGGCTTTCTCCATGTCCCCCGAAGCTGACCAGTCCTGGACTACTGTTACCTGTCCTGAGTGAAGTGTCGGGGAGCGAGGACAGTGGTCATTCTCAACTTACAATAAGGCCGAGTCCCTTCCCCGTCCCCTTGGCACGGACCTCTGCCTTCAGGCTTTTCCTCCTGTCTCTGTGTCTAATGTTGGACATGAGCCCCAGGCACTCTTGAGATCATCTGTGTTAGCATGATAACTCTCACGGATTTCACATACAGAGTGAGGTAAATTGCTCCTTATAACTCAGCTTCTTGTACTCATCGAAACCAGCCTGGGTGATGGGTGTGTTATTTATATTGAGTGTTATGGGAATATGAAACATGTTTAAGAAGTTTCAAGTTCATGGCAGTTGTCACTGCAGGGTCAGGTTTAGAGTGAATTCTCCCTGACAGAAGCTTTGGATTTGTTTGTGCTCTGCACACTTTTGCTTTCTTTTTTCTGCTTTCCCGACCTGGAGGAAATTCTCCCTGAGGCCTGTGTGAGTGCCTGGAAGGCGTGCTCCCGTCTTTTTCACCTTCCTCCCATGGCGCCTGTTAGCTGGAGACCTCCCAAGTATGCCGTATTCAGAATCTGACTCTTCAGATCCTGGACTGGCTGTCAAGGGTAAATTTCCTGCAAAAACGCCTTCCAGTGAGTTCATTATTGTTCATGGTTTACTTGGTTTATCACAGGCCGGGGACAGCCTGATATTTGCTTTCCCGTCTGTGGTCTGGTGCAATGGACAGGACCCCTCTCTCGGTGTCTACTTTTCACCCATCCCTTATAATCCTTTGTGGCACTGTACAGTCTAGAGATGTTTTTGAGCATCTGGGAGCAGCCCAAGGATGGAGAGTGAGGATTTCGGAGGGGAGCTTCTGTTGGCGGATGGTCCTGGATGCTGTGTAATACAGCCAGCCTAGCCCATGTGACATCCCCACTCTCCAGGGAGCAGCCTGAGCCTCAGGCACTTATAGTATTGGTGCTTAGCATTTTTGTATTACTTTATATTTGCAAAGTGCTTTCCAGTGATTTATTAGCTGTTCTTGTTTTTAATAGCCCCCAGAGATAAGCTGATATCCAGCCTTCCGAGAATATAAATGCATAGAGTAGGCGCATCTCATCAGATATTATTGGATCTGGGGCCAGGACTCTGACCTCCTGGGATAAAGGCCGTTTGGGGTCACTGTCTTCTGTGGATCAGTGGGAGATCAAATGGACTTAGCTTCGGCTCCGGGAGCTTCTAAGGCAGAGACAGGATGGCTCTAGCTATTTGAGGAAGTGGTAAAGGGGCTGTTAGCGTGAGCTGGGAACAGTCCTGACTCTGCTGCTGCCTGGTGTGTTGAATGTGAGCAGTTATTTTCCCGACCCATGTCTCACACTCACTTACTGGTAAAAAAGAAACACCAAGGGCTTCCTTCACAGCCACTTCGGGGCTGCATTGTGCCAAGCGCGATTCAGCGGCTTTGGATTCTTTCTCCGTGGTCCTTGTACAGCCCGTGGATGATAGAGTAGGGCAAGATGGGTATAGATCTAAGCCATCGGGAGACCTTGTATTACAAAATGCTAGCCTTGCTTTTTCAAGATCCAAGGTCTGACAGTGAGGTACCTCTGGCTTTATTTTAAGAAGCACACTGTCCCAGTCATGGTAAAACTGCGGGAGTAAGTGGAGCTGCTGGTGACAAACCAGATGGGAGCCAGAGCTATCAATTCTCTATCTTATGGGTGTTGTAGAAAGTAATTAGCAATCTTGATTATCTCATTGGTTCAGCATAAATTTTAGGGCTGTGATGTAATGTGAGGAAACATTTAGTTGTCAGGTTTTAGGGCTGTATCAGATTTATTCTTGCAGGAAAAGTCTAGTTGTCCTGGCAACCTGAAATTGATTTTCTTTTTGCTCTTGTCAGCCGAAACTGGTCCCCTTTGAATCATTCCTCTAATTTAATATAGAGAGCTGTATGTCCCCACCTGGTGACTGGGTTGTTCTTAATGACAGACATCTCTAGCAAATGGTGCCTCTCTCCTACCTGAGCCAGGAGCTATAGTTTATTACTGCTGTCACCTATGTTGTTCCCTTGGTGGTTATTTATTTGTCTATGGAGTTAGGCGTAGAAAGAAAGTGGCATTTGAATAATTAAGAGCTCAATCAGGCCGGTAGAGCAGTGATGTAATTGGTATCCAATCGTATCCTTTCATTTTCGGTTACCTCAGGCCTGGGAGGGATTCCAGTGAGCTCCAGGAAGGGGGTTCTTTTGTGGGGATGCCTAACAGCTTTGTAACCTGGGGAGGGTGATGGTATGGCCCAGAACACAGAGAGATAGGGAAGGTTGCCCCTGTCCTCTCTGTCAAGGAGATCAAGGTGGACTACAAAATATAGAATTAGCAGTTAATCAGAGATGAATGCCCATGGCACATGAGGACCAGGGGGAGAGCTTGCCTCTTCGCTTAAATGATTGTAGACCCTGTGGGCCGCCTCTCCTGAGTCTCATGACACAGAGAAAGAGACTTGTGGTGAGGATCTATCTGTGCCAGTCATTTTGGATGAAACCTGAAAACCAGCAGACATCCCAGAAGTGAGGCAACGAGGAACTAGATAGCAGTTATCACAAAGCCAGCTGTCCAGAGTCCACATTCTGCTGACTTCATTGTGCATCCCGGCACAGTTCTACAGTGACTTAGTTCCCAGATGATGTATGAGTCTTTCAAGGGAAGCCATTTTTACCAGGAGTGAGAACACTGGCTTAACCTTCTTCTAGGTGGTGTTGGAACACCCTGACATGAATGAAGAGAGAAGGAGAGAGAGAGAGAGAGAGAGAGAGAGAGAGAGAGAGAGGGAGTGTGAGCATGCTGTCCAGATGGATTGTTTAGGTCCAGGAGTCCCTGCTTTGCGGGCCCCATGGCCTTAGGCAAGTTGTTTAGTTTCTGTGACTTTGGCCTTCTTCTCTGTCAAATGGCTAATGGGGCCGACAAAGGCATCTGTGAGGCTTAAGTGGACTGATGCATGCGGAATGCTTAAAAAAATAACTTGCATACATTCAGCATTTAATCAATGTTGCTATGGTTATTAATGTGGGGAAGACATTTGAATACACTAAAACATTTAACAGTCTTTTAAATAGCTATGGATACAATAGGAACATATGAACTTGGGTTGTCAAATAGGCAGTGGCTGAGTTCGTGGGCTCATGTGTACTTACCAGTAGTAAAGCGGTAGAGAAAGAGCGTGTGTCTCGATAAGAAAAGCTCCAAAATCATATTGCAGGAATATGCAGAGAACATGGTAGGGGAATTAATGACTGATCTTGTGACTTACAAACCCCAAACTCACCCCCTTATACATTTTTTTTTTTAATGAAATAATCACCATGAATGATTGGTATGTATCTACTTTCCCTGAACGCTTATATGCCTGATATATTTTGGCTGAGGAATTTTAGGGTTAACTTACAGTAGGGTTAAATACAGGAAGCCCAGGGAAGGAGGAAGACCTCTGGGAAGGAAGTTGTTTTAGGGGTAGAGCAGCTGGCAGCCTCTGCTCAGCTCTCTTTAGCCCCTTTTCTCCAATGCAGAGGGAGAGGCACGCCTACTTCAGACACTGGGCCAATGCAGTTTGGTCAGAGCAGGTTTTATTCCTAAGACTGTCATCCGCCTATCAGAGTTGTTTGTTTCTTAGAGCAGGGAAGTGGCTTACATGCTTACTTTGATTTTTTTTTTTTTTTTTTTTTTTGCCCTGCTCTCCTTTTCTCACAAGGGATTGGTCTCAGAGCCCATACCTGCCACTGGGGTACTTCTCCAGCCTTTGGTCCTTTATCTCCTTTAAGAAGACTGAGCAATCACCCACCCTATCACTAGGAAAGCAGACACAGCTAAGGTGCCGTGTTTGTGAAATTGGGGGAAGTTACAGCTTTGTTTTTATCACTCTGGCCTTTGGGAACGGTCCAGGGTCAGCCTCCTCCCTTGACATCCTCGATAAATCCACTTCCCACCAGTGCTGTGAGGACCTGTGCTAGATTGCTGCCTGTGCAACATCTCCTCCTGACCTGCTGTGGAGTCCTGCTCTGAGTGACTCATGAGTAATAGTCCGTTGTGTTTAAGCTACTTCTGGCCCCGGATGTGAGCAGAAGGGAGATACAGGAGGCGGGGACCATGCATGGGAGATACAGGAGGCGGGGACCATGCATGGAGATACAGGAGGCGGGGACCATGCATGGGAGATACAGGAGGCGGGGACCATGCATGGAGATACAGGAGGCGGGGACCATGCATGGAGATACAGGAGGCGGGGACCATGCATGGGAGATACAGGAGGCGGGGACCATGCATGGAGATACAGGAGGCGGGGACCATGCATGGGAGATACAGGAGGCGGGGACCATGCATGGGAGATACAGGAGGCGGGGACCATGCATGGGAGATACAGGAGGCAGGGACCATGCATGGGAGATACAGGAGGCGGGGACCATGCATGGGAGATACAGGAGGCGGGGACCATGCATGGAGATACAGGAGGCGGGGACCATGCATGGGAGATACAGGAGGCAGGGACCATGCATGGGAGATACAGGAGGCGGGGACCATGCATGGGAGATACAGGAGGCGGGGACCATGCATGGGAGATACAGGAGGCGGGGACCATGCATGGGAGATACAGGAGGCGGGGACCATGCATGGGAGATACAGGAGGCGGGGACCATGCATGGAGATACAGGAGGCGGGGACCATGCATGGGAGATACAGGAGGCGGGGACCATGCATGGAGATACAGGAGGCGGGGACCATGCATGGAGATACAGGAGGCGGGGACCATGCATGGAGATACAGGAGGCGGGGACCATGCATGGAGATACAGGAGGCGGGGACCATGCATGGAGATACAGGAGGCGGGGACCATGCATGGAGATACAGGAGGCGGGGACCATGCATGGGAGATACAGGAGGCGGGGACCATGCATGAAGAAGAGCAAGCCTGGGGCAGACTTCGCAGCCCATCCTTACAGGATTGTGGGCCTGCCCAGATCTGTGATCTGCCAGTAGCCAGGAAGGGCCGCTTTGTGGGTGTCCCAGGTTTATTTAGGTAGACCACCTCTCAGTGTGCTGGGCACTTCTAACACTAGGGAAATAAGTTCTTCAGTAGGCAGTGTCCACAAGTCCTTCTCCATGGCCATGTTGCCTTCCTCTGTCCTGGGCCTGGAGCCTACCCAGTTACAGAAATATTGATCTTTGGCTGTTACCTGACTGGGAGATCTGAAATCTGAATTGTTCTTCATTGTTCTATATTCCTGTTAGCTGTTTTTCTCTGTAAGTACTAAGCTTGATGCCTTGTAGTCTTTAACCATAGATACTGGCTATCCGAATAATAGAATGTGAAGATTGTTAGATGTGTTCTTAAAATTATAATACTGAAAATTTAGAGAACTCTGAGAATGCTGATTTATTTTCCCAAAATCTCAAAGAGTAAATTACATACTTAAAAAAAGAAAAGAAAAGAAAACAAAACCCAGCAGTGTGCTAGCAAAGATGCATTGCCTCGAGAATCTGAGTTCTAAGGCTGCTTGTGTTTGAGTGATGTGTATAGCCTCAGTGGTACTGAGTAAACAGACCTAGTAAGCTCTACTTTAAGTGACTTTACCTAGGGATAAATATACCTTGGATGCCAAGTTGTAAAGATTAGCAGATGTCTTTAAGGGTCCAGAACAGTGTCTGGTACATGACCGGTCCAGATGGCCAGCCTCTGTGGATGGTGGACATGCTTATTGGGGTGGCATACTCATAGGTTCTGGCTGCAGGTTCCCTCTGTGGCCATACTGCCTTGCCCTGTCCCAGTCTCCCTTTAGAATCCAGACCTTGGCACCAGCCTGGTCCTGGAGTTGCTGATCTTAGGTGGGTGTAAAACTTAGGTGGGTGTTAGAACTTGTCGATGAAGAGCTGTTGAAGACCTGGCAGAGTCTTATCTGAAAGGCAATAAGGGAAGGTTGAGGATGCTGATGGAGAGGTGAGTTAGTTTTCACTGTAGGTAGAGGTGACCTGGCCCAGCCTAGAATTGTGGCAGGTGAGGGCAGGTAAACTGAGTGGTGGGAAGGATGGCTACAAGAGAGGCCTGAGGAAGAGGTTGAAGTTTAAAGTCTGAGTTTGTGATAGAGTCTGAGCCATCGCAGTCTTGCAGCTGATTAGCTGCAGCCTTCTGCAGGGGCCACTTTCTAGTCTGTGCCCCACATGCGTGTTTGCATATCTGCGTAAGCCTGTATGAATAACAGGGCCAGTGAGTTCAGGGACTTACCCAGGGCCATAAAGCTAGGAAAAAGCTTTCATTTGACTGAAGAGTTAAGTTTGGTAATGACTATGAGTGACAGCAACGGGGTAGCAGGAACTCGGAGGGAAAGGACCTCTGCCCCGTTTCCTGCACCCCAGGCAGGCAATGAGTAGGAGTTTTAAGTTTCAGTATTTGACAGTGTCACCTCCTCTGCTTTCCCAGAAACTATTCCTCGAAGTATGAATTGAGTCGTTCTTCTGTTGGGAGATGCCTCAGCTCAGAGTTGACTTTCTGCTCTGGCTGTTTACTAAAACATGGCAACAACTGGTAATTTAGAAGTAGTGTAGTCAAATGGAAAAAAAAAAAGAAAAAGAAAACAAAAACAAACAAATGAACAAAAAAACCCCAGTGCTGTGAGGCCAGGAGGCCTGGGTGTGGGTCTAGAGGCCTGTGTGAACTAGACTGGTGAAATTGCTTGTTACTGCCTCAATCCGTCTTCTATAAAGTTGGAGGGCAATGGTTTCTGTTTGATGAGATTGTCCTGGCAGTGTTTCGCAAACTTAGTATGGGGACATGGATACGAATGCTTTTTCTCCATATGTGAATTGTGGAAGTGAGGAGCTGCTGAGCAGCACTTGAAAGTTGTGCACATCTAGAAGACGTGGCAGGGTCCTTATATCCTCATGTTTTCATTTCTTCAAGAGCTGTGTGTATGTGAACGTGCATATATGTGCATGCATGCCTGCACACACATGGGAGTTGTTTCAGAGTGTGGTGGTTGAAGCTACCCACTATGTAGCTCTCCTCTGCCCTTCGCAAAGAAAGGCCTGCCATCAGTGTCCTCTGCCCCTGTCCCAAGCTGTGGGCCAAGAGCCCTTGAGGTCTAGAATTTCCTTTCTTATTGTATTGTTTTGGGAGAATTGCTGAGTTTCTAGCATAATAATAATAATAGTGATGATGATGATGATGATGATCATAATAATAATGATAATAATAAATTTCATAAGCTCAGTTGTGCCTGCATGAAGGAGCCATCGGGAGAGACCTGTGAGCTGGACTGAGCTCTTTGTATTGGTGGAGGCTCTCCCATGCTTGGCTGCTAGTGTCCTAGGACACCATTTGTTTTGAAAAGGTCAGAAGAGGGACGGGTGAGCATTTAGGGGCACGGGACTCCCTAAGAGCTTTGGCATGAGCTGGGCTAAGATCCCTGCCGCACCTCGTCACAGTATGGCAGATTCTGTTCCCTGCTCTGAGCCTCTCTATCCTGTGCCTAGGTCTTTCTCAGCGGAAGAAAGATCTTCAGGACTCTTTAGCTCCCAAGTCCCTGAGAAGGTGGATAGAAGTCTCTGTTTGGTGCTGCGCTTTCTGTGTGTGGCAGCGGCTTGGTCATTGGCTACTCAGGTTTGAATGAGTCACCACACTTGTGACCCTGGGTGCTTGGCAGCACACTAACTTAGTCAGAAGGCAAAGCTGCTTCTTCTGACCCTAGAGCCCACCCACCGCGTGGGTGAGAGTCTCGGGACCTTCCCTTCCACGTCTGTGGTCACGTCTCAGGTGTTCTCTCTCATACTGCTTTATGGGGTTGATGTGGAAGCCAAGAAGAATTTTAGTTTAAAAAACAATATTGTACTCTTTAGACCTCAGGCCATTTAAAACAGGTAGCTAGGGACCAGTAAGATGACTCAGTGTGCTGTCAATCCTGGTGGCTCGAGTTCGGGCCTCAGAGTGCAGGTGGTGGAGGGGAGAGAAGCCGACTCTCAGAAGCTGACTTCTAAGAACTGTGCTCCATGGCCTGCACGTCCTGCTGCCTTCACACACAAAACTGGAAGAAAAACAAGCCTCCTCCTTGAGTACATGTGCTGACTCTAAAAAAAAGAAAATCAGTTGGAACTTGAGGGCAGTTGGAAAGTGGGCCCCTCTGTTTTTACCTGGCACGTGTGGTCCCTGAATTTAGGCTCGTACCATGTTGGAGATATTTGGTTGAAAGAGAACCATGTAAGTTAAAGCTGAAGACACTCGGCTTTCCACCAGCCTTAACCTACCATGGTCCCTGCATTTTTTCCCCCATAGATCCTTGGTTTTGAGAGATCCATTAAAAAAACAATCTCCTCTCCCCCCCCCTCTCTCTCTCTCACACACACACACACACACACACACACACACATTTGTATAACAAAGCATACATGTGGAAGCTGGAGGACAGGGGGAGGGCACTTGGGGATTGAACACAGGTGGCCAGGCTTGGTGGCAAGTGCCTTTACCAGCTGAGCCATCTCTTTGGCCCTTGACCCCATTTTTAATGCAACCCATGTGTTTCTTGCAGAGACACATAGTCACTGGGTGGCAGAAGGTTCCTATCTGACAAGTGGAGGTCTAGCAAGGTCATGCGTTGAGGAAATTAGCAAAGTCAAGACAAGAAGCCAAGTCTTTAATCCTCGGTTCTCTGCTCTTTCTAACACATCACTCCTCCCTCCTGTCAGGTGAAGAGAGAACCAGATGGTTTGACAAATGGCTCTTGTTGCTGTCAAATCTGCCTCTCTTTCTGCTCTGACAGACAGTTCTTACCTTCCCTCTTTAGGGCGGGGGGTGGGGGGGTGGAGTGTGATGATGGGAGGGGAGGAAGGCTGAAAACAATCTGCTCCATTCTCTGCGTGACATAGGTGTCCAGGAAGCTTTGGTTTCTCTGGAGAAGCAAGGCAAAGGGAATGAGTAGTCATCATCACTTCGAATTTCCACACATAGAGGCTTAGAAATGGAAGGCTGTGTTTTGGAGACATTGATTTCACATATATCTGTCTTTAAAAATCATGTTTAGGATGCCATATCCATAAATAATAATAAGACTCTTTGATTCCAATTTTCAGGTGAGATTAGCATTTTATTGAGTATTTTATCTGTCAGATGCAATACTCTGTGTAGCATCCTCCCAGGCTTATTAGCATAATTGCCATGCTTAAGCAACAATAAAAAATTCAGCAGTAAAATAGCAGTTAGTGCAGGCAATTTGTTATCAAAAGCTTTTACTTAAGGACAGCTCCAGCCTGCATTTATTAGCATGTAAGGGTTGTAATTTATTTTTATTTGGAAAAACAAAAAGAGAGAAAGAGAGTTTGCCTTTTCTGTTTTAGAAAGAATAGAGGAATTAGAAAGCATTGACTCTCTGTAAAATTGTCCACATCCCATCTTCCTTGGCTGAATGCAGGCTGTGCCGGGAGACGCGTCCCACTTGAGGCATGTTGGCTCAGACAAGAAGTTGCTCTCCCAGGCACTGGAACAAATGAGTAGTACTGTCCCTTTCTGTTTGTACAGACATTCCCCAAAAACACTTTCAAATGTGTGTTGCTGTTTGAATTTCACACTAGTTTTGTGAGGCCTCCGGTCTTAGCAGTAAGAAACTGAGTTGGAATGTCTGATCCTGGTTGAGGCTTTGAGTGACATAGCCTTTCAGGAGCAATTCTTCCAGCCCTTAGGCACACCTCTGTGTGGTAATTCTTCATGTCACTGCCCCCAGTTCCTGGCTTGGATATTGTTTATCCTGCTGTATGGTGGAGGACTATTCCTTACGCACATACATAGACAGGTCAAGTGATGTGGCGCCTGCGCCACTGCAGTACCGAGTCGAGGGCGAGGGACTGCGGATTTAACTCACACACACACACACACACACACTCTCTCTCTCTCTCTCTCTCTCTCTCTCTCTCTCTCTCTCTCTAACACAGCGGGTCCTTCATGCTAAGAGAACAGCAACTGCAAGAGCAGCCGCGGCAGCGATTTATTATTCTCGTCCGGCGTTCCAAAGAGTCTTCTTATAGGCAGCAAAACAGGAATCCTCTTCCCAGGTGAAATCCCTCAAGGGGTGATCGCACACAGGAGGACAAGTCCCAAGGAAGGGAGGGGCGTGTTCTCAGAGCAGTAAACATGACTAGCTAACCAAGATAAACACAGACATGGAAGCTGCTAGAAACAGGACATGAAACAGCAAGACAGGCAGGCAGCCCAGTCAGGCCTGGTTCCTACAAAGTGACATGTAGGCAATACACATAAACATGTCTTTACACACAAACCTGTGAATATACATACATATCTATGCACAGACACATCCATACACACATATTTTTCTCCACACGTTCTTAGTTTTATTTTGTGTTTGTGTGTTACATGCATGTGTGTGTATGTGTGTGCATACCTTCTTCCCCGTGGGTACACACAGAGGCCAGAGATTGCTATCAGTACATCTTTTCTATCTTCAGTTTACTTTTGGAGACAAGGTCTCTCATTACACCTGAAGCTCACTAATTTGGCCAGGTTGGTCAGTGAGCCTCTGGTATTTGCCTGTGTCTGTCACTGTACTGGTGTTACAGACAGTGTACTTCTACATCTGGTGTTTATTTGGGTGCTGGGGATGCAACCTCAAGTCCTCTTGCTTGTACTACAAGCACCTTACTCACAGGGCCATCTTTCTGACCCCCACCCCCACCCCTGCAGTCTAATTCTTTGCTCACTTGTGCTTCCTTCAGTTCTCTGGCCGGAACAGTTCTGGCTGATGAGTTTCTCTTGACTCAAGTGTCTGCCTTTAGAGTCTCTGCCTTTCATTCCCTGTGTATATCTGTCTCACTCTCTGACTGACTCAGAAAAAGTACTCTTGTTTGGCACCTGTGAGGGACCAGCTACAGTAGAAATCTTTTTTTTTTTTTAAATAAGTAATGTTGCTAGTCTCCACAGAGCCGACAGATAGGATTTTAAAAGGTGGAGATTTAGAAGTCATTTTCCACCTCTATTTCTTGAGAAAGGTATCAGAAATAAATAAGAACATTAGATTGAGGCTTTTTAGTGTGGTTTAGGGCTGAAATTATAGTGATAATTTTCGAATTGGAGATAACGTTTTTGGTGAAAATGGACAATTTGAAGCTTGTAAACCTGGAGATACGTTATTTTAGCATCTTACGTCCTTTGTTTGCTTGGCAGTAAGTTCTAGGAAAGAGTGAATCATCACCAACTGGGATGTCTCTAGTAGGAAAGGCTTTGTGTAGGCCCCTTGAGGTTTATGGACTAACTCAGATGGGGCCAGAGACGTAAGACATGTTTCTACTGTCAGAGAGATATTAATAATATCTTGAGGATGTTCTCTCCTGAGGACCTATCATACAGTAGGAGCTCAGCTAGGATGCTCTCTTACGTCATTTAGTTTTTGTGTTGCATTCAGTTGTTCGTTGAGTGAGTGTCTGTGGTACATCTAGTGTCTACCAGTCATGTTGGTGTGTTGCACGCGTCACCTCATTTGATTGCCGTACAAACCATAAGCCATACTTTCTGTTACATTCTCAGTGTATAGATGAGGAAACTTAGCAAGGAGGGCCTAAGTGATTGTACCTGTCACACACCTGACAAATAGCAGAGCTGCCCTCGGCCCCCAGGCATATTTCGTAGTATATCAGTTGGCAAAAGAAGAAAATAAGTAAGGAAACAAGACTGAAGGGGGAGACAGATGACCCAGAGTCCAATACGATGTCAGGACTAGGGTGGAACCTAGACATACAAAGAACAACAAATCTGAAACTGGCCAGAGTACCTTTCAGTGTTCTTAAAACTTCAGTTAAATGGGTTTTTGGGGGCTTCAGTGTCTGTTTTGACTGGGAATAATTAAATCTGTCTCATAATACAACTATGGAGATAAGTCTCTCTCCTAGTATCATTGTGAGAATAAATGGGGGCGGGGAGGGAACAAAGATGCTGGCATCCAGCATCTCTTGCTTGCCCTACAGCAAAACAGTTTTGGGGGCTGGTAAGGCATGGCCACCAAACTGTGGTCTTTGTCTAAGTCTGTTACACATCATAATACAGGACCTTGGAAAACAACTTCTTTGTGCATCAGTTTCTTCATCAGTAAAATAAATTCCATCCTGAAGATTCAATAAGTTAAAATAATGTAGAGTAATTTTTAGGACACACAAGCCCTTATAGCCTTAGCTCTCACGGCTCCCTTGTGCTTTAGTGGTGAAAGAGAACCCTGCACATTCTTGGCCCTTTACTCGAGGACAGTGGAACAGTTTAGCTTTGGAGGGAGAAGTTGCCTTTACACAGCCGTTACCGTCCTTAGAGGAGCTTTGGGTTTTTCTGTCTCTGACCTTTGATATCTGCAGATAGTAGAAGGCAGCAGAAACCTTAGATGACAGTGGATGAGTGGAATGGAACGTACCTTCACTCCTGATAAACCGTGGTGGAAAGTTACCTGGTGGCTACCACAGGCCAGTTTGTTGGCCAAAAATGGGCCAGGAGTGGTATTTTTCTGGGTCTCTTTGGCAGGTTCTTTCTTTCCTTGGACTATACATGTTTGGGTCCTTATCCTGGAGCTGCCTGACACTTCTCTTCTCTAGAAAGCATTGACAGACTTTGAAAGTACCAGGCAGGGGCTGGGTAGAAATATCTTCAAAAGTAATTCACTCTAACGTAGGTCCATCACCCACCTTTACAGTGATGCCACAGTTTACAGGAGCCTCTTTAGGGCCTTCTCCTTTATTGTTCCAAACTACAGCTATATAGTGGTGTGTGTGTGTGTGTGTGTGTGTGTGTGTGTTTGTGTTTTCCTGGAATTGATAGTATGGATTTAGGGGTATTCTTTGGCCTACTCAAAATAGAAACAGTTGCTCATGTCATTAAAAAAAAAAAACCTTTATGGGAAAGGACATTAAGATGCAGCTTTATGCTGAATGTGGGGCTTTGGGATTTCCAAAGCCCTTGAACACATTTTCTCCTATGTGCTTCCTAGTGTCCTAAGAGGCAGGCGAGGCAGGGCTTCTTTGAGTGCCCTTCTGTATTTAGGGAGGGTCACAGAAGTTCACAGAGATGCACTGAGTTTCCCTGCAGCCACGATGGCTGGAAGCCCACAGCATTCTGGGATGTATTGTGTTTTAAGTTCAGTGAGACTGTTCTTACCAAGGGCTACCAGGGTACGTAGAGCTGGAATTGATCCTAATCATGTTCCCGTTTACTTTCCTCCTTCAAGTAGGCTGGTTAAAACCACCTATAGTTTGCTATGAATTAAGTATAAATAGAATTAAATCTCTAGGACTTTCAGTTAAACCAGCATGTGTTTCTCAAAAAAAAAAAATCAAATGTCAAAGTATTTCCTGAAACTTGCTTTAATGAAGAGGAGAGGTGAAGGAAACACTCCTTTTTTTTGCATGGTGATTAGGAAACAGGATGTGCAAACCTGCTGTATGAATTTAAAGAGGCACACTCATGCTGATGCAAAACCTGGATGGGCACCTCACAGAGCCTCATGCTGGCAAGAATGTTAAGTGAAAGATCGTCCCCTTCAGCATACTAATGACTTTGTGTGAAAGTGAAACTGTTTTGTAAGTTGGATCTGAGAGGTTTTATGTCCCTACTCATAAAAAACAAAACCAAACAACTAAACTCGCCTCCAGGATCCAGTTCTGATTACAGGCTGTCTTGGTTGGAGAGCCCAGCGTGTCCTCAGGCGACAGGACAGAGGGACAGAGATGTCCCTGAGCTTCTTACTGACTTGGACTCCCTCACTCTGCTTAGAAGTGGAAAGGGTTAAATTATCTCTGGCAAATGCTCTGGAGTCCCTCAGAATCGGTAGCCCTCAGGAAGTCTAGTGCAGAGACTGTGCATTTTGAAAAATTATTTCCTCCCTTCATACTGTGTAGTTTCTTATGTGGCAACTTTTGAGTGTACGGTTGTCTTTCCGAAGGCCTGTGGTAGAGGCTCCCATTGGTGTGAACGACCCTTTTGAATCTTTGACATTCTGTGTTTGATCATCTTTCTTGGGGGCTATAAAGTCTAGTTATATTTCCTGGTGTGATTTATGCATAAGGTACAGAGCAGCTTGTACATTTTAAGGTCACATAATTGTGGAGTCTCTACTTTCATAGGAGTCTGTGTATCTTACACCCCCTTTCCCTCTTCTCCACAGAAATTTAGGAATGAAATTGCTAGTGTGGCAGGGGTTGCATAGAGGACAACAGAGGATTTTCCTTTATGTTTCTCTTACATTCTTCTATTTAATTGGGTTTTGAATGGTATGGGTTTCTTTTATGAACCTAGAAAATATTTGTCAGTTAGATTGTGGTGATGGTTTACAAATCTATGACTACTAAAAACTGTATTTAGACTTCATGTTGTATATGTATTGCATCTCAGTGCACTTATGAAGACATTTAGTCTGCCCGTCAATGGAAAATCTTGCCCAGTTTCTTTAGGGAATCAAAGTAGTTTATATTGCCAAGTTTTTAACTCTCCTTGATTTCTTTGGGGGCAAAGTCGCCTTGCGTACTTAACAGTGACGGATGGACACAATGAAGAAAAGGTTGCCAACGCAGCTAGAGTCCCCCAGATTTGAAATAACGTTTCTCCGTTTCTCTGAGCACAGACCTGTATTTTGAGCTTTAAAAACTAATACCTGCTAAAATGTTGATTAGTGAGCCATCCGATAAGAAATCACAGGGTACTGACAGCCCTGATTGTATAACTAGGCGTTTGGGATTGTGTTCATGGTTTGCTTGTCAGCACAGGAGAAAATGTGTGATTATGTTGAATGATGGTTAATTTTCTTATCCACCCATTTTAAAAATAAAGGTATACAGCTGGAAGACAGGTGCCCTGGAGGTGAAAAGGAGACCTGCAGTTCCAGAATACTGAATTCCAGAAAGAGTTTAGGGGGGAACAAATTCCAGTTTTAAGTATTGGGATTTGAATCCTGGCTGAGTTATACTGGCTCTGCTTCCGGGTCAGAGACTGCTCCCAAGGCTTTACAAAGGGTGTTTCATTTACTCTCATACTGGGGTGAGTCCAGACAGAGGTCCTGTCCCTTGCTTATAGGCCATTGTCCCGTCCTAGTGGCTGTGTGTAGAGGCAGGAGAGGACTTGCCTTTCTACCTTTGCACGTGAACAGTCCGTACACAAAACAGTCCTCTTTGATCGAGTATCCCGTGAAACCGATTCACATGAACTCCAATTAAAGTTTAATGAACAAGTGGGTGTATTAATATCAGCTGAGTAATGTAGGCAGCGCGGATTCCAGTAAGTGACTCACTTCTCTGAGGAGCAGCTCGGTGCCCGTGCACGGTTAGAGTTACTAGAAAGCTTCTAGCTCTATTTGAGTGGATCTGGTCTGGGTCCTGTAACTCTAGCAACCCTCAGGGCTTGTTATTCATCTAGTGACAAAACCACAGTCATCCAGACCTCTGTTCTCAAAGCGAGCTTGGGGATGGGAGTCTTGTTCACATCGACCAATTAGGCCCTCTATGGAATACTGCCCATTAGGGCTTTTTTAATATTTTTTATTTTTTGCCTTCTTCCTGTGATTGCTCCCACTCCTTCAGTGGCAGTTCTTTTCCTCCTCAAAGCCTAGAGGCGCATGTTTTGAATTAGCATCCTAGTGCCTCACTTCTATCTGCATCTGCTGGTCTGTCTCAGTCTAAATATAGTTCTCAAGGCTACACCCCATACAGCACGATGATCTTGCAGTTCATGAGCCGTGTTGGGGATAGCCCTGTTCTGGCTAGAGACAGATGCTTATATCTTCTTCCTGGGAAAGATAATCATACGTATGTCTTTGGGTTCCTGTAGCTGCCACAAAACACCATGACCAAAAAGCGAGTCGCAAAGGAAAGGGTTTATTTGGCTCATATCTCCACATTGCTGTTCATCATTGAAGGAAGCCAGGACAGGAACTCAAACAGGGCAGAACCCTGGAGGCAGGAGCTGATGCAGAGGCCGTGGAGGGGTGCTGCTTACTGGCTTGCTCCCCATGGCTTGAGCAGCCTGCTTTCTTACAGAACCCAGACCACATGCCCAGGCATGGAACCACCCACAGTGAGCTGGCCCTGCCTCCATCAATTACTAATTTAAAAAAGTCCTTACAGCCAGGTCTTATGAATGCTATCCTCAATTCAGGCTCTCTCCTTCCAGAAAACTCAAGTTGTTTGTGTGACAAGTTGACATGAGACTAGATGGCACAAAGCATAATGCTCTTAATTTGAGACCTGCCCGGCACATAGGATCTCAGTAAATGTTTGTTAACTTGGCTGAGTGGAAGAGGGCTGAAGAAGATGACTCAGAAATAAATGGGTTCAGTCACTGATAATCTAGTAGTTCTCAGTCCTGTAGACATTGGACTCTATAATCTCAGGATGACAGAAGACAGAAACTTGGAAGAGACGATATGCCATGAGGATCTGAAAAACAGATTCCAGAAACTGGCTGCATGTGAGAAGGTGCAGGGTTGAGGTGGGGCCAGGATAGGGCTTGGGAAGGCTGTCTCGGCCTATCTGTCCATGAGCATGAGCCACAGCAGAAGGCACCGGGCATTCAGTGCTGGGTTAGGAAACATACTGAGAGTGACAGTGGGTTGGCTAAGCTTTACCCCTGGCCACCAAGAGTCAACCCAGTTCCAACTGCTGTTCTGACTCTGGGTTTTTTTTTTTTTTCATACTTACTGTAAACTGGTAAAATCGGTACAGATGCCCCACAGAGGGAGACTAGAAGTCTTTCAGCTCGGTGGGGCTTGCCAACACAGCAACCGTCTCACTGTCTTTCTCCCAGGCAATTCCTCCAAAATAAGGGGCTACATCTGCAAATCTTGCAACCTTGAAGGTCAGGCAGTATAACTCCAAGTGGTCTGGTAAGTCTTGAAAGGTTGCACACGCCTGGTTCCATTCTAAGCCAGACAGCCCTGCAATTCATGCCTCCTTCCTGTGGAGAACAGAGGGATCCCAACCGAAAGGGAAAAGGCCAGAAGGGCAGGAGATGTTCTGATATTGCTTGGCTTCTTGCCCTCCACTCTCCAATGTCAGTACAGTTCCTTTAGGAGAAAAGCTAGGAGGCTGGACCGGGAGCACAGGGCCAGCTGAGCAGGGGATGATGTAATCCCGTCTGTAATTTAGGCCGCCTAATCTACTGATGCAACCTCAAAAGGAAGGACGCACTTCGATTGCTGAGACTTGAGCAAACAAATCTTGCTTAATACTGTCAGGGCCTGTGGTGCAAAGGTCAGCTCCCATACAGAAATAAGTGGACGTTGGTGCCAAGCATGGGACATAACTCTTCAATATGAGAGCCATGTCTCCCTCCTAAGCGTCTTAGAGTCTTTCACAGGGTAAGAAACCCAAGGAGAAAAGATACTCGTTCCTCAGTACAGGGTCAGGGCATTTGATACGGTCCATTTTTGGAAGTTTGACGAAAGCAGAGGGGATTCTCGCGAATCAGAGATTGCTTCACATGGGGAGCCTGTAAGTTGCTAATAGAAAACCGAGGATCACCTACTAGATTTTTCAGCATGTGAGTCAACAGTTGATCCGTTCTATATTTCTACATCTTTGGGGCGTGGACCACGCCATTTGCCCCGTGAGATTCTTCTTAGGTCATCCTAATGGATACTTCTCCAAACTTACTGGTTGTAAAATCATACAACGCTTCAAGAGTCTGAAAGAGAAAGACGCCCTGAGAACACGGAAAGAGCTAGGCGGCCACAAAGGTCAGAGAAAGGGTGTGGTCCCAGCTGGGAGAGGAAGCTCCCAGAGACACAGGGGAAGAAGGCTCAGCCTTCAGCCCTCGCGATGCTCCTCCACCCGAGGCTCATTCCCACAGGCCGTCTGTATCCTGCCAGCAGTGCTTTGGTTGTTCCCACGTGGGCTCTTTGGGTTCCACACCGGCAGGAGGAGACTGAGGGCAGGTGCTCTTAGCCGTAAGAATGGTTGCAAGGTTCTTTTCTCTCTTTGGGCTCCCCTGCTTCCCTAAGACCGCAGCACTGTTTCTTGTGAACTCAAGCCCTCAGCAAATTGACTTTTTTAAATACATATTATCTGTATAATGAACTGGACCCTGCATCTGTGGCGGCACCTTAGTTTTTTTTTTTTTTGTTTTTTTGTTTTTGTTTTTTTTTTTTGTCAGAATCAGTTCATTCTTTATCAAAAAGCACAGCCCAGACATTGAGTTTGCTGGCTGAGGACGCCAGCCAAGTATTGTTCTTCACCAAGCACTGGACCCTCTTGGGTCTCTCTGTGTGTACCGTGTGGAGGTCTCACTGTAACTTGTAGTCATATATATCTCTTGTTTGAAAACTGTAGATGCTCTCTGGCTGTCTCAGGAGGGAGCACGGCCTCAGTAAACTGTAGTGTAAAAACCTGTCTGATGAAGGGGCAGGGAAGCATCACAGAGCAGGCTTGGTGGCTCATACCAAGAGCAGCCAGACTGGCTTCCTCTGTGATGAGGTACCGGACTAATTTCCCTGGGGTGTTACTGTCGTCTTCAAGAGCTTTTGAGTCTCTGTCCCCTAGTCCTTTCTACATTGTAGAAACTGTGCCCATGGCTGGGCATCTTCATTGAGGTTCATCTGAATTTCGTGAGGATAACAGGGCTTGTGAATTGCTAACAATAGCAACAGTCAGAACTCGTATAAGGCTTCCCGAGGGATGATGCTGAAGGAGCCCAAGAAGGCAATAGTGGGCAGGTTTCTGTTTGAAGCAGGATGTTAGAACTTTGAGGCGAGAAGGAAACGAAACAATTTTGGTGTCCTTTTAGAAAAGGAAAAGAAAGAAAGAAAGAAACAAAACCCCATTTCTGAGCAAAGTGCATGGGTCGTGTACAATAGGGAACCAGGAAACAGAGCCAGGCCTGTCCCTGTCACACTGTGATCTTAAAAATGCCTGCATCATGGATGGGACTCGGCAGGGGCTCATTTCTGAGCTGTCAGCGGGTCAGGTGAATTGATCCATGTGGAAGTTCTCTGCAAGCACGTCTTCCTAGTTGTTGTTTTAAACAAGCACTTCTTCCCCCTAAAGTGAAGCAAACCCACCTTTTCAATTATGTTACCTAGGCTTCTTTTGGAAAATTGACCCATGAGTACACTGGGACCCCACTGTTCCAGTTAACACATGTGGCTTTTAAAAAGAAAAGCTACTTGTTATACATACTTGGTTTTGTTCTGTTTCCTTTGCATAATGTTAATATTTCAATCCTCTATGTTATTTAATGCTCTTCAAAATGTGTTTTCATTGCTGTGGTGTTGTATCATGTATTACATGCGTTGTGATGCTCCAGGATATCAGTTCCTTTCTAAGTAACAGTGCTTTAAAACCAGGCAGGAACACTCAACCATATTCCTAGTGGAGAGGAATTTGAAGTCTTTTATGTCCTTTCATGCATTAGGCTGGAGTTTAGGAGTATTTTTGCTTAAGAGCAACTTAAAGAATAAAGCTCAAACATAGAATCGATAATGTAATGTTGAGCAAATTTGCAATGAACCATGGTAGCCTGTGTTGTTTTAATTACAATAACATTAGTTAGAGAAACAACAACAAATTATTTAGTCACCCTGTGACTGTGCCACATTGTTAGAGAAGCTCCCTTAGCCCCCTGGAAGGCCCCCCCTTTTTTTTTCTTTTTGGAGGTTGAAGTAGAGTCCTTTGCCCAAAGCTTGCAATTTTTGTCGACGGGCAGATGCATAAAATTGTAGTTACTGTCCCTTTAGTGGATGGCATGTGAAGAGGGATCTTTGAAAAATTTTTGTATGTGAAAACCCAGGAGAGAGAAGGGGGGGAGCCCATTCTACCATTGCAACCCCGAGAATGTGAATTCATCTCTTGCCTCCCTGTGTGTCTATGTAACATTGTATCATTTTCATTTGCCTAAGTTACAGTCTTTTGGTCCATACCTGCGCGTCCATATACTTGTCTGTTTTCCCATCACCTAACCATCTTACTGTTCTTACCTACCTCACTCATTTGTAGTTTTCCATCCTCACCTGCTAATTGTATATGTTGACTCACCTATCCATGTCTATGCAGGTTTATGTAGTCCATTTATTTCCAAGGCAATGGATGATTTTGATGGGGTTATAGAAGTCAGAGGATCATGGGCACAAGGTTATGAGAACCAGAAAGTGAAAACAACAGGAAGTGGGACATTTTCGTTTAGGTTCAAGATCTGAAGGGGTGTTGAGAACTGACAGGATCACATATTCTCTGTAAGGCTCTCGGGATGTTCTTTAAAGTACACATTTTGGGTAACTCCATTCCAAACAACATTTTGCTAGCAATCAGTCACCAAGACATAGAATAAGCAGAAAGTTGGGAAATTTGCAGAGATGCCCACAGGCCATGTCTCCAAATGTATTGACTTAAAACGTGCATATCGCAGTATTTTCGGGAGGTTAGACACATGATAATGGACAGATGTTGGACAAAAGTGAAGGAAAGGGATGAGCCATTGATGGAAGCCAGTTCCCTCCTGCATCTGAGGAAGCTGCTCTCATACTGTTTATTGTTCCCATCAGCCTGGCAGTGCAGCCCGGGTTCCATTCTTAGATGAGAAAGCAGGGTTCTCTGAGAGGCTATATGTTCAAGTGTACATGTCTCCCATGTGGACCAGACACCGTTGACTTTCACTCTGTTATTCTCTGCAGACAACAATGCAGACTCCATGCAGGAGGCTTTAAGACCCTGAGCTACAAATGCTGTCATCTCTCTGCTCGGAACAGTGCAGCCTTATAGAGGAGTGCCCCCCACCCCCCATATAGCACAGGTTTCAGTCCTTTTCTTGGGGGATGAGAGGGTTTTAATATGAATATGATAAAGACCACTCTTAGCATATGGACCCAGGTTTGAATGTATGAACATCACTCTGATATTTGGCATGATAGGGTTTTCTGCATTTTCTCTTTAACTTAACCCAAGGCTAATTCCTCATGCCACCTGACCCCAAAGACACATTGGTGTTTTCCACAAGGTACATTCATGGAAGGTGAACAAGTCATTGAAATGAAGGAAATTTCCTCAAACTTCAGTGTGCTCTAGAAAGCTGGAAAATAGCTATTGTAATATTTTATGCCAGGACAGCTGTTATACCCACAAATGAGCCTGAAATAGTAATTGCTTCTGAAATCACAGCACATTTATTTAGTTCTTAACTTTGCCTTAGGTTTGAAAGCCTCTTTTTTTTTTTTTAATCATGCTAAACTATAACTCCGCTAACAACACTCTATTCTTGGTAGGAATTCTTTTTGGCATAATTAAGAATGAAGAAGGAAATGAGAAAGACACTCTGCTGTAAGAACCCATACAATTTTACTTCTACCTTTTGTTCTTATCTTATTCTTTAATCATGTAACTGCCTACTGTGTGCCCTCTACTGTGCCCTGTGGCAAGGATATACCAGAACAGAGGTCAGCAAGCTCCTTCTGCAAGGGACTGCTTTCACTTTTGTGGACCATATCATCTACACTAAGCTACGGACTCTGCCCCTCAGACAAGATGCAAAGCCCTTATGTTTTCAAGAGAGTACATAAGCAATTACGTATGCGTACATTCCAATACAATTTATTTAAAAAAAAAAACACGCCATGAATTGGAGTCTTCCTGTGGGCAGCACTTGGTTTCTGGTCCCTGACAGTAGTGGAGTGACCTGGCATTAACTGTCAATTTGACACATCCTGTAATCACCTCCAATGTTCTAAACCGAATAATTGCTTTTTCTATCAGGCTATTCTGTGGGCATGTGTGTGAAGCATTGACTTCATGTTAAGTGGCTGAGCCAGTCATCCTGGACTTTATAGGAAGGCGAGTTGAGCATGAGCCTTCTAGAGGATGAGACAGGGAGCAGAGTTTCTCCACGGCTTCTCCATGCTATCTGCCTACAGACTCCTGACTTGAGATGGCTTGTTACTTGGAAGTCTAAGTGTATAGATCCTTTTGGTCCCCTTAAGTTGCTTTTAGTCAGGATTTTCTTTGTCACAACACAGATTTGCTTTTACACTGTTTGGTATGTGCTAGGTGCCTGGCGTGTCTTTGCTGAGTGACTGTATTACTCTGTGCTGAATGCACTGGAGCCCCTGCTTTGATCTGTAAGAGCCGATAGTCAGACGGGAGGTGTAGCAAGCGTAGATGTGCAATTCATACACTTTGAGAAAATGTAAAAGACTGTGGAAACGAAGAGGAGGATTGTGTGCATGTCAGGGGAATTGGGTGGTACTTGAAATAGATCTTGAAGGTTAGGTAAGTGTATGTCACCAGGCAGAGATGGGAGAAGCACATTGCAGGCAGAGCAGTACACTTGAGAGACAGAAGAGGTGACAGTCCCATGAATAAGGAATGATAAGAAGTCCCCTAAGCTGAGATTCGTGACTTGTCTGATCTTCACAGCCAGCTGCTATTAAAACTGGATATTCCTTGTGTTCCTTACAGGTTTTGATTTTGTAAGGCAAGGTTGGCCAGTATTTGAAAAGGAGAGTGATTCTGAGAAGACATGCTGGAACCAATGCTCACTGGAAATAACATTCTGACTGTTGCAATAAACAGGATCAGCATTGAAAATAATGGCATCTAGAGCTGTAGTTAACCCCAATCCCTCTGTGCCGTAGAATGGACAGAGCACCCTGGTGGAAATCCACCCTTACCTGTCTGCCTTCATACGTTCCTTGAGTTGTGAGAGCACTCATATGGTGAAGTGGCCGATTGAGCTAGTAAGCTAGCATATTTGAATGATAGTGTCAAATTTGTTGTAGCTGCTAGAGCCATTGCTTTTGTGTTTCTGGTTGGAAAAACATATGAAATGGAGGACTGATTAAAATGACACTAGAAGTTGTATTTTTGTGCTGTGCCTTCAATTCAGAGGGTAGTTTAATGCCTACATTTGTTTGTTGTGACCTGGAAGGGCTGTATGGTCTAGGTTGCCTTTGTAAAGATGGTGATAGGGCAGGAATTAGAGCCTTGCTTATCAACAGAACATGTGCAGCATTTGTTGTGCACCATGTCCCCTTTATAATGAAGCTCTCTCACAGGATTGCGCTTCTCTTTGAATTTCATAGGCTTTTGTCTTGTCCATACCATCTTTGGATGCTTGCCACAAAGTTAACATCCTTTCTTGAGAGAGAGAGAGAGAGAGAGAGAGAGAGAGAGAGAGAGAGAGAGAGAGAGAGAGAGAGAGAGTGAGTGAGAGAGAGAGAGAGAGTGTTTATACATTCAGAGGCCAGAATAGAGGATGGGGTCCTTTGAAGCTCATGTTATATGTGTTTGTGAGCCATCTGTTGTGAGTGCTGGGATTTGACCTTCTGTATTTGTGGCTTAATAGTAAGTACTCTTAACCACAAAGCTATCTCATCAGCCCCATGACGTTGCATCTTAATGTTGCCTCCTGGACCAGTAGCCTGCTATTACCTCCCTACAGGTTGAGCTCTGTTGCCCAGAGAGCTTAGCATATTTCCTGGCTCCTAGCATGTGTTTAGTAGGTGGCTGTAGACTGGAGACATCCTGAGCATCTTTCCTTTTCAGAGTTTTGTTGTTAGAAAAGTGAAAGTCTTCCAGAAGCACTGAAATATAAAGGTGCTGTCTCTTAAACTTCCTTTAGAAAGAAGTTGAATCCCTCATTTTGGCTGAGACCTTTCTTAACAGCTCTTCTGATAGTTAAATGTCAGCAACTTTAAAGAGAAATGTCAGTAAATTATCAGAGAAAGAAATTGCACATTTATTTAGGTGGAAATATTTTAATTGACCTTAGATTTATAGCAAAATACCAAGAAGTTTCTTCTTTTGATAAACATTTCTTTTTAATACTGTTCTGCTTTGGTTTCTGTTGATGTGATAAACACTATGACCAAAAGCAGCTTGGTGAGGAGGGGGTTTCTTAAGCATACAGATTTAGTGTTCATCATTGACTGATGCCAAGGAAGGAGCTTGAAGCAGAACCCACAGCTACTTACCGGCCTTCTCTCAGGCTCAGGGGCAGCTACTTTTCCTATATGGCCCAGGCTCATGGCCTAGTGCCAACCGTGGGCTGGGCTCTCCAATACCAACTAGCAATGAAGAAAATGCACCAACAGACACGCCCAGCTGCCAGTTGGATGGGGGCAGTTCTTCAGTTGAGGTCTCCTTTCCCAAATGTACAAGTTGACAACTAAGATTAGCTTTCATACAGACCTTAGGAAATGGGGTTTTTATTTCCCTTAGACTATGGTTATTTATTGGGCCTTTGTTCCTTCCAATTTACAGTGAGTTCTTTAAAGTGAAGGCATTTACAATTTTCATCTCTGCATCCCCACCAATGTCTGGCTTTTTTGGCCTTGGAAACTGTATTTCTTTGAGGGAATATCCTAAGAAATGGCCAGCCCTATGCTGTACCCCTCCTTGTTCTGCAGCTCTCAGTGAAGCAACAGTTTGTTGAACTTCTGACTTTGTGTGGTTTGCGTTCAGCACGGAGTCAGGATTTACAAGTGAATAAAACACAGAAGTGGTGTGGTGATTGCATGCTTGCAAACCTAGTCGTCTGGAGGCAAGGCCTGGACGGCTGAGTTCAAGGCTATCCTGGGTTGTAGAGCCAGACTCTTTTTTTTTTTTTTCCTGATCAACTAATGCAAACAAGGAAAGGTATGGTTGATTTTGTCTTGGAATGCTGCTACGGTTTGGTGGAATTATTGACAAACATAGTGTGATAGACAGATTTAAACTAAGTACATATGATCTATGTCAGAATGTGGAGGCAGTTAATGGTGGCAAAGGGAGAAAGGTTTATTTCATTATACAAAAAAAAAAAGAAAAAAAAAAAAAAAAAAAAAAAGAAGGGTGTCAGCGAACAGCATGTGAAATGAGCCTTACTGCGTTCTAGTCTGTTTGGCGGTCTTGATCTGCCAGTATAAAAACAGTTATACATATAAACACACCAAGATTTTCTGATTATTGTGGGAAGGGATAATCTGACCCTTCTCCAGGGATGTGCTGTCCAGATCCTCACGTGACTTACAGTGACTTGCACGTTGGAGATGCTCACTCAGTATTCACATGAATAACTAGTCCTTAATGGTAGGGAGCTTGCAGTCCAGTGAGGGAGACCATGTATACTTGCCGTTATGAGATAAGCAATTAACAGTAATGTTCAAAGTAGTCTCATTGATACATAAATCACTGTTTAATCTCTTAAATGCTGTTAGGATAAGTTGTCTTGTATATTGAGTGTACTGTGTGCTAATTTTAGTCATCTCTTTGTGTGTGCACACGTGTGTGCATGAGAGAGAGGGATGGAGGGGGGTGGAGAGCGGAAAGAGATTGAGTTGATTGATTGATTTGGTCAATACGGGTCCTGCTCGTATTACCTGTTTGGATAGAGTTTTTGAGAGACAGCTAGAGATACTAAACAGTGCGTTCTAAATTGTGTTAACCAAATACCAGTCTATTTAACAATTCAGTACTAAGAGTAGACGCTTTAGTCTATAAGAATTCACACATTTTCTTGTCTGTCCAGAAGAGCTTTTCTGCTTACCCTGTACCCAGCATGTACGTGCAGTTATTAACGTTTAGTCATCCAGTACGCTCAGGATGGGTACCATTTATATTAAACACAGAGTGGGCCATGGTAGAAGGTTGGCAAGCGGAAGCAAGGAGTTACTGAGAAGAGTCTGGAACTCAGCTTCATGCTCTGCCAACTTAGTAGAGCGGCCCCCCGCTAAGGGATAATGGAGGGAGAACACCGTTTTCTAAGAAAAACAAATAATCTGGAACTCCAGGACTTTAGCAATGACTCACATGTGACACATCTGGTAGTTGATGGACATTGGTATTAATGTAGATAATCAACTGCTGATATCCATAGCCCAGGCAGTGAACTAGTATTGATGAATGTGTCGGTGCCATCACACAGTTAATTGCTGGTTGTCTCACCATTGCCGATGGACCATGGTGGATCATGAGGTTGCTTTCCCTGGGGAGAGGAGGAAGTGGAAGGAGCCTGTGCTCTGGTGACGAGGGCTTGGTCTTTCCACCTTGGCCGACAGTCTCTCTGTAAACCACTTGCTCTTTTTGAACTTGTTTTGCCTCATAGGTGACAGGAGACAGTCAGTTTGGGTTCCTCTACTTCACAGCTTTTATAGGCTGATTGAGCACCTGGGAGGAGAGCGGTTTCAAGATGACAGTTTCACTCACAGGGAAGTTCATGATTAAGGCAGTGAGTGTGACTGCCTTCTCCCATGGACAGACTGGCGATCCACAGGTTTTCTATTTAGCCCAAAAATTGAAAGCCCACCAGAGGGAACACGAGGTCCCCAAGGTGGTATTTGGCTCCCTGTCGTTCTCTAGAAAATACACCTTTTCTGTATCCCAATGCTAAAGGTTGGGTCAATCTCAGTCATAGTTGAGCTGTGTGACCCAGCCAAATGGTCTGATATTTTGTGTCTGGTTAGATTTCATGGGACATGCCATGTGTGAGGCGTCTGGTTGTTTTGCAGATAGGCTGCTTGACGAAGGGGAAAAGCTGGGATTCGTTTACTGTAAATTGCAAGTAAGAAACAACAGAAAATTAAATATTAGAAGAACTTGGCTATCACAAAACCACATACTTTCACATCAGTAAACCGTGGAGTTCTGAGTTGAGTGAAATGTGAAACTCTTCGCCGACCACAGAGAGTAAAATGGAGTCCTTTTGTTTCATTATCAACACCGTTTGTCCTTGTTTCTTTAAGTGAGAATTGGTAGCAGCCATAACAGGATCTTTTTCAAGAACAAAAACAGGAGAGGAAAATAAACATAATATGCAGACACACACCTTATCACCCCAAGTGCAGTTGTCAGAGGAGTATGGCTTTCATCTCTAGAGAAGTCCTGAGAGTCTAGCAGAAGGGTCACGTGCGTTTTGTAGGAGACAGACAGCTTTGCACAAAGGCCCCTTAACTGCCTTCCAGGGAGCTCACCCTAAAAGATGGCAACATCACACACATTACAAGAAAGGCCATGCTACCTTGTGATGTCTCTGACACTGTTGGCAGGTGATCTGTGCTCCATGACTGTCTGTATTGATGAGACACAGGCCAGGGATGCTTGGTGGCAAATGTGTTGGAGGTAAAAGGTGATTAAGCTGAAAAATTAGTGGCCACTTTCCTGCGATGGAAGGACACCCATTTGCTGTTCTCAAGAAAGAATATATGGTAGATCGAAACACTCTGTAGACAAGATTCCATTTTCTATGTTTTTCACCAGGAAAGAAGCATCTGTGTCAGTTTCTAAATACCGACCCAGAGGTGAACCGGATTCTCTGCGTGCGCACACACACACATGACCGAACGCCGATGTGCATGTAACGTGTGCATCCTACAGCACATTTAAGGTCTCTACACAGGAATGACTCCAACACATTATTTTGCACTTTGCCTTCTTGTGTAGTCATACATGTTTGTATATATGTCATTTGTGTGTCAGTATCCAACATGCGGTGCCTTGTTTTAGTTTGAGTTTATAAGTGAACTTGAACATAATTTGATGTAGGCGGTGCCTGTGTATTTTTGGCATTTCTTTTTTGCAGTTGCCCTTTTTCTTGGGTCATTGAGAATTTGCTTTTGATTTATTATAATTAAAAATCTGGGGGTCTGTGGCTGTGGCTCCACAGTGGGACTCTGTTTGCTTAGCATGCCTGAAGTTGTGGGTTGGAACCCTTCCTTGTGAGAAGAGATGAAATGCGAAAGCCTTCCAGCTCACCAGCAAACCGTGCCATCTTTATCAAGGGGGCAGGAACAGCACTCCATTAGTTTGCATTTTTACTTGCAGATTAAAAAAAAAATAGTACATTCAATCCAATCTTTTGACCTTGTGCTTTTGAGTATTGGAGTCCACTCAGAAATGTCTGTTCTATTTTCTTCTTATTAATAACATTCCCCTTAAAGCTCTTTCACTTTATTTGATCCTCTGGAACTGGGAGTTATGGATGTGAGCTGTCATGTGGGTGCTGGGAATTGATCCAGTCCTCTGGAATTGCAGCTCGAGCTCTTAACCACAGAGCCGTCTCTCCAGAGCCAAGTATTTACTCTTTTAATGCTTAGAAATATTCACGACTTTTTAAATGTTTGGTTGCAGCATCTGTCACTATTTGCATCATCGCCACACTTCCACTTATTACCGATGTGTACTCTACTTTATTATCTGATGTGGTCAGATAAATAACTCTTTGGTTATTTTCCAGGAATTTCTGCACTTTCACTCCACACTTATTTTTCCATGAACTTTAGAGTGAACTTGTCTGGTTCTAGAAACAATTCTCCACTGATATTTTGATGGGAATTACTTTCCACTTATTCAGTAACCATACACACCATGGATTATATTATGTTAATTATTTTTCTGTTGTTGAAACCTTTCTTTGTGATGCTAGGTATCATGAGACTCAGTGTCACATGATTGCTAGGCAAGTGTTGCCTAGCTGAGCTATGTCCCCATGAAATCAGGTATGTTCCATGTTTCTTCATATAGACCTTCCATGTTTCTTACATGTTTACCACCCTAGGTATCCTTTTTGCATGTTATAATTAAATGTATATATATGTATATATATATGTATGCTTAAAGTCTTGAATTCTGTATACTGACTTCTCAGTCACTTTATGAAATTTTTACTTTACTTGAATACTTTTAGTTAGATCTCTTTATGTTGTAGTTAAGTCATTGTTTCATCTACCTCAAACCCTTAATTTACTTTCTCTTTGTAGTTTTAGAGTGCCATGGACTTTTTTTTTAAATTTTAATTTATATTTATATTTACTTATTTATTTTTATTTAAATAATTTATTCAGATTACATTTCGATTGTTGTCTCCTCACTTGTATCCGCCCCCCCACCCCGCTCTTTCACCCTTTCCTTTTCCCCTGGGCCTGTGACAGAAGGGGATCACCTCCCCACTATATGATTACCCCTTCAAAGTATATTAATAGATTTATTTTTAAATTCCACTAATATAATTTCTCTTACGTCAAATTAAACCTGGATAGTCTATCTAAAAGAGTAACCCGTGAGGGAAAAATACTTGAGTAGAATCAGGATGCTGGGTCTGGTGGGATGACAGGGACCATCGCTCCTGCTAATTCTTGTGACCCTGGACATATTACCTGTATCTGGACACTTTAACTGCGTCTTTCCAGGGCCCCAACTCCAGCGCAGAGGATGATAAAGGCAGACCTGTGATAGGGAGAGAATGGTACAGAGGTGGGGAAAGAACAGAACCTCAGCTGCTGGCCAGTTTTCTTCCCGATCTTCACCCAGGGTTCTTTCAAAAACCCACCTTTAGTTCAAAACCCAAGTGACAGATAAGAGTGAAAAGAAAATTGCAAAGAAAACAACAGACTGCAAGACGCGGAGTCATTAGAACTGTCACGGGAGACTCCCAACACTGGTTTTTCTGCCTCTGCAGCCAGTGTTATTTCCCGTTTCCTGAGGAGCCTTTCTGCACCTTGCCCTACTGTGCACTTTCACATGGACTTGACATTGATTACGTCTTTTGGCCAACCCAAGATCTTCCTAAAGGCACAGGCTGAGTGCTGGCTGATCGCAGCGGGGAATCTGTGATGTAGGTTCTGAGGTCTAAGAATTGCAGACTTCCATTCTAGTCTCCTGATGACGCTGCTAATCTGGGTGCCAATGGTGTTTTTTTCTACAGGGACACCTGCCCACACAGCATGATTAGAAATTGTAATGATGACGACGATGAGTCTTCCAGGACACCCACGGTTTTTTTTTTTCAAGATATTTTCACTAATCATCTCTACCACAATCAGTTGGAGGAATTTTTTTTTCCCTTCTCTTTTTATGTTTTCTCTCCCTTTCTAAATCTACCAAAGATGCTGGTGTAACTCTGGTGCAGACTAAGTATTGGTGATTACCATGATTGGCATGTCTTGTTTCATGTAGATGATTGTACTTCTCTGAACATGTGGTCTGATGAGAATACACTGTACCACAAAAGAAAATATCTGGCTCCAGGCTCCAGTCCTGCCAAATACGCCTGGCGAGATTGTGGTAAGGCTCCTTCCAGACTCTGTAACTGTGCTTCCTCTTGTCCCATTGGACTTCCAGTTCTGTTGTACTCAATGTATTAGGATGTAAGAATCAAACAAGGTTTAAGGAAGGAATGCGTCATTAAGTCTATACTGTTAATGGAGAGGATTGTTATTAGAGCTATTTTTGCATTATTGCCAGCTTAGCCAATTAAGGTTATATTTAGCGAAGTACAATCAAGGAGTGTAGTTGTGAGAACTGAGAGGCCAGCTGGGAGAGGAAACCAATCCTGAGGAGGGTCAAGGTAGGTAAAGAACCAATGAAATATGCACAGCGCTTCTTTTAAAGGGCTCTTCACTGAACCGCCATCTTGAACTGGGCCGGGGTGGCGGGGGAGGTGAAGCCACAAGGAGCTGTTACTTAGGGAGCAAAGAGGATCTGAGGAACGAAGAGTCTCAATGAAGAAGAGAAAGAGGCGGGAGCAGAGCAGGTGGCTGGGGTGTGGGGATGTATCAGTGGCGTGAGGAAGATCTGGAGGCAACAAGAGCAATTAGGCAATTAGAAGAAACGGCAGCACTGTCTCTGGACCTGTGTATCTGGAGTGTGGGAGGACAGGCAGACACACACAGGGTGGCTGTGGGGAAAACAGCACCCTCAGAAAAGATCCTTCTCCAAGAACTCTCTCCAAGCAGGGCAGGAGTGGGTTCCAGACTCCTGGAGAGCCTCCTCATCCAGTCTTCTTTGAGCCTGCTGTTTGCGTAGTCCTTTGCTTCCCATATCTACATACATTTTGGGGCCTACCTTTTCATTCTAAGTCTGGTTACTCAAAGCCCTATTCTTAATAGGGCTTCTAATCAGAAAGAGCTAGCCAGAAGAAATTCTGCCTTCCTCTGCTCATCTGGAAAGCTTCGGGCTCCACGACACTCAATCCTTCTGTCTAAGAGAAAATAGTTTTCTAATGGTAGGATTAAAAAAAAAAATCATTTGGTACATGGGTAGATATTTTGGTTATAGTTCTGTGGGATCTAGAAACTAGACTGTTTTCTAAAGTCTTGTATTTATTGGAACAGTTCCGCTTGTAGTCTCAACTCTAATGAGTTTAGTTTTTATTCTTCCTATCTATTATAGACATGCAGACTATAGTGGCCTTTTCATTCCCAACCGCCATCTCCCCACCCCGTTCTTTCTTTCTTTCTTTCTTTCTTTCTTTCTTTCTTTCTTTCTTTCTTTCATTCATTCATTCATTCATTTTTTTCTTTCTTTCTTGGTTGACTTGATGAGTTAAGTAAATTGAATTTAAAAATAAAAATGTGAATTGTCATGGAGATTTTTGGAAGACAAATTTTCGTAATTCATTCAAAAGGCTTTTTCCTAAGCAGGGGTACATAGTTTCACAGTCTCTCTCTCTACTGGAGACAAAAACAACTGGGCCCAGTGAATCACAGCAAATCTATCAGTATGTCGCCGGAAGTGTCTTTCTCTCTGTTGAGACATTTATTTAGTGTGACAGGACCAGTTACTCTTTGAAACCTTCTGAGGAGGTTTGTAGGGATGGTTCTTTGTTTTTCCAGACAGACACTGATTGTTAATGGGGTCTGGCTTCAGAGGAACCCCTCTGAGATCTGGGGTTACAGGTGTGTACCAGTGTGCTCATCTATGGAAAGATGACTTCTTGGTTGTTAACAGCCCAAATAGAAAATTAGCCATTTTACTGATTAACAGATATGGGGCTCTTCCAATGATCAGTTCCTCTTATGGTGATGGGGGCAATGTTGACATTTTCCATCCATTTATTTATTTATTTTCAAAATGGTTTAACTCAGGTATCATTCATCCATCCATCCATCCATCCGTCCATCTGTCCATCTGTCCATCTGTCCGTCTGTCCATCCATCCATTTATCTATCTACCTATCATTTTTAATTTATTTTTACTTTCAATAAATCATCGAAATACTTTTAATTTTTATAAATAAAACAAAACCCAAGTTGACCTTGTGTAATGAATGACCTGTGTAATTGACTGGCTGTTTTCCTGATGGAATTTTCATTGGTCTGGAGGTGGTTTGAGTGTGTTCAACTCCCCATAATATTTCCCACTTGATGTCATTGAGTTATAAGCAAAGTACAGAGACCTCCTCAGCCTCCTCTTGTATTAATAGCTCACATGAGCAGGGTGTGCTCATCGCAGCTAACAAATCAATCTTAGTGTAAGGTGACAGTTGAAATTACACATTTTATTCACAGTTTCTACTAGTGCATTTTATGCACTATGATCCTATTAAGAATTCTTCTGTACTTTTTCATCATGTCTTTAGCTAATTTCAGGCCTTTCCCTTGTTTCATGACCTTGATAGTTGAGAAGTGCCGAGTTCCAAGGTCTGGCACATCATAGAGTCTCTATTGATTATTGTTTGCTTAATGCTTTCCCATGCCTAAACTGGAGTTGTATAATTTTGAGTTAAAAAAAAATGCTGTTTTTACTGTGTCACGTCAGTCAATCTATCAGTTCTGTGTGACCTTTGACTGGTGATTTTAGTAGTAGTAATGGCCAGTGCTGCTTTTGTTTTATTTTATGTTATAGTGGAAGACTGGTCATCTTGTACTGTTAACATTTTGACACCTTTGCAAATTACTGGCCGGTGTTCAAACTGACTTCTAGTGGAGAGCCTAGATTGAAAAGCACATGGCTCTCAACCTCAATGGTTGATACCTGAATGGTTTATACCTATGCCAATATGGTTTATACCTAAAAACCGTGTTGGAACTTTGTGTTCATGACCTTCCAGCCTCAACCCTGAGCCCAACAGATGGATGAGATGAATTATAGTCTTGTGTTTGTGTATAGCTACTCAGTGAGCAACGCAGGGATCGGGGTCTGGTAAAAAGTGAGTCTCAATGGAAAGGCATACGCCAGGGCATGTAGTAAAGAGAGAGATCTCCTTTTCACACTGACCTCCGTAACCATCCATTCCTTGGTAATTAGAGTTTAAAGGGTCCCTGCCGTTCATCCATGAGACAGGAAGAAGTGATGGAGGATGATAAGGAGAGTGCTATTGCATTTGACAAGGGTGTAGAGAGTTCTTCATCCATGCGCCCCCATCAAGGCGTGGATAAAAGAGGTTTTCTCAATACTTTATGCATTGAGCCTTTGTACTTTCCTTGAACTTTTCATACTTTGTGCTGCTTTCCAAGGATGCAGAGAGGGTTGGCAAGAAGAGATATTGGTGGTTAGCGCTAGATCAGTAACATGGTTTCAAGCCACAAAAGGCCTGAGGGTAAAATCCCAAGTCTCCCGTGTGATGCTGTCTGTACCTGTGGGTTGACTGCCTCTTTGTCAGTGCCCCTGAGCCCCGCTCGCTTTCCTCATCTTCACATGTGGGGATGGCACCATTTTGTAACCGTGGCGATTTGCCATCACAATGTCTTCCAGGCTTTCGGTCCTAAGATGTACAATGAGGAAAACCATATCTGAATCACAACAAGGTTTACGTTTATCTCCTCATCGTCAGCAGCTGCTGTGTTCTTCTTCTGATAGGCCGGGAGGGTGAAGGTGGGAGAGAGTTGGAGATGTGCTGTCTAGTGTGATGGTCACGGTTACCAAGTGCTGTTCCTGAGTACTTGAGATGTGGCTAGTGCCATGTGTTACCAAGTGCTGTTCCTGAGTACTTGAGATGTGGCTAGTGCCATGTGTTGAAAGGGTGGTATTTTGGATATGTTTGTGAAATAAACATTTAACATTTTAAAAAATTACTAGAAAACTCAAAATCATGCATTTGGATTGTATTCTGTGTCTGTGGAGCAGCGCTAGGACAGACCCTGGGGAGCGGGTAAAGCACGTGGAAGTGAACTGCACTTTTATTCTGAGTTCGAACAGTGTTTGCGTTGGAAGGAAAAAGCTGAAGCAGTCATAATTTTCATTAAAAATATTCTGATTTAGGAGAATTGGCTGCTTTTATATTGTTGCTTGGACTGGAGGAGAATCTGGCATTTGGTATTTTCATAATTGAGAACATAACTTGCTGACTTAAAAAAATTACAACATTTTGTGCTTGGCCACAGGGATCCGATTTTGCCTTCATGAAAGTGGGGGTCGAGCTTTTTTCTCTTGCTAGCATCCCTGTCACTGCCCAGAAGTCCACACACATATACACAAGATAATCAGCTGGCCTGTCGATAATTAAAATGCTTTGAAAATGAGAACATTTTGTGCAGCTACCCGATATTTACTGGGAAAGAGAAATGCCTACCTATAGGGAAAGCAACTCATTTTCTTAAGACAGCCACCAAAAATAAAGGACATGGATGAAGTGTTTATTTACTTCTTGATTTAATTACTGTTCTCATTAGGTGTCCCTGTCAGCTCAGCTCCTGATACAGAATCTTTCAAAATACTTAACCTCACACCCCCTCTGGGTGAGGGAGACAGAAAAGCATGCCGTTCACCATGTCAGTGCTCACGTCTGCTCAGATATTCTGTCGGGGTGCCTGGAGTCTAGATTATTCTCTGTTCCCCTGTTCTTTGATCTTTTCCTATGCCTGTCCTTCGGAGGACGTGGGGATAATAGTGGGAGAGCGGGTTTCATCTTCGACTACGTTGACTTTTCCTCTTGCTGTTTTATCTTTATTATATGTTATGATGAGCCAAGCGTTCTCTGAACTAGAGGGCCTCAATCTTTCATTATATACCATTTACTTGACTCTTCCTCATGTAGTGTGCAGACTAGCACTTGGCAAGGGACCAGGTTTTGTGTGATGTTTATTTTGTTAGAATAAATTCAAGGGCTGCTGGGATTCCAGGACAGCTAAGGGTACCCTGAAGCCAGACACAGTGTGGTCTTGTTTAGATGCCAAGCTTCCAGGATCTGCCATAGCCCAGTGCTGCCTAATTCTACTTCTACACAGCCTCTTTTTTTTTTTTTTTAACCAGTATTCAAAGCCTTGATTCTCCTGTAGAACAGAAGGAAAGATAGTGGGTACTCCTGGGAGCTGCAGCACTGATGACCCCTGTTTCCTCTAGGCTCTGGTTGTATTGCTGGGCACAGACTGTTCATTCCCGCTGAGCATTCACTCCATCTGTCCACACTGGCCTGTGTCTTCTGCCCTACAAACTCATTGTCTTTCCCCGATGTATGTAGGATGCCTGTGTCGTGCTGGTATTTGGGATTTATAAACACTAAATTAATAGATTTTTTTTCCTCTCCACATATGCCTGATTTTTGCTGGTCACACACAGGCCAGTAATTTTCTTCTGCCCTCACTTTGGAGGAGGGAGAGAGGGCACTGAAGTGGTTGTGTGGTAAGATCCACTTTAATTCTAGCTGTGAGAAAAAGAACAGTGAAAATGTGGTGAGCAATTGCTTCTAAAAAGCTTGGACTAAAAGCACTTGATGGCTTTGTGCTGGCTTCCCGGTAGACTCATCTCAGTACTGCCCGCATAGCACAATTAATAGTTATTACTTGAGAAGGGGAGGGAGGAAGGGAGGGAGGGAGAGAGAGACAGAGGTAGAGACAGAGAGACAGAGACAGAGACAGAGTCAGACAGAAAGAGAGACAGAGAGACAGAGAAGGCCATAAAGGCATCATCTTCCTGAGGTGTTTCTTTGGTTAGACCTGTGGAGCCATACCTTTGAATCATCTTGGGAAAGCACAGTGTGGGAGACTAGAAGGTAGATTTTGCAGCTCATTTCTTACCCACTTCCTATGCTGGGAGAAGCATTTAAGCTCGTCCTTCTCATGTACTGATTGATATCTTGTCCATCTCTCTTACCATTCACTGTGCATCTTCAAAAGATGAGGGCCTGTTTCTCACATCCGTGCAGCAAACACACCACCATATAGAGGCGCAATTACTTTCTGGGCAGAAAATGTTACAAAACTTGAACTTTAGGAGAATGGAGACTTCTGCAGCTTCGATGAGTATGGAGAACAGCCTGTGCAGTCCTCAGGCCGCGTTCTGTGTATGACACAAAGCACAGCCTCCTCCTGCAAGGCCGCTTTGCCATCAACCCTTTACTCCATGGCTACCAGAGTCTGTGTATAAGACTTTGTCAGGTGTGGTCTTGAAGAATCTGAGTTACACAGTAAAAAGGAAGCCCGACTTGGAAGCTCAGTGACCCAAGTGAGCATGTCATCGGCCCCTAAAGTCAGTGCCTTAGGCAGAGTGAAAGATAGGCCGATGACCTCACTGTCTACTGCGTGAAGGGTCTGACTGCTACAGACGTGATCGCAAATGTTATCTAGTGTCTGTGGGCATCCGTCTGACTAGTGTTGAATAAAAGTGAAGTTATTGTCAGATTAGAAGACAGCAAGTGAAACTGGCAGAAGATAAGCTCTCGGCAAATGACTGTTGTTTTTATTACTATCTACAACCATAATCATTTCCCATGGCTGTAGACGCTAAGCTGGATGAAGTGGTCGTGGTGAGAACATTCTGCGTGGAACAGGTAGAAGTGACGTAGTTTTATAGTAATGAAGTGTCATTAAAGTTCAGACTCAGTATTTCCACAGTTTAGTAATTTCTACTCGCCTTGTTTTTCCTTTAGCTTTGGAGTGTTATCTTCTTGATATTCTTGCTATTTCCCCTTCTTCTTCATAGTCTTCCTGTTAATACTCTGACCCAAACTCTTCTTCCCTTACTGCTCTAATGGTGTTCTAGTCTCTGCACTTTCCTTGGCAGTTCTCTGGGTATGGTCCGCAGAGGAGTAGTAAAATCTGAGAGCTCGCCAGACTGGCCACACACTAATCCTCACCCGGACCTGCTGGTTGGACCCTGGGCCATGCTTCCTCACAGGTGCAGGGCCTTTATCTGACCCGTTCCACCACATGCTTGCCAGTGTGTGTTTCTCCTCTCCAGGTCCTGAGTGGTCTCCCTGGCCTCTACAGTTCATCCAAACCATTTGGGCTGTGACAGGACATGTGCTGTGGTCCTTTTCTGTACCTCACGGGGAGATCTCCTAAATGTTTCGAGTGCATCATATTAACACAGCTTTCCCTTGGAAAACACACAGTAGATGTTCTCATGTCTAGAAACATTTAAGGGAGGTTTCCAGGGCCTGTGTGAACCTAGGAGATAGGCTACCTTTTACAGCCCTTAATTTTACTCAGTGAGCTCTAGACATATAGGTTTGAACTTGACGCAGTGTACAGACCAAGGTTGTGTTCACCTGATGGTTCTCCTAAGGGCCTCATGCTGTATCCTTACAGAGGCATCCCTAACCTTGAGCTGACACAGCAGGAATTCCCTGGATGTTTCCTGCTTTGCCTTGTTTTTATGTTCTGTAACATGCATACAGTTCTCTGACTGCATGATTAGTATTGGGATGCTTCTGTTTGCTTTATTGACTTTGCAGACTTTTGTGGGAGGTACCTTTTATAGCAAGAAGGATCTTCTAATATGTATGTTATGCTCTGGGCAGTAAAGAAATCATCAGGGAACTTGATTGCTTCGTTCTCATTAATGGATTGCTAATCTACATTTTTGTCTTCCTCTAGTCTTCAGATGTCAGCTCCTTGAGGGTAGGGCCTGGGTCGGCTTATTACAGCTATACCCCCTTACTTGTAGAAAATCCTCTGCCATAGTTGCCTTCTCTCAGGAAGTGTTAGATTAGGAAAAAGTTGGATCCAAGCGAATGCCGCTTGACAGCAGTCTACATGAACACAGAATCTCTCTCATCACTGATTCTAGGTATATCCTTGAGAAAATATCACTTTTGTTCTTCTTTTAGTCTACAAAAAGGGAATGTGTTCTGGGGTATGACCTAGGACTTCTTTTTCTGGCTCTGGGTACAGATGAAGAGTCTAGCTTCACCTGACTGTTCTCGGAGAGAGGTGCTTGAGTGGTTCTTGAATGGGAACAAACTCTTTCTATACCTCCAGTTTGGTGTTTGGTGTGGCTGGAAATGTCAGACCTTCTGACTTCTACCTTCGTTTTGCACACATTGGTGATGTGTGTATATGAACCTTTTATTATTATGGACTCAGCCTGCAGTAACCATGGTGAGTAGACCTATCACACAGCATTTTTTTCTGAGTCAGTTTAAAATGCTGACAATTAAATATACCGTACTCTTTTAAGCAATCCATCAGTCTCCCTTGTTGTCATGGTGACCGGAGTATATTTAGAAATGTGACAAGTACACTGAGTTCAATTGCACTTTTGCCAAAACATAGTTTTGCAGCTAAAATTGAATTTCCTGATTGAAGATCCAAGTGCTGTTAAGGGGGATGATCGTTTCTATACATTAGTCTACACGTATAATGTATCATCCTGTTAAATCAGCCCTTGAAGCCCCATCTCACTATGCAGATAATGCTACTTGAAGTGACTCTACTTTAAGTTAACAAGGAAAAGTCAAAGAGGTCGCTGTGCTTTTTCCCCCCACATGTGAAATTACACCTGACTAATGTAATTACTTTAATGATTACCTCCTTTATGTATTTATCTATGAATTCTGTGTGAAATTTGTGTGTCTGTTCCCCAGCATTATATATTTAATCTAGGGAATTTATCAGCGTTCTCTTCCTCACTTTTCTGCTTCTAATCTATTCTTAGAAAAATGAGAACATCTCTTTGTCTTTGGCTCTGACCTTGGATAGATGAGCATTTTTACTTTCCCCACTCTTAATTCTTTTTGGATTTAAAATGAAGCATAGGGATATTGTTGAACAAGGTGTTTTGTTCAGTCAAAGGAAAAGGGGGAAATGTTCTGTCTTCTCTAACTATGAACCTGGTTGGAATCCTCACTTCCTTTTCTTCCTTTGTCTTGTCAGTGTGCTGTTGAGAGTGACCATGGCCGTGCTCACTAGACCACATACGCTTCAGAGCACACGTAGATGCTGGGTCCCGATCACAATCCTGATTTCCTTCCTGGCCAAAGTTCAAGTCTTCTCTGTTCTTGAGGTGAGGAGCATTGCTCCTCAATCATCCCGATACTCTGTGTATAAATCTCTGTGCAGAGCAATAGGTTTCTTTTCTATGTCTGACTTAGTGAGCCCACAATTGGGATACATTTAGCCCCCCTGATTCTAGATGGGTAAGAATGTTTAGCTGTTTTGTGAGCATTGCCCATGTGCTTTCCTGGTAAGAACTATCTTAGGTAAAGTAGCAATGGGTGAGAGATGCTGAGTGCTCACTGAATCATGGATGCTGGGCATATTGCATCTCATGGGTTGTCCTGTGGGTCTGCATTGCTTCTTACCAGGTGTCCCCATCATTCTTACTTTACATTAAGGAAGCAGGCTCAGAATTGTGAGCAAGAGGAGAACTGAAGTCATGGTGGCAGCTGAGTCCTGATGCAGGCCGGATTTGTAACCAGTTCTTCAAGGAGCCTAAACAGTGTGTGATGATTCGTTTTTCTAAGCAATGGTCTCCTGTGTGCTGAGTCTATATAGTGTCGTTGTAGAGGCCCTGTGACATAGCAGTTCCCCAAGGATGAACAGAAAGCAAGTATTTCTCTCCTCCTGGCTTTAGAATCTAAGGAGATGCACTAAGCAGGGAGAGAGCTTAAATCCCATCCAGTTGAATGATTTCACCTCTGAGTGAAATTCTATTCAACTATGTGATAGCTAACATCTCTCATATTAGAAATTTAAAACGAGAAAAGATAACTTCAATAAAAACACATGCGTGAAAAATGCACTTTAGCTTATGTCCTGTCAACACAAGCATGAGAGGGTATATTTCATGTTCCCCCTTTCCCATGTATGTGGTTTGTGTGTATTTGCTTACACATGTACATCTGTGAGTGCTCATGCACTTGTGCACATGCCTGTGCAGGCCCTAGGTTGATATTGGGAATCTTCCTTCATTACTTTTCCATTTTATATTTTTGAGGCAGGGTCTCTCCAGTCACACCCAGGGCTGCCGTTTAAGGTAAGTCTAGTTCAGCAGCTCGCTCATGAGATCCCTCATTTCCTGCCTCTCAAGGCAGGCACAGCTGGTTGGTGGCTTTACCCACCTGGCATTTTACATGGGGTCTGGGAACTAAGCTTGAGACTCCTTGCTGGTGGAGCAGGCATTTTAACTGCTGCTCCACCTCCCCAGCCCCAACAGAATGAAGCAAAAAGTGAGAAAAGCAGGGTCTGGATTCTACATTTCACTGTTGGGATTTGTTTGTTTGTTTGTTTGATTACAAAGAAAAACCAGACTCAAAACAGCTACCTAGTTGGAAGAGGAAGGAGAAAGAAAAAAGAAAAAAGAAAAAAGAAAAAAAAAAAAAGAAAGGAAAAGAAAACAAAAACAAAAAGCCACCACAGGTTTTCTTTTCTTCTTTGGTCCTCTACCAAAATTCAAAATTGATAGTCACTGAAATTTGGTAATTTCTTAAGGGTTAGTTTTGATGTGGAATCTGAAAGTATCATAGTAAGACTGTCAGGACTGAAACTCACTGGGTCCTTGGGTCTCTGGGGATTTCATAACATCACGTGCCCATCATCTGGGAAATGCAGCTTCCCCGAGTTATGCAGATTTACCAAAGGTTGCATGTTTCATTCTACATAACAAAAGCTATCCTTACACATTTCACCAACAATTACATTGAAAACATATGTGAAGAATTCGGTATATCATGGTCTGTTTCAGACTTTCAGAGTTGTGATTTTTTTTTTTTTCACTTTAGGCCTTGAATTGCTGTTAATAACAAATGTTCCTTGTTGGTTTCCTTGATGTGATAGACTTTGTTGGTTCATCTTTTAGAAAGCGTCTATCAAAGCATGCACTTAAAGAAACTGAGTTTGCTTATCAGTCTTTAGGTTCCATGGCATGGTCAGCTAGCATCTTTCCAGGCAGCCACACTGGGATACATTTAGAAATAACTTTTTGTTTTTTTGTTTTTGCACTTAACAAAGTGACCAGGACTTTTTTTTTTTTTTTTTTTTTTTTTGCATTAGGAAAAGAGTTCTTTAAGTGAGGGAGTGAACACTTCACAGTCAAGTCTTACCATTTTATATATAAAAAAAATGTAAAACAGAAACAAAACTGAACTCAAAATTTCCATCTGTAGCATCCCATTCCAAGATGATAAAGCAAAGAGGGGAAGGGGAGGCTTCTACACCACACAGTTTAAGGCACAAGAAAGTAAGAGTCCCCACTGTGGTACAAAACCGATTCCCACTGGCTCCCAAGACACAGTCATTTAATTATCAGGTCAAATTCTAAGAAAAATTCCCAGAGCATAGAGGCAAGTCTCCCTATCCTTGGCTCAGTGACCCGTACTTGAGAAGCCACTTCAAGAAGACTTGCTAGTCATCCAGATCAAAATCATCACAGACCTGCCACTTGATCTTGGATAAGTCCACCTAGTGACAAAGTTTTCCACGCTGTGTATGAGCAAGGAGCGCTGGTGAGCACATCTGGGCCCGTGGGTATGTAACCCTGCTTCACAAAGGGCACAGCAACTTGCAGGTGCTGCTCTGTGAGCAACTTGAAGAGCCAAGTAGGCAGAAGGCAGTGGGTAAAGAAGGAGACTGAGGCCAAGTCACAGATTGCTAATAAGCCATGGGTCCCAGCCTGGGAGCATACAGCTTGTCCAACAGCGCCACTGAGGCACACTCGTCAAGTCTAGAAATAACTATTATTGCTTGGTTTTTTAGCATAGATGCTTTGTTGGCACTTCACATTTCCTCAGAGTGTTAAATAGCTTTGTACTCAAGGATTTGGAGATAACAACATCGATACTATGTATCAGTGAAAGTCTTAAGTAAAATAGCTTTCATGCCCAACTTAACTGTATGTGACAAAAAAAAAAAAAGTATTAAGTACGATGACTACAGTACCATTTGCTGTCACTGCCTTGGTTCATTGTAAAATCCAGTAATTGTTGGCATGTTCACGAACCATGACCATCTATATACAAGTGGTGCACAGTGAAGACAGTGAGGCACGTTCATTGTATCTTAGAGCTATTCTAAAAACAGTTTAGAACTAGGAGACTCCTGCTAAGGTCTTAGACACTCCTACAAGGTCATAGGCCCTTCTTTTGAGCAACTGGCAGAACCTTCTATTTGCGTACTGACTCCTCCAGTGTTTGAGGCAGAACAAGCAGCTTGTACATGCTAGGAAAGTACTCTTCCACTGAGCATGTTCTAGTATGTTTAATTTTGTTTCTAATGGGCATAGGATAATTGTGCAGAATTATGGGATGGAGTGCCATGTTTTGACATATATATGGTATGATCCAGTGAGGCCAGTTGTGCTTCTGCTACCTCAAAAGCTCCACTTTTCTTGGCATGTAACATTTATAATTCTCACCCTCCCCTTCTTGTCATCCCTCCCAGCCCCCCCCCCCCCATTTCTGTCCCTCTCCTTTTCTTTCCTCATTTCCTTTTGGGAGGAAGGTTGTCCCAATTTTTTTTTTCCTTTCTTTCTCTTTTATCTATGGTTACTATTTTCTGTGATCTCTTCTGTGTAGCGAAAACTTGACTGTGGAACTGTAGGAAGCGGGGAAGGTGGTAGAACTAGACCCAGCCACCGCACATATCCCCGTATGTCACTTCCGCTTTAGGACAGCGCCGGGGAGCAGGGGTCCTTGCTCGTGGCGCTGTGTGGGAACGCACAGAGATGGATTTTGTGATGTGTAAGGATGCTTGCAGCTTCTTAAATGTATGGGAGCTGGGTGTTCTTTCTCAGGTTCTCATCCCATCTGCCACTTGCTTACTCCCGTCCACTCGTGAGCCTTTGGAGTTAAGCACTGTGAGTTTTGTCTTGATTCTTCCACGCCTTTCTTGGTCACCCTGATGTGGGACCTGATTGGACTTCTGGTTATCTTTGTGAGTTGGAGCTTCTCCAGTTCTATGACTTTGGCCGACTTCTTACATTGCCTGGCCGTTGCTGGTTGAACTCTAGCACGTTCTCCTGCCTCTCGGCAACTGGGTAGCACCCTGCACTGTTCACGTGAAAAATGAGGAAGGGCAGCGGAGTGTGCTGCTTCTTGATGACTCAGAGGACTCTGTGGATGTCATGAATGGTTTTATCCCGTGGTCTTTTCTTTACAAGCCATCTTTCAGAGTTTTATCCAGAGATTTATCTGTGCTCCTGGTTTTCCCCCATGGTCGAGCTGCTGAGCCTTTGGGACTCAGTCAGTCAGTGGCCATTCTTCACTGCACACTCCCTGCTGTGGCCCTGATGATAACACACTTGAAGTCCCTTACAGATGGCTGTCTGTCCGGCCCTCCCCCCATGACAAACCCCCAAAAAGCCTGTAGGTGCAACAGTTCCATTCCCTGGTGGATGGCTGTCCACTGTAGTGTTCTGAAACCGAGTTTTCCACTATTTCAGTCTTAGTGTTCGTATTGTGGAGAAAAGCACTATGACTTACACAGGGCATACCCCCAAGGGACAGCTTCAGTCCCCCTGGTCATCTCCTCCAGAGCATCCCTGTCACCAGCATTTTCCTTTAGTTGGATAAGCACTGCTTTCACCTTTTCTCTGTACTTCCCTGCGCTTCTTCATGCTGTCCAAACCTAGGGCCTCCTGCAGGCTCTCCTCTCTTTGTTCTGGTAACACACTGGGTACAGTAGGAGCTTGTAAATCTAAAGACTGGAGTGTCGTTTCTCGCGCTACACTTCCCAAGCATATGTGAGCTTAAGTAAGTTATTTAATCTTGATTTTTAAAGACTTTATTTTTATTTTATACTTATGAATGTTTGCCTGTGTATGCATCATAGGCATACCTAGTATGCCCATATGTGCGACACATGCATGCTTAGGGCCCTGGGGATATCAGAAGAGGGAGTTGGATCCCCTGGGACTGAAGTTACAGATGATTGTGAACCTCACAGTTGGTCCTGGAAAGCAAAGTCAGGTCCTTTGCAAGAGCTACAAGTGCTCTTTACCTCTGAGCCATCTTTACACACACCTATTACTCTTTCTGAGCTCCAGTGTCCCCAGATGTAAAGCAGATTTAGTAGTGACTCCCCAAAATATTTTAAATGATAAACCCTGTCTCTATCCCCAAATCTAACACTGTTCTGAAACAACAGCAACAACAACAACAACAGCAGCAGCAGTTTCCCCTCCTCCTGTTTCTCTTTTTCCTTCTTCTGCCCCTTTCCCCCCCCCCCCATTTTTTCTTTTCTTTTTGAGACAGGGTTTTATTATGTAGCCTTGACTGTCCTGGCACTCACTCTATAGACCAGGCTGGCCTTGAACTCAGGGATCCTGTTGCCTCTGCCTCTGCCTCCCAACTGCTAAGATTAAAGGTGTGCGCCACCAGATCTTTCTCTGAAACTTTTCTTGAATCAAATTTACCTCAACAAATTTACCTTGAAATTTAACAATTATTAGGTATATCCTTTTCTGGTTCTGAGAATATTTTTTTAATATTTTACATATACATTTATATTATCATACATATATACTATAGCAAGAAGATATTGGGTACATTTTGTATCCATAACGTCAGATACACGAATGACTATTGTAGTCTGATACATTATCAAATCCATCATCTCCCATTCTTATGTGACAAAGGCAATTATAGTTTGTTTAGAAAAAAACCTGTTACCAGTCTCGTTTCTATCAAGAGTCTTTATACTTTATATTATGTCATTGATTTGTTCATTCTGCATATTTGCTACATTGTATTTTTTTAAACTATGTACCCCCATTTCCCACCCTAGGCCCTAGTACCCTAACCCTGCTAACCATAAGCATTATACACATTATTTTAATTGTTTTGCCATTGAGCTTTGCAACAGTTCTGCCTTTTTAAAAACATACATTTGGCTTTTAGAATGTATTATTTCAAGAATCCCTCTCCTTTCTTGTCTCCTCCTTTCCCTTCTGTCCTGGACAAAGGTGTGAAAAACTTGCTAAAACTCCCACCTTCACTACAATTACTTCCTTTTACAGTTTTCACTTAGAACTTTTTTTTCCCTCCACAAATTCTGTTTTCCTAATCATGAAATTTCTCAATGGCTCACATATATGTTACATATACAATATATAATATATAGTATGATGTTATATATCTACTCTATAATGGTCTTTATGGAAGAAAGTATATGTTCACTCCTTCCCAGGGGGTCAGTGGTGACTTTCTGTCTCATTGCAAATTTCTTTATTCCCAGTAGAACCTGAACCTAACCCTAAGCTTTTAGAATCATTTTCCGTCACTGTTTTAAAAGTTAAGTATTCAATTATTATCATTTTTTTGAGACACGGCCTCACTATGTAGCTTTGGCTGGTCTTGAGGTGCTTGCTATGTAGACCAGGCTGCCCCCAAACTCAGAGATATGCCTGGCTCTGCTTCCGGAGTGCTGGCATTCAAGCTGTGCGCTACCATGTCCCACAGATTTTAATCCATGCATTTTCTAAGTACATTGTATAGAATATGGATTGAATTAGGCATAGGTATTCATTTGTTTATCATTTTCCAATAAAAATCTTCCTCTTTTTCCTGACCCCCCCCCCCCCCCCCCCCCGTTTCCTTAGTAAAGACATGACTGGAGATTCAATAAACTGTTTGTAACTCTCTCAAAGGTGTGTGATAAATCAAAGGTGGTTGACCAATTCAATTTTAGTGGTCTACTTGTGAAACTGGCTACTGCAGTAGCCTTCTATCTAATGAACTGGTATAGCAACATCGTCCTCTTATTCCAGTTCTTGAGGGACTGAAGCAGTAAGGTCCTCAGTTTTAGGTTAACCTGGACTATTAAACCTGGAGAAAAAAAAAACAGAGCCTTTGCTTCAGAAGAAAAATGAAATAATTTTGCAAGAAAATGCATGAATATGGAAAATACGATATTAAACACGGTAACTCAAGACTCCAAGATAAAAATCAGAAGTCTTTCTCTTTAGTTTATCTATAGACATGTTGACCCCAGCCTGTAGTTTTTATGTGTTTGTTTGCAGTGGAGGGCAGAGTGGGTATTGGGTGTGGAACTACAAAGACGCTTAGTAAGGGGGATGGTGAGTGCGGGGATGAGGAAAGGGAGGGGCTAAGGGACACAAGGCCATGAGAGTGGAAAGCGGAGGACAGGAGTAGATGGGGAGGATTAAGAAAAGCAAGTTTTGTTTGGAGATGCCATTGTGAGTCACACTGTGAATGCTAAATAAGTAGTAATGATAAATTACAAAGACCGGACTCCATGAGCTCTGCAGAAAAGCTCTACATTAAGGGAACACTAGGAGTCCAGTACAGCCACAGTCTACTAGAATGACAGGACGCATCGCGTGCCAAGGGTTGGTTAAGTTTGGTTCTAAAGCTGTTTTTTGTTTTTTTTTGTTTTTTGTTTTTTTTTTTTTTTTGTTTTTTAATAGCACCTAATCCCTATGTTTGTTACCCCAGCCCCTTTCTCTCCTTGCATCGCATGCAGCATGGCTTCCTTCTATTCAGTTCAGGACTCTGCAGATGGGGACCTCACGTGGGGGTTTGCCACTGTTATGTGCTTTCTTTGGGACCCAGTTATTATTACATCAGTGTATGTGCCTATTTTGAGGTAGGAATAACATTAGCGTATTAGCATAGTCTCATGCCAGAATGCCTTGCAGAGTGTTTTCCTGTCATTTCCTTGACTTCCTCTAAAGGAGTTTAGTGCTTGAAGGTTTCCTAAGTGTGTTTGAAACACTGTTTCTGATAGATATTAGCACTGAATAATTATGTCTGGAGGATTTACACTGTCGTTTCCCCTCTCTTCTGAGTAATTGTGGTGCGTTGCTTAGTTCTCATAGATCATGAGACCAGGCTTGTCCGTATTAGTGTCTAGTTATTTTTCTGGATCTGGAGAGATGGCGTGGCCCTTGCTGCTCATCCAGAGGACCTGGGTTAGATTCCTTGTACCCATGTGGCATCTCACAGCTGTCTATAACTCTAGTTCCAAGGGGTCTGATGCCCTCTTCTGGCCTCTGGGCATCCGTCACACACATGGTGCACAGGTATATGTGTAGTCAAACCCACCTACATACAATAGAAAAAATAATGACGAGAAAAGTAGACATTCCTTTGTTGTTCTGTGCCTCAGCTTTTCCTCTTGCCACATGGGAACATGGCTACCATTAAGAATACCACCAATCTCACCCCCCACAGTAGCTCTGAATAATCTGCCTGGAAACATAATATATCTAGCTATTGAAAGTTATCAATGCTGAGTGCAACTTTCAAGTAGGCAGATTATTATTTCATTATGACATACCTTTTGTTTTACATTGTAATATTATATATTACATTTAGGTTATATAATTTAAGGCAAGCTCATTTTTATTTGTTTCTTCCTATTGTGTCTCCAAACTACTCTGAGATAGCTGCAGCTCTTTCTGACTCTCCATCATTGTTCTGAGAACACTAGTTGATTAACTTTTTTTTTTCATATAAGTCTTGGCCTTTTAATGTCCAGTGCTGTAGGTTTAAAAATAATTAGCATTTCTCTTCAGGATTCCTAACACCTCTCATTTAATGTCTACATTGGTCCATTGTAGGCCTCTCCTAAATATCATATTATGAAGTCGTGCATTACCTGTAGGCCAAAGTAATTTTACTTAAAAAAAAAACTTGATTAACTTGAACATAATCAACCAGTATGTCAGATGACTTCACTGTTTCTGATCGATGCTGACAGGTGAGGAAATTAAAATCAGGGAGGGAAGCAATTAAATACAGGCAAACATTCCTTAATGAGACAACCAGATCATTTGTAAGCTGTGGGATACGTTGCATTCTTGACAAGTATCTTTGAATGGTGGGCCAGACAGCGCAGTTAAGAATCACTTGGTTTTTGATGGTCAGAGCTCAGGGCTGCTCATAGTTGTCATCGAATGCATTTCCCTAATCCAACATTTCAGTTACTTCTGGGGACAGAGTTCCACATTTAACATCATGACATCATTTACTCTAAATAAATCTCATTATAAGTAATCTTTTTTGCCATTTGAAATTTATGAGTGTACAAAAAATGTAGACGAAATAATTTTTGGTCTTCTCTAAATGGTTTATAGGGAGTTGTAGTTCAGACTTCTGAAAGAAGTACTCAAAGCTGTAGCTGCCCATACAAGCCCAAGCCTTAGGCTGTGGACCCAACTCCAGTAATCAGCCCCCCCCCCCCCCCCAGTTTAAAGGTGTCTGGGATGATGGGCTACACTGTTATCAGCAGGATTGTTTTCTAGGAAGCTTTGTCTTACTGCTCATTTGTTGTGTTGTTAGCCTTTCTGGTCTTTCTTCTTTCTTTCTTTCTTTCTTTCTTTCTTTCTTTCTTCTTCTTCTTCTTCTTCTTCTTCTTCTTCTTCTTCTTCTTCTTCTTCTTCTTCTTCTTCTTCTTCTTCTTCTTCTTCTTCTTCTTCTCTTCTTCCTCCTCTTTGACATCATCATTTTAGGGTTTAAATTTTTTCTTGCTTGAAGTCATAGATTGTAACCACTGTTTGTAGAAACAGCCCATTGGAATGGTCTCTTTTGGGTACCATGGTCTGCGTACCTGCTCCCCACTCTGCCCAATTTGTCCTCATTGTCAGGCAATCTACTTGTCTTTCTCTACTTTTTTCCACCATAGATTTTATGCTTCTGTTTGTTTTTTTTTTTTATCTAGAATAAAGAAGAAAATAATGCTATTTTAGTTTCATTTAGGTCCTGAGTCTTGCTTTACATAAATTCCAGTTAATATGTTGAAAATTTGCAAGTTAGAGCTTGAATATATAGATAGTTCTTGCCTGGAATTGCTTCTGCAGGTGAGAATATTCTTGTTGAGAGAGGGACGATAGTGTGATAAATCTATTCCAGGTTTGGGGTCCACAGATCTAAAATCCATGGAAGTAGCCAAGGACATCTGACCTCATTGCCAAAGGCTGTCATGGGATTCGACAATTGTCCCATCACCTTATGAAGTATGAAGAGTTTCCTTGCCTTCTCAGACACCTGGGAGCTGCAGAGGATTAAACAACACACAGATGCATGCACAGGCTAGTGACCACATGGCTGGAAGGCTTCGGCTTTTCCACTATGCGTGAGGAGCATTTTTTGTGAAAACCTATAGGAAATCCACGGCTTCAGGTTCTTGTTTAGTAGCTGGCGTGTCAACACTTTGCCTTAAGGACGCTGCAGCTGTGAAACCTCACTGGGGCGACCCAAGCAAGTGTTCATAGTGACCTCACACATCACACTGCCTTGCTTAGTCACACGTCACCCTGGGCTGCCCCAGAGGTGAAGTTATAGTCTCTCTCCTTTCACTTGGTGGTGAGGCATAATTCAAATTCGAATCATGTTGGGTTCTTTTTGTTGTTGTTGTTAATTTTTAAATTAGTATATTTTATTTGTATACAAAGCCGGTTTTCATCCTAACTTTGCACAATGTACCGTAGTGCTATTCATTCTTACTTCATCCACTCCTGGCCCCTTTTTACTCTCCGATCAGCCCTCCCGCCACTCCTCTCAAAGAGGCTCATTTTTAACTTTTGTGTCTCCCTCCCAACCCCCTTTATTCCTTCCTCCCTTTATATCTTCCTAAAATCTCCATTCTCTGCATATGAGAGGAAAAAGGAGATACTTATTTTTGTGAGTTTTGGATTCTTTGCTTAGTTGCAGTTTCTGATTTACATACCTGTTTTCCAGTTCGTGAAGGTAATTCTGTCTCTCGTCAGGAGGAGTCTCGCCTCATGTAAGAGGCACGTGCTTGGTATGAAGTTTAAGGTTAAATTTTCATCTGCTCTGCGTTAGGTCTGTGTGACCTTTGACGTTTGGTTGCTCATTTGCGAAACTGGAGCAATCAGGACTCACCGAGCGGATAGTGAAGGTGATTCAGGGTGTAACGAGCACCCACTGGTTTCTACGTACAAAAAGGAGTGTAATGGTAAAGCGTAGTTAAGGGTTTCAGCAGGGCATCTTCTCAGCCATGTTTTCCTATTGCATTTTGAGTGCTTTATGAAAACTGGACATTTTAGAGAGCCACTTGTCCATCCATTTATGTATAATATCAGGCAGGCTCCCCCTGCTCCAGAACTTCTGTCAGCAGCTCCGTCTCCTTGAGCCTAAGGCAGTGCTGTGGGCACAGACTTGAAGACGCTGCCAACTGGGACCATCCCTGACACCTAAAGCTCTGCTTTTAGTTTTGAGGGTTTGAGAGGACACTTTGTTTTTTAATGCTATTTTTACTTTTGTTGCCACGAGTGTGCATGAATGCTTGCTTGCATGCGTGTGTGTGTGTGTGTGTGTGTGTGTGTGTGTGTGTGTGTGTGTATGTGTGTGTGTGTGTTGAGGCCACTTAAGAATGACATAGATAATCTCATGGTATTTCCAAACTAGGTCCGCAAATCACAAATCACAGAGGAAACCAGCTCAGAATACGTCCTAGTAGTGTGTGTTTGCCTCATGAAAAGACACATTAGCATTTTGTGTGTGGCCACTGTGGATATGGAGGACAGTCTCCCTGCCCGGTCACAGCGTTAGCTGAGGAGCCTTCATACTCGTATGAGCAAGATGATGGAGAACGTCAGTGATTTGCCCAAGGCCATTGGTGAGAGGAACAGAGTTGAGCTGGCTCTACATGCTGTTCCTAGTCTTCAGGAAGGCACATTGCTGCTCTGATCTACATATCCTTGTCTACCAAGACTTATATCAGCTGAGCCAGTTGTTTGTTGTTCCTTCTCCTTATGACCTAGGGGACACTGGCGTGGGGAGATGTAGATCCCAGGCCGGTGGCAGGGCCTGGTGTCCGATTTCATGTTCTGCCATGTATTGCACTGTACTGTTTATTCTTGCGGAAGTCATCGTTTCTGAACAGTAATGACCGTTTTTCATGCTGTGTTGGTGAAATTCCTCACTTGAGTCACCAGATCTCATTCTTCCTTTCGCTCTGTGAACTTCCACCTCCCTCCTGTAGGAGTGGAATAATCTCTTCCTGTTTCTTTATCAGGTTCATGTGGGGCGAGATGAGATAATGAACATAGAAATGTCCTGCAAAGTCAACTGCTGCATAGATATAATAAGGTTGTTATTAACAGAGGGGTTAAAGTAGGCCCCGTGCCCAGTGCCCACTAGTAACTGCTACCTGTTTGATTTACAGAGACGAGCATATCATCTGGCCGGGCCTGAGTCCATTGTCCATTCCGAACCCAGAAGCTGCCAGAGGTAAGAGAGGACTGGAGTCTTCAAAGTTACACAGTGCTAGTGGGCCTCCGAACCTGCGATGCTTTACGCTGACTCCCAATGGGAAAAATACAACAGTGCTTTATGTCCAAGAGAATCATGAAAAAAAATCTAAGACGCTAGCCTGCTCTCTCTTTATGTCTTCTTGATTTAATTTTTCCTTTTAATTTCTACCCTTTTTAGCACCTAAGATGGAAAAAGTCTGGACAATATGCAAAATTGGCATTTAATGGACTTTTGAGAATCCGCAGTGGGGCTGTCCAGTAGGATAGTCTTCCCTACTGTTTTATCATGCTGTTGGCTAATGTATGGCATTCAGGCTTTCACTCTTGTTTCTTCAGTGTTCCTTCTTTGCGTATACTTTTTACTATATTATACTGCCAGAATTGTTTGGCTCTGAATGAACCAAAGAATACTTTTCCGGGTTGTCATCGTGTCTTATCTGACTGATAAATCATCTATCCCCCATACATTACAGATTGTAAGGCTGAAGTGAAAAAAAGATCCCAGAGAGTGGGTTAGTCTTTCACTTTTTCGTGCTTCTGTTGGTGGACCACTACAGTGGACAGAGAGTGCAGAGAAAATGGAGGGCTAGAGACGAGAAGAGGAGCATCTTTAGTTCAAATCACTTTTTTCTTTATATACAGCCTGCTGGTATTTGCACTTCGTGGTGCTGTTGCTGTGTTTCAGTATGATCTTTCAGGCTTCTTTACCCGGAGGTAAAGTTGTCATTGTGATGTTCCTAAGCTGAGGCCCTGGAGTAGAAAGCTGTCTAAGACACGGGGCCATAACTTACAATGCTAGAAATGTTTATTCTGTAGAATATTTTGTTAATAACTTCAGTGTACTAACCCAGTGATGATGAACTGCAAATATGACTTCACATGGTTCTTTAAAAAACCAAAACCAAAACAACAACAACAACAACAACAACAAACCCCGAGACTGGATGGTACTGCCCTATAATCACAGGAATTACCTATTTAGAATCAAGTGGAAATTTTTGTTTTAGGCTAATATGATTTTCAAAGCTAATATTTAGCAAATATACTAACGAAACAGGTGGATGACATGAATTGAGAAACTTCTCAAATTAACTCCACTATGAGCCTACTTGGCTCTTTTATTAGTCCTACAAGAGAAAATTTATAAAGAGACGTGTATTCAAAAAAATGCAAGACAATTTTTTCTTTTATTTCTCCTATGTTGTACAAAATGTCTCCACAAAAACTTGTTTCTAACATAACATTTTCACGGACAAATGTATCAAAAGACAACTTTCGGAAGGCCTCTCCTGTTACAGTTTGGATAGCCCCTGTGACATGTGCCTTTAAGTTAGAAAGGGCGAAAGTCTACCATCCTCTGTTCTCTGACGTGGATATAGGTCTAACTTTCTGGGGATCTGGCCAACTCACCCCCATCAACACCCTAACAGAGAGCTAGATTCCTCTTCTGTCCTTGGACTAATCCATGGTGAATCATCAGACCAACTAGGACAGGTCAGGATGCCAAAACCAGAGGGGAATTTCCTACTTCAGAGATTTGCTTGTCTAGCGACTGCAGTTATCACACATTTATTCCCTTAGTTTCTTCTTATTCAATACTGATAGATTAAGCTTTGAGGATTGTTTAGTTAGCTACATGTACTTTCCCTATTGACATTTGGCTCAAGACTAAGAGAGATTTATGAATTAGACCTTGAAAAGTTAAAAAAGATTGCTCTTTAAAATGGGAAATTTCAAAAAAAAAAAATGGGAAATTTCATTTCCCTACCTACCTGCCTATCTACCTTCTGACCGACTGACCTACCTACCTACCTACCTACCTACCTGCCTATCTTTTTATCTATCTATCTATCCATCAGTTGTCTGTCAGTCATCTATCTATCTAGCAATGTAATCCCCATCTTTTTTATTCATAAGTTGGTGGCGACTAAGGGGTAGAACGGTCTCAACCTTTAGTAGATGGAGAGCTAAATTTTGGGAGCATGGTGTATACATGTAAAACAGTCTTGTGGTAAAAGTGGGTATTAGTGGGAATAATGAAGAATAACAGTTTAAATCCATAATTAGAGTCGACAGCACACATGTCAGCAGATATCAATGAGTGTAATCATTGTTTTTCCTCTGCTTTTGATGTTGATCCACCAACTGTGGTGTGTTCCTTGTCCCGTTTCCAAACCAAATCTATTTAAAGCTACACTTCATGGGATTTGAAATCCAACACCCTGTTTACTCTTAAAGAACATGAAGTATCATTTCCAAATAGCTGGACTCTGCACTAGAACCAGTGCTGACTTCTGGCCTCCTGCAAATCATTGGCCATCTCCATTTTCTGCAGGGTGACTCATTAGAGGAATAATACCAAATTACTTCTCATGCACTTATTTATAATGCCCATATGAAATGTCCATTTTCATTTTTGTAAATTTGGCCTGGTCTGCCTTAAATAAAATGGATCAGCCGCTGGGTTTTTTTTTGTTGTTGTTTGTTTGTTCTCCTTTTGTTTTGAAGTAGCGTTAGAAACAGTAATCATGTGTGATTTCTTCTTTATTACCTGGATAGATTCTCATTGCTCTGGGGAGTGAAGCAGTGCACTCTGCGTGTCGTGTGGGCTGGAAGCAACGAGATTACAACTATCCAAGTCCACACATCAGCTGGCAGTGTCACCTAGGGCAAGGCCTCACCCCTCCCTGAGTCCATTTCAGCATTTGCTAATAGACATGGCATAACAGTTGATCATGGTTTTTCATCTGTTAAATGGTCCAGTAGCTAGAATATTATCCTTCTTCCTCCTGACATGTTTCCAGAATTCTCTGTGTGTCATGTGGAGAATTAATACTCTGTGTAGCTCTTAAGTCCTTGACTTAACAGAGAACAGTTACTGCTGGGGTTTTAGAGTCTATGTATCCTACAGTTGGGTATTGGACTATACCGGCTGCCCCAAGGCCCAGAGGCATACAATTTCAAGTTAGAAAGAGAAAGAGTCAGCATTCCTCTAGACCAGTGGATCTCAGCTTCCTAATGTTGTGACCCTTTGACACAGTTCCTTATGTTGTGGTGACCCATCTGTAAAAGTATTTCTTTGCTACTTCATAACTGTAATTTTGCTACTATTATGAATTGTAGTGTAGATATTTTTGGAGATAAGAGTTCGCCAAAGGGGATGCAACCCACAGGTTGAGAACTGCGGCTTTGTGTGATAACATTGTCCTATGTCTCGTTTTAGAGGGTCTGGTGAACTTACCCACTGTTAACACTGTTAACGAAAGGCGGACTTCTCTTTTGCTTGATTTTTTTTTTCCAGTGTGAATCATCAGTCTTGTTAGGACAAGTCAGTGTGTCAAAACCAGAGGGCATTTTCAGATTCAATCTACCCAACATTTCTAACTGAAGAGTTGGGAAACTTTGGGATAGTGGCGGGAATCTAATTGGTCTAAGGTGTTGGTGCCAATGCTAGACCAAAATGCCGTTTAATTTTATAGTTGCATAGTGTGTATGTGTGTGTGTGTGTATGTGTTGTAGATAGGCACACTTGTGCTCGTGAAGTCAGAGGTCAGTGTTGAGTGTTTCTCCCTCTGTCACTTTCCACCTTATTTTTGAGGCACCGTCTTTCATTGAACCTGGTGCTCAGGGGCTGGCTAGAGAGCTCCAGGCCCCCCCCCCCCCATCTCTGCCTCCCCAATGCTGCAGTTACAGGTGCGTGCTGCTAGAGCCAGGTGTCTCGTGGTACCAGTGGTCCATCTCAGTCCAGATATGTGCACAGCAAGTTCTTTACACACTCAACTATCTCCACAGCTTGAGATACGTTAGACGTATCTTCCTTTATCTGTCTTATTTCCCTAAATACTTCCAGTTTTCTTTTCCATACAAAATTAACATCAGTGTCAAAAAAAAAAAAAAAAAAAAAAAAGAAAGAAAGAAAAAAAGAACTCCATGCCCCCCCCCCCCAAAGACAAATATAGTAGACTTCCACCACTGTCACTAGTTCCATAGGAGAGTGGAGTCCATGTGGTCCTTCCTCTCCAAGGTCATTTGGCCCAGGCCTTACCATTATATGCTACTACCTTCTAGTGGAATATAGTGAGTGACGTGAAGCTGAGGATGACTTAGATGGCTGTGGACAAGGGGCAACTAAGCAGCAGGCAGGAGAGTACAAGTCCGCACAGAGTTCAGGGCCTGCTCTCCCAAGCTGATGGAGCTATCCAGCTGATCAGAGGGCCTCTCCCTTTCTCAGGCCCAGCTTATGCCTTCCAGTCCTAGGACTGGGCTGGAGCTAAGAAGCAGCCGGAGTGGCCATGGACCCTATACTTCTGAGGAAGAGCAGCAACTACCCAGAGGCTGCTGGACTTCGGTGCTTTCTATGAACCCAGTAACTTCACAGTTCTAAGATTTAGAGATTGGAAATTACTCTGTGGTTCAGATGCTTGCTGTGATCATTGCGTTAGGGCTGCAGGGGCGGCAGGACTTTTCTCTGGCCTCTGGCTCTCCGTCAGTGAGGTAAGAGTTGGTAGAGATGCTGGGAAAGGTTCCCCAACTTGGATTTTCTTGAGTTTCCACTTTGCCTCAGCCATCTCAGCAAGTTTCAGCCATGCTATGTGCAAAACACAGAGCATCTGTCTTGTTTAACATGAGCATCATTACGACATGGGCTGGGGGAGAGGAGACGGGGAAGGAAGCTCATGCATCCATGAATTATCTGAAAATACACAACCTCAAAGAATACCAGCTACTAAGAATATCAGCTACAGTTCAGCTCTATAGCTCCTCTGAAGGCTGTCCACATGTGAGTCCCAGGGAAGACAAAGATATTTCCTGTGTGATAAACCAGACCCTCCTTTCGGCTGGTTCATACTTTCTGGCTCTTGGATTTTCTTCACAGATCCTTGTTAGTCTTCCCCTCCAGACTCCCTTAGCATGACTTGGGACATTGACATACCTGTTAAGTGATTTCTTAACCTTGAAATTCTTATTCTACTTGCTTCATTTATTAATCATCCTTTCAGTAAATGTACTTTTTTTTCTGTTTCTTTTTTTTAATTCAAGTAATGTATTCAGATTACATCTCAGTTGTTATCCCCTCACTTGTATCTTCCTGTTTCCCCCCTCCCTCTTTCATCCTATTCCCCTCCCCTAGAGCTGTGACAGAAGGGGACCTCCTCCCCTACCTTATGATCACAGCCTGTCAGGTCTCATCCTGGTAGCCTGCTTACCCTTCCTCTACTTTTAACTTAGTATGTGAGTGCTTATAATTTTAACAAATTGTCTACTTTTAAAAGGTATTTTTTTTTAAATAAAGGACTCAAGCTTTTTTCCTTTTCCCCATATAAAGAACTTAAGCTTACAAAAGGGGAAAATCTTCTGAAATCAGTGTGTCTAGTAAACAGCCAAGTTTGGATTTAAATTCAGAGCATCTCCAAAATACAAGTAATTCCAGAGATCACATTGTGTATAAGTAGGAATCCTGGCAGAAAATGGCGAATGGGCCTCCTAGAAATGCAGTGGTTACATTTGGGGTCATTTGGTGAGGGGCAACATCACACCTTGGGAGTCAGTGGGAAAACCCCCTAATTAAATTCTTATCTCAACCTTCAGGCAGAATAATGAATGCCAAAGAGTTCTATCTAGTGCCTAATTCTTCTTGGTTTTGAAGCTTCTGGAATAGTTGTCTCTTTGAGATGAGGGAAAGCAAAGAACACTTAGGGTCACAGTGTCCTGAGGAGGCGAGTTATTGACTGAGGGGAGTCTGGTCCTTTGGGTGAACGCTGTTTCTTCTCTGTTGTGCTGAGTGTGGGGCTTTCTACGGAGGCAGATTTCTGTCCATGCATAGTTCCACATTCCAGATGTGAGCAGCTGGAATTTGGCTTCTGCCAAGTTGTAATGACTGCCACATGTGTGAACCTCACACTTAGTGCTGGTAACCCAGTGTGAGCTTATGTGGGAGCCAGAGACTGAGAGCCTATGCCAGAAGCAGAAGAGGCCTCAGGGGGTTGCCCCTGGCAACCCCCTCACAGTACAGGTGGGGCCAATACAGAGGACACAATTCAGCAAAGTTCACGCAGCAGGTTAATGGCTCCTTGGAAAGAATGGAGACAGGCTCCACAGCAGCGGCATGCAGGAATGCCTTCTGGGTTCCTTGTCTAACGCTGGCATGGCCTCTCCCTGAGAGGCAGATGTTCCAGCTCTGTTAGCTACGTGGCCCTTCCAAGGCTACTTGATTTCTTTGGGTCTCAGGTTTGTTGTCTCTAAAATGGAAATAAAACCCTAGTTGCCAAGTGGTTGGATAAATACTATCCTCTAAATCAGTGGTTCTTAACCTTCCTAATGCTGCGACCTTTTAATATAATTCCTCATGTTGTAGTGACCCCCCCCCAACCATACAATTATTTTGTTGCTGCTTTGCAACTGTAAGTGTGCTACTGTTATGAACCATAATATAAAAAATATCTGGTACATAGGATATCTCACATGTGACTCCTGTGAGAAGTCAGTCCACCTCTAAGGGGGTCCTGACCCACAGGTTGAGAACCACTGACCTAAGTCATTAGTCATCCTTATCATGGCCCCATGAGATAGAGAAAAACGGCTTTGTTGTTACCTGTTCTGCCTCCTCACTTGATCTGTTTCCGGCCCTTACCCATCAGAGCCTTGTATGGAGACTAGCAGTATCCATGCTACCTGGGAGCCTCCTAGAAACGCAGATCCCAGACCATCCCCTAAACCTCTTCAATCAGTCTGCACAGTTACAAGATCTCCTGGTGGTTCCCATGCTTGTTAGCATCTGAAGCGCATTCATCTAGGCCACACCCTGCTCATAACTGCTGGCTCCCTGCCAGCATTCTTGGGGCATGTGCTAGCCAGGCCTCCACATGGATGGAGGGAAGGCAGGCCGTGGAGCTACTCCTTGGGACCAGGGGAGGACTAGGCTGAAGGCATCCAGCCTGCTTTATCTTTTCAACACCCTTCATTTCCTCAGAAGTACTGCTGCTCACGGAAGCCAAACTGGAGTGGATTCCAGAGTCTCATCCCCAAATCCATGTTCTTTTTATTAGATCATAGTGTTTCAGTGGAGAGGAATGCGGGGCAGCGTGCATGATAAAGCTCCTTTCCCTGTAAGCTCTTCTACTCTGTTACTCAATTCCTACAGGGGAAGAATTAAAAAAAAAAAAAAAAAAGCTTGAGCTGAAAGCCAGAATCCTGCAGCTTAATCAGTTATTTTCCTTTTCTAATGAGGGTGACTATTGTGAAATAAGTAATTATTAATTACTCAAAACTAATGAAATATTTTAGTTTCCTTGCTGAAAAAGCATATGGAAGCTAAGAGAAAGCATATGGGTGTTTTTTTGTGGAGCATATTGGTGGATGGACAAATTAAGGTGGTGCCAATATGCCTTAGCTGTCTGGCTGGGGCCATCCCTACACTACATGTGCTGGCATCTGAGTCCCTGTCTGCATAAGGGATTCTACAAGCTGCCCTGTGATTCGTGCGCTGGGTTGCTTTGGGAGGGACAGAGCTCCGCGTCATAAATCCTTCACATGCTTGTATTCTGACATTCTTGGTTGAGTGTGGGTGCAGTGTCAACCCTGCAGGGCAAGTGGCTGTGACGGGGCTCTCTTGTAGATGATTCCAGTCCTGCACAGTAGGTGGAATGAGCCTGGCTGGCTAAGGACTCAGTGTTGAGGGTTTGTCATCCCAACAGTGTACCACACACTACAGGCAGTACCTTATTAGATGGCTGAGCTGGGACCTCCTGGCTCCCACAAAGGATCCTGTGTGAGTCACGTGGGCAGAGTTCCAACTCCACATTGTGACTTGCTTGCTTCTAAAGGGGCACGGTAGCTATTGCTCATGGGCAAGGCTGCATAGCCAGGCTGTAGTCTGTGCCTACAATTCTTTTCTTTTGTTGCATACTTACCTGTTAAAACATTTGGTAGATTGGAAGTAGTTTAACTGCGTACGTGTGAACTTAGAAGGTTCTGAGGCAACATGGTCCATTTGAGATGGTACCTGTCATTCAGAAAAGCAGAATTTCATAGAGATTTAAATTTCTGGGTATTTATTTATCAACTATATAAAATAGCTTGCACTGGCATTTAGGGATGGAGCGAGCAAGCCAGACAGGATTCAGGGCCTTGTGTGAGCCTACTGATACCTCTTGGAGTGATGCGTGAGCCCAGAGGTTCCTTGTGGGGCTAGGGAATTTGGAAAATGCTCTTTTTCTTGGAGGTTTCTTATATACCCAAGGACTGGAGTTGGCTTTGAAGATAGTTAATTGGATCTTGATATAGCAATAAAAGGAGCTAAAGCATCAGTCTCTGACATGCAAGGAAAAGTTTGCTTTAGGCAGATAAGGACCAGGAATGCCAAAGAACTGGACGGAGATCACAGAAATGTGTTCCTGAGAAAAACACTTTTCTTTCTTCTTTCCTGTCTTCCTTCCTTCCTTCCTTCCTTCCTCCCTCCCTCCCTTCCTTCTTCCTCTTCTTCCTTTTGTGTGTGGAAATTTGAAGTCTCTTCATCTGCAGTACTTGAGCCTTGGACAAGCTAATTTTCCAGAAGCCTTGAGCTCCAGCTGGAACTGAAAGATTTCTTACTCACCCAGCCAAATAAGCCACCTAGGTAAATCTGCCCTGCAAAGTGGCAATGGGACAAGTCCAAGGCCCACACAGGCTTTTTTTTTTCATTGCTTTGCTTCAGTGATGAGTGAGTTGGTGGTCATTTTTGCAGCCTCCACTGTAGGAAACATGGAATGTTAAAGTGACCCAAGATTGAAGCCACTAAATTCAACAAGCCTCTGAGACTGATAGCCTTTCTGCTGCAGAGGTTCAGCTCTTGTGACATCCTCCCCAACTTTCCCTCCACCGCTTCCCTCATTTGTCTGCATGGTTCTTGCTTCCCTGTCTGAAGGACCAGACAGAACCTATTGGGGAACACCTCTGTGCCCAGCACTTAGCTTTGGAATTTAACTTTCTTATTTTTCCTTTTTCCTTTGAGGTAGAGCCTTGAAGTCCCAGGCTCCTCAGTAGCTGAGATTAAAAACGCATACATATCATCACACCTGGTTCAACTTTATTTTATGACTACATTTTATTTTGTATTGCTGTCTATCTATTGTCTCCTCTCCCTTAATTTCCTGGCACAGTTCACTAGACACAGACTTCAGCGAAGCATCACATAGAATTGTATTCTTCAATAGTGTTTCCCTCTGCTGTTGCTTGTATCTGAGCTGGGTATGAAGTTTACATGCTTAAAGTGTGTTAGAGCCCGAAAGGAACTTAAAATAATCAGTGTCGTGTAGACCTCCTGTTTTAACCTGTCTGGTTATTGGCAGGCCTGAAGTTGCTGTCCCCATCTGACCAAGCCTTAGAGTTATTGACTAAGAGTTATCAACTTAGAGTTGGTTTCAGGGGGTCACAAAGTACCAATTAGCAGGCCTCGGATGTCTTCTTTGTTTCTTTGAGAGACCATTAGGGACAATGTGGTACAGGTGGCATCAGTGCTGGCTCTTACAGATGGACACAAGACAGCAGTCACTGGGTATCTGCTGTGTGCTACATTCTATGCTACCCGTTGTTACCAACAGCTAGAGTTTTCATTCCTCCACCAGGGAGGGAGACTCGTTGCTTAGCAATAGGGCTTTTCACAGAAGCTCTCATTTGTAGACATTGAGGAGTAAGGTATGGTGGTGTCTAGGTGTGTCCCTTTCACAAAGCAGGTGCAGGCCTCTGTGGGGCGCTATGCATGCCTGCTACAAGAGATGAGGGGTGACACCAGCAGACGTTGTGATCAGAACTCAGACATGAGGGCCCATGGTGAACAGGGAGGATGGAGTTCTCCCAGCTTCTTGCCCACGTGTCTTTGGAGGGGTACGGGATGATGTTTTATTGAAGTTTGTAGTGTGGTTTCACGTGCTCTCAGAGCATACTTTCCTCTCTGTGCTGTCTTTTGGTCCCAGTGAGAATCTTTCCTCCCTAACATTCATTTCTCTTCTCTTTCTTTTGCTTCTCCTACCTAAGTAGCCCACGGTCCTGAAGTCTCTCTGATAGCACTCTCTCTGTGTTTGGCTGTGGACGTGCTGGCAGAGAGACAATTCACAAATCTGTTAAGCCCATAGTAAAAATAGCTTATGATCTATGGGACTCGGTATTAAGCAAGATGATATTAACGAGGTTTGAGCGCTGCTCTGAAATGAGGCAGCTGCGCGGGCATATTGGCTGTGTTTCCTTCCTACCTCTGGCAGCTTGCAAGCAGTGTTACCATGGCACTCCTTGGGCTCCGTTTAGATCAGCTATTTTCTGAAGGAGTCCCTGACCTTCCCCACAATAGAAACTGTTGATGTGGTCATGTCAGAGCCTCTTCAGGATCAGTTTGACTGCTGAGCCCCCAGATGTCAGTTGGAAACTGTAGGACAGAGGCATGGCAAGTTTATGGGCGGGAGGTGCTGTTAAACGTCTTCTAGCACTGCTCAGTCTGTGGGTCTTGGGGCCACGGAAGGTGAGTGGCTTGAGCTCTGATTCCCACTCGGCTGATACTCCACCCTGTCACTTTGACCCTGCCTCACTTTCTTCTGTAACTCAGAAGGCTGGGAACGGAGCCGAGTTGGGACATCACTGTTTTTGGAAGTGGTTAGAGAAGGCACCATAACTCGGTCCATAGAAAGAAGTACAGCAAGGTGTTATAGCTTACATGTGTGCCTCCAAATCAATGAGTTTAAAATGTAATCACAATACAGCAGCATGGCAGGTGGGCCCTTACAACAGGTGCTTAAGAGTAGAAAGGCTCTGACATCATGAATAGTTACCATGGAGATCGGGAGGTTATCTCAGTGGGGCTAAGATAACATGAATTTTACCCCCACTTGCTCCCCTGTTTTGGTCTTTACCTTTTATCAGGAGATAAGGCAAAAATTCCCTCATCAGATGCTGCTGTAGTGGTCTTGGACTCCCCAAAGGCTGTGGTCCAGATAAACCTTCATTCTTTCTGAGATGTGTAGTCTGAGCTCCTCTGTTAGACCCACACAGGTGGACTAAGGTGAAGAGTAGCGCACTCAGAGCAAGGCCCAGGGCTGCCGAACTGTACCTAGGGCCCCTTTTTGGAGCTTATAGACCAGGGCTTTCCCATCCTATTCCACATCTCCAGGCAGAAGAGTAATGGCACAGCCTCTGTTGTAGACCCTTTTCCTGTTGCCGTGTCCAACAGCACAAAGTTGCACAGAAGTTATTTGATGCCAGTACCAGGCTTTGTTTTGTACTTTACCATCCAATGCCATGAGCTCTTCTAAAAGCATACTGTCACATGTGAAACAAGTGCAAGTTCTTAGGGACCAAAATTGTGACTTGAATGACTTTCCCTTCCTTCTTCCTTTCCTCCCCGTCTTTCAGCCATGGCGTAAAGTACCTAGGGATCTAGGTACTTTACAGTAAAGTTTTGTTGTACTGAATTTAGTGAGGTTGACATAATTTTGTTAATTGCTGCTGGAAACTGGCAAATTTAGATTTGGGGGAAGTGTTGTCACCAATTTAGATTTTATTAAGACTTCTGGTATGTTATTTAATATTCATAAAGACCAATATACTTTCGTTATCTTCTTTTTGCAATGAAAATGAAATTCACCTTAAATAAGTGCTTGTGGCTGGAGAGACGGCTCCTCCGCAGTTAAGAGCACGTGCTGCTGTTGTAGAGGACCTAGGTTTGATTCTTAGCACCAGGTGCCTCACAACTATCTCTTTCCTCTAGTTCCGGGATCTGATAGCTGCTTCTAGCTTCTGTGGCCAGCATGCCTGTTGTATACAGACCAGCGTGCAGACAAACACCATTCACCTTAAATTTAAAAATTAAATATACATATAAAAGTTAAGTGCTTGAGAGTTGATTTGTACCTGAAATTCATTTGCATACACTGTACCGTCAGCTCTGTTCTGCCCCAGCCCTTAGAAGTTTTATCTCTTTCCCAGAACTTCTGGTCTCTACTCAGGAGTCCCCAGCACTTGAAGATTGTGGCAGACCTCCTTAATAAGAGTTTGGGAAATTACTGTGAAGACCCAAGTTTAAAAAACACATTATACTTCAAGGAGCACAGTAACTAAATCAATTTTCTCAGCTGGCCCTGGGAAAAGTACTACATTTCTTCCTAATTTTCTTTCTAAAATTTCCAGCAACTTTTGAAGTAGTTTGTGTGACTCTTTTTTTAATAATGGCGTATACAGAACATGGGATGGGGTCTTCTTGCTCCACAAGATTTGATTAAGTGAGCAGATAGTGCAATGATTTCTCTTTGCATTATAGAAGGACACAGGGATTTTTGCATTTGACCATTTAAGGCTTTATTTAATATTTGCCTTATTTATTGAGTGGCACTCATTTTGCTTTCCTAAGTTTGGTAGATTTTGGGTGAGTTCTATTTAGAAATTGTATTGTGTGTGGGTGTAAGCTGTACATGTGTGCATGTGCATGTGTGCATTGTACTGTAACATGTGTGAAGGTCAAGGACAGCCTTATGGTGTTGGTTCTCTCTCAGCTTTGTCTTGTTATATGGGGTGAATTCAGGTTTCAGGCTCACACAGTGGTCGCCTTTACCATCTGAGCCTGGATGAGTTTTATCGATAGCATTTTATTTATTGATAACATTTGCATCTTTTCTGAGAAGTCACAAACCTGGATCACGGAATTGGATCAGTTTTCTTTTTATATAAAGAATAATGTACTCAGAGAGAACATTGATGTCTAATTTAAACTTCAGTGTTGACCCAGAGCTAACCTCTAGTAAGTAAAAATCTGGCTATATATAGCTCTCTGGTTTCTTTCCTGTGACTTTCCAGGTGTTTGGAGAAAAGTAACTGGGATAATAATAGTGTAGAAAGTTGAATACAAAAGACAAGTATCCATGTTGGTGTCCCTTTGTATTTTATACAAAGTGCTCCCTCCCCCCCCCCCCTCTCTCTCTCTCTCTCTCTCTCTCCATATGAGTGCACTTATGTACTATCTTGTCTGGCAGCAGATGTGAGTGGGTGCAAAGACCCACAGCCAGACATCCTATGGTGAGAGAGTCTAAATTGGAGGTCTCTATCTATTTGGTCTTTCCCCTTGTAGCTCAGGGAACCCCAAGGAAAGGGAGAGTCCAGGTCCTAGGAGTCAGAGGATGGATGACACCAGGAGAGGCTGGCCCATTGTACCAACTAAGCAGGCTTCATGTGGGCTCACAGCAACTGAAGTGCTTGTAAGCTCAGGGCCTGCCTGGGTCTGCACCAGCCCCTCTATTCATGTTATGGATGTTACGTGGTGTTCTTGTGGGGCTCCTAATAGCAGGACTGGGTGCGTGTTATCTGAATCTTTTTCCTGCTCTTGAGATGCTTTTCCTTCTGTTGGGTTGCCTTGTCTGGCCTTGGTGTGAGAGCTTTTTGCCTTGTCTTAATGCATCTTGTTTTGTCCTGTTTGGCTGTTGTCTCTTGCTCTTTTCTGAAGAGAAACTGGGGTCAGGGGTGGGTGGGAATGGGGCTGAATCTGGGGGTTTGGGGGCAAGCTGGGAGGAATAGAGGGAGAGGAAACTACGATTGTCATGTATTGTATGAGAGAAGAATCTATTTTTAATTTTTAAAAAAGGGAAGAAAAGAATTGCAAGGAGAATGAAAAATTGGTGGGCTTTAGTATCAGATGGAAGTCAAATATTATATTTTCTATCAGAAGACTCGTAGATAGTAACATTTTTGTTTACATTTTATTTAACTGCTACTGATAGCCACACTTTGCTTACTTGTATTAAGTTGCTTGTGAATACTAACAGTAACTCTCCCTAATAAATAAAGGAAAATGTTTAAAAAAAAAAACAAAGGGAAAAAAGGCAAACAATCCTCCACCTTCCCCCACTCTCCCAACAAAAAGCAAAAGCAAAAATCCAAACTGCCAAAAAAAAAAAAAAAACAAAAAAAAAACCCATCACTTTGTACCTTGGCTGTTCCCATAATTCTCTTCACTTTGGGTTTCTCCTGTGTCTGTTTTCTCCTGGAGATCTGGAGCACCCTGAAGACTGGAGGGTATCTTACATATGTTTGTGACAATGGCTTTCTGAACTTGGGAACAGGAAGTTAATACACTATTTCTAAAAATCCTTTGTGGGAACACAAAAGGCTTATTCAGAGTCTCTTTATAAGTCACCCCGTCAGTCACCCCATCTTCTCACTCCATGGGCTTCCTGCCAACGAAATATGTACGTCAGGATTGGAATAGCTGTTGTATACACTAGCCCAAAAATGTCAGGGAAGGAAAAGGTTTCCTATCTTATAAACTGTTTCAGAGCTAGACAAATATACACGTGTAATATATAGAGGGAATATATATGTACATGTATATGATCTGTTCCCTGTCACAATATTTAACCCAAAGTGCTATTTACAGTAATGAATCAAAATGTCAGCTTTAAAAATACAAAGTGTCAAAGTGTTCCCACGTTGCAGAAAAGTTTGATGTGACAGTTTGCTAATCATATGACTGTTACATCAAATGTGCCTCACAAAGCCTTTTTTTTTTTTTTTGCTCAGCACTCTTGTCGTGTGGGCCCCTCATACTGTCTGGGTAAATTCCTGGTTCAAGACTAAGTGGTGGAGCCCATTTTGGGTTGTGTGTCTCCTGTACCTCGTGCAAAGGCTGCTATGTTTTTCTGTAGTTAAAAATGAATGGATTTTACATCATTTCAGAAGTTTGATTTTGTGTTTGACACATCTATGAATAGTAACTTTTTTTTTAAACTTTACTGTAACTTTCTATTTTCACTGCAGAACCTTCCATGGAACTGGAGCCCATAGAGTGTGCAGTGTAGAGTGTTCCCCAGCTGCTCTCCCCAAGGTCTCCTTAACTATCTGTGCTTGTTATTGGTTTCTCTTTGACCTTGGATATAGTTGTGAATTTTGCTTGGCACATTGTTTATGTCAACTGGGTCATCCTTATACAGGGGCTGAGTTTGGAAAACACAACCTGATTCCTTAAGAACAAAGAAAAACCCCCAAAAAACTGACATCTGTGCTTTTACTACTTCTGTGCCCACGGGCCACTCTTATTCTGTGTGCCTCAGTTTCTTCTGACGAGTCGTAGAGGGTGAAATTTGATAGTACCAGTTTTTTTTTTTCCTCAAAATGTATCCTTGATGGGGATGGTGGCGCATGCCTGTAATCCCAGTACTTGGGGAGGCAGAAACAGGTGGGTGACTGTTCAAGGCTAGCCTGTTCTACAAAGAGAGTCCAGGATAGCCAAGGCTACGCAGAGAAACTTTGTCTCAAAACAAACAAACAAACAAACAAAAAACAAACCAAGTATCCACTAAGGACGGTAAAGCTTGGAGAAGCAAAGCTTTTAAAGATGGAGAATGAAGTGAGCGGTGTAGTGTCTGGGTCAAGCAAATCTGGATGCTCTTGACTGTTAATGTTTCCTCTCTTATGCAATTGTACTGAGGCTGGAACTGTGTACTGTTAGCACCAGTCATACAGTTTAGTCTGAGGGTAGAATGTTCTCTGACTTCTGTGGCTTCTGCCCTCGGGTTGTTAGTGGACAGCGCTGCCAATTGCTCCTGCCTGCTCTGGTCCCAATGTATGTCTGCTCAGAAGTTGCAGTTCTCCACACTGAGAGCTGACAGAGGGACTTCTGAGAGTTCACCGTCTGTGTCTGTCTTTAGTCCTTACCTCATTTCTGCTCTTAACTTCCTTTTCTCTTTGTGCTGCTGAGGATGCAGTGCAATGTCTTGGACCTGGTAGGTGAGCTCTCTGCCGCTCAGCTGTGTTGGTTATGAACTGTTACTGTGCATAAATGTATGCTCCCCCTGTCCCTCCCCCCCATAGTACAAGGAATGTCAGATAAACCTATAATCCTGTCAAGTGTCTCATCTGCTCTGGTGGCAAATGTGAATTTTATTCTTAGTGAGCTCCTCTCTCTGGTTTGGGAGAAGGAAAGACACTCCAAACTCAAAATTTTTGTGACTGATCACTCCTTGGCCATTTCATTTGTTGATTTCTACTCTATTCTCTTCCGTTCTCCCCTGCACACACATTCATCACCACCATGAGCCTCTTTCCTTTGCTGTTTGCCTGCACACATCCCCAGATACGGCAGAATAACCCGAGGTAAAGCTCTGAAGTATAGATGAGGTCAGATACTATCAGCAGAACAGGCAGTTGGTCATAGGCGTGCATTTGTAAGAACTGTCAAAAGTCTGTAAGTTTCAATAAAACAAGTTTCTCAAGGGTAAAATAATGTATCCCGACTATGGGGATGAAAATGAATGCCTGTTTCCCAGATACTGAAATCTCATTCCTAAATTTAAGTATGGCTATTTTAATGGCTGACGTTCACATGTGAGAGAATGACCACATACTGTTTTTGAACGAATGCTGAATTCTTTCCTGTAGTACAACACTCTAATAATGCCACATGTCTATAACTGTGTGAGCCCACAGCAGCAGCTGAGGGCCATCTTTCAAGCGCTCTTTACAAAGTCCCCTGCAGCCCTGGAGGTACACCTGATAGGTCATCCCTTTCTCTCCTCAACATCTCATTTTTTTGATCAGTGCACTCCTTCCTAGTGTGAGCCGCCTGCTCCTTTGTATTTGCCGTGGCTCTACCTGAGCCTTGAGCCCTTCCTTTCCACACACCCATCCTTCAGATCTGTGAATCCCGCCCTCTGCTGACTCGGTTTAGTAGTCCTCAGGCAGTGTGAGGTGGTCGCATTTTTATTAAGCTCCTAGCTAATGCTGAAGTAGCTTTTGGACTCACTGTGCTAGTTCTCCGAACTCTTCATATGAGCCTGGGGGTTGCCATGCATAGATTTGTACGTTGATGGCTGTGGGTAAATTTGTGAATTCCTAAAATAACATTGTCTGCTGTCAGAATACATCATGAGGAAGTGCCCTCCGGATTTTTGTTAGAAAGCACACCCTTTCCTCCAGTAAAGTGTTGGTTACTCTTTTTATTTCTGAGGGGGAAACATCACAGGAGCACCTTAAGGAAGGAAGGAAAGATCTCTTCTGCCTTCTGTTTACAGCAGGCAGCACATCACAGCAGGGTAGTCATGATGTCAGGGCCTTGAAGGGTGTTGTCATGTGCATTGGCAGCCAGGAAGCTGAGTGGTGAATGTTGGCATTCCCTTTTTCCTCAGCCCAGGTAATGGTGCTGCACCCAATTAATGTAGGCCTTCTCTTTTTAGTTAGCCTCATCTAGTTGGTCCCTCACTGGTATGGCCAATGGCTCCTAGATGACACTAGAGACCAGTCTACCTGACAGTAATAGTAATGACAAATACCACTCTGCATAATAAAGGCATGGCACTGCAGAGGACATTTTGGCTCAGAGAGCTTAACTTCCCTGTTGGAGATCTCAGTTTAAAAGAGATTAACCAGCTATTGTATAAAGCACAGTTTACTAGGGGACAAAGGATAGGTCAGGAGGGAAGGCTGTAGGAACACATATTGGGCTTGGGCAAGGGGCAACAAGAGGTGATGACATTTGAATTCCCTTTTGGTAGATGAACTTGAGGCTAAGGATGTGCCAGAGAGATGGACAGCATGCTGGTTCTCTGAGCAGCTCTGAGTTTTTTTCCAGACAAAATTATGGGGAAAGGAACATGGGAGCTTCTCCTTTGAAGATCCTCTGTTGATACTCTAGGCCACTTGACTATGATGATGATGATGATGATGATGATGATGATGATGATGATGATGATGATTGTCTTTGTGCATGTGTTTGCTTCTTTATAGACTATTTCTTTGGCGCCTTTCTATTCATTGCCTTCTTCCCTGGTCCTTCATTTCTGCCCCAGGTATCTAATCAATGCTGCCATCTTTCTTTGGTTTTACTTTTCCATCCAGATAATTTTTTAAATGACCCTCCATCTTGTGCTGTTCATCTCTTCTTGATTTGCATCTTTAGCAGTAGACTCTGCCCTGTTTCCCTGTGTTGATTTAGTGTGTGTGTGTGTGTGTGTGTGTGTGTGTGTGTGTGTGTGTGTGTGTGTGCTGTGAACACATTGATTTGCTGTCTGTGTCTGGGTCACGCTGTTCACAATGGCATGTGTGTAGTCAGCAGGGTATGAATTGTGCCTGATGTGGATGGGAGGACACGAAGACGCAGCACAGGAAACATGCTGTTAGTCTCTGTCACAGAGTCCCAACTGTTAGGGCTCGGCTTGTCAAAGACTGGGTCTGTGGCCCCATCAGCACGCCTTTGGCTGGCTCAACTTTATATTTTGATGCTTATAATAATGTAAGATACATTATATCAACTGGAGCAAGGCAGTTTCACTATCCACCACGTTATTAATTCCAGATGGGAAAATTCATTAGGGCTCAAGTTTTGTTTGAGGCCCAACTGTTTTTAAATTATTATTACAATTATTATCTATTTATTTTTTTTTAAACAACTGATGGGAAGAGAAATGTAACAGCTGTGTGATTAGCAGGCCATGAAATTAAAAATGTTTTGCATAGAATCAAGAACGTGTTTACTACAGAATTTCTCATCGGAGAATTAAGTGTCATTAAGATTGGCCACAAGATGTTCCCTCTCACCAGTCGAGTTTGATTGCCACACCCACTTCTTTGCTAAGAGCCCTTCAGCCTTCTCCGCTGGGACTTGCTTGTGGACACTTCAGGAAGGCAGCATCAGCTGTAATGATGGCGAGAGGCAAGGGAACAGCCATGGGGGTTGAGCTTGGCATGTAGCAAGCCAGCAGTTCAGCTTCAGTGAAGAATGTGCAAGTTCTAGTTTGAAGATTAGCCAAGTTAGCAAAGATTGCAGCCCAGTGGCAGCTTGTGTCCACAGAGGCGGACTAAGCTGCTAGGCAAGCTTGCTCATCTCTGTGTCCTTCACTTCTATAGCCCTTTCAGTCTTCTTCTAGAAAATACTCCACCCTTCCATTGGCTGTGATGTTGGCAACCTTTTGTAGAAGCCAAACATGCTAGCAGAATGTCTTAACCCAGGGTTGAAGAGAATTTTATTTTCTTCTCCAACTGCATGAATTTTATGCATCTCATGCCTCATCACCTTCTTACTGAATTTAGGTAAAAACAGGGTCTCCTAAGGGTTGCTATGGGGAGTGACAGAGTGAATCCTGGAAAATATTCAGCTGTTTGACACTCGGCTTCATGGTTCACACGCAGGTAATGTTAGCTACCTCTTCCTTTCCTTTCTTTCCCTTCCTTTTCCCTTTCCCTTCTTCTCTAGCCTTTTCTTCTGCCTTCCTCCGGTCTTGTGCTGTTGGCGGTAAAACCCATTACACATGCATGTGCTGGACCACTGTACCCCCATCCTGAGCCCCACCTCCAGCTATTCATACATGAAATAGATTGTTCTGTATCTGAAGGCGCTTCCTAAGGTGTATTGCTCAGCCTCCAACCCGGAACTCCTTGGCTCCTTTTGTCTTACCGCCTTTAACAGAGTCTCTCCTGTATGATGCTTACTGGCATCAGTCTTTACACAAATTTTCTTATTTTTAAAGAGACATTTTGATTACATTTAGCTGTGCGTGAGTGCTTTAGCATGGGCATGCATGTGTGTACACACACTACTGCATGCATGTGGGGGTCAGAGGACAACTTGTGGGAGTTGCCGTGCAGGACCTGGGGATTGGTGATCATTCATTTTGTTTTGTGGGAATGCTGCTACTCACTGAGCCATATCGCCAGCTCCAGCTCTACCTTCATACTTGTTAGATTAAACATACCTAGCCCATTCCTTTAAAGGGTTGACATTTGGGGAAAATGGGGTTGGCGGCAATTAATGCAGGGAGCTTCTCTTGGAGACAGACACGAAAGCCATTTAGATACATTTTTATGGGATTTGTGGTTATCAGAGGACAAAACCAACAATTTTTGTTGGTATCTAAGACAAGTGCAGACAAATAGAGCTTTCTAGAAGGAAAAGCAGTTTGAAATGTCACCAGCCCACTGGGCAGAATTTGACATGTTTCTCGGCTGTGAAGGGTGTGAGCTATGCCTGTTTGTTTGTTTTGTTTTGTTTGTTTTGCTTTTTTCCTCTCTGTTACCATGGTCAGCTTTGAGGATGGGTGTTACTGTTGCTGACACCAAGGCTTTCGCATCAGGGGGATGTGGCTGGATGTCAGTGGGACAGAATATCAGGCAGAAGCAGTGTGAGCGAGGATGAGCTCAGTCTTCCGTCACAGCGACCACGTGGCGGTAGGATGGTTCAGGTCATGACAGTGGGACCTGGGAGATGGCTGTCACGTTGCAGCTGTAGGCAGAAAGCAGAGACCTAGAGTGGTGACTGAGCACTTTCAAAGTCCTGCCCATAGTAGCCTATGCCTACCAGCTCAGCTCATACCCTAACGGTTCCAGTCCCCCCAAACTGCTTTCCTATCTGAGGATCAGAGGTTCAAACACATGGTCGGCAGCTAGATGCTTCCTCCACATCCCATGACTACAGTGAGCCAGGAAGGAGCCACTGGCACAGCCTATTGAGTGCTCCCTAAAAAGGGCTGGTCTGTTTTCTATGAGAGATGGACTTGAATAGAAGGGACAAAGGCTGAAAATGAAAGTCTGTACAAGGTGTGTGTGTGTGTGTGTGTGTGTGTGTGTGTGTGTGTGTGTGAGAGAGAGAGAGAGAGAGAGAGAGAGAGAGCGTGCACTCTTTATTAAATCAACTAATAAAGGGATGCTACAGAGTCCCAAGTCTTATTTATTTATTTACTTTGTTTTTTGTGAGTTTAAAGCATATATGTGATCGAAATTGAAATGTACATGAAAACATCAGATTTCATTCCCTATGCCTTTAATTTCTTGGGTGCCAACATTTACTTTCTTTGCCATTAAAAAGTGAGCTGGGTGGAGTGGAGGTAAGAGAGTAGTTCCTGGAATGGCCTTGTGCTGGACAGCAGATCTGGATGCCAGAGTGCCTTTCCTATAGGAGGTCCTCATAGTGCTGCCAGCAGCCCTGCACTGGGTAGCCAGTACCGGTTAGTGCTGTCCTTGATGCATTTCTCCTCTCTGCAATTAAAGGAGGTTTTTTAAAAATTTTCTATCACTTTTAGAAAGGGCCCCATGAGGCCCCCAAAAAGTGCATGTAGCTGGCCAAACACTCTATGCCATAGCTGTGAAATCACCAGGCTGCAGTTGTGGCCAACACCCCAGAACATGTACCAGCAAGTGTTGGAAGTAAGCAGGCAGCAGTTTCTCCGTGGGCGGAATGCAGACACAGGGAACACTCACCCCTGAGTTGCTGCCCTTGTTCTAAACATCCCTGGAGTTCTCTCTCTCTCTCTCTCTCTCTCTCTCTCTCTCTCTCTCTCTCTCTCTCTCTCTCTCTCTCTCTCTCTCCCCACATCCCTGCACACCCCCCCCCACCCTGGAAAGTTTTTCCAGCCTTATTCTTGTGTACTTGGCATACGAGAAGTTTATATGTTCAAGATGGGCAGTATATTTTAACATACGGTACACCGTATGAAATGGTGATGACAAGTGAGCGAATAGTTTATAGCCCCACATAGTTAGGTTTTTTGAATGTGGGGATAATAGCAGGTAAGGTGTCCCTTGACAAATCCCATGTGTAGTGGCAGTGTCAACTGCTGCCCTCTTGCTGGGCACTGGACTGTAATACGTCTTACCTTGAGTCACTGAGCATTGTATCTTGTCTCCAGTGGCTTCCTCCCCTTCCTCAGTCCCTGGTAACCTGTATTCCCTCTGTTTCCTTGGCTAATTACGTCAATACCCACATGTACCTAACATCATGCGTTACCGTACTTGGTCTTTTCTTGCTGTTCTCGGCTTATTTTAGTGGACATGATTTTTCCAGGTCCATCCATATTGTCAGAAGTGGCAGAAACAAACTTTTAAAAATATATTGTATTTATTTATTTATTTATTTATTTTTGAGATGAAATCAACCATGACTGCTTTCTATTTACTTAAAGGGTAAAATATTTTAATTGGTGTGCATCTATATCCATCCATATAGCTATATCTATCCCATATTTCGAAGTCTGTCAGTGGGCACTGGGTTGTTCTGTGTCCGTTCATCGTGAATACTACAGGGTGTCTTTGAGAACTTGTTTTTGCTATAAGAACAGGTGTGGTGCTGGGGATGGCAGATGCTCACCTGGGAGCCACCTCTCCTGGCCCTGTGTTTTGCAGGCTTTGGGGGAAGGGTGAAACAGGTGATGGAAGTGGTTTCCTCACTTTCTTCTATACATCTCCTTTCTTCTTCTGCACTCTATCTTTGTGCTCTAATCTTTCCCTGGTTACCTCAGCTCTTCTATATGTATTTGTGCGTAGGGACACTTCACTTCTGCAGACTCTCTTTCTGGGAAGGGCAAGCCATGCCTTCTTTGTTTTCTTTCTGATGATGTTCTCCCTTTGAATTGATAGCAGGGTGGCATTCCTCAAAGTCTTAGAGAAATGTCAAATGAGAATGTATCCCATGTGTGTGTGAGAACAGAGGCCCCAAGACAAACACTGACAAGGACTGCAGGGCCTTTCAGTTAGGTAAGCCTATATTAGTTTTGTTCCCTTGCTAGCTCTCTGCTTGATGTTGTCATGTTGTCTTTCTGACATAAGGAAAGTGGATTTATTTTTAGTAAACTGTAAAGGGGGAGAAGGGGAGAAGGAGGAGGGAGAGGGAGAAGAAATAGGAGGAAGAGGAGGAGGAGGAGGAGGTAGAAAGAGTTTGGTCAGCATTACCTAGTATCACATAGGACTGTGAAGAACCAGTCCTTCTAGGTTGAAATTGCTTTTATATCCCAAGAAACAGAAGTCTTTTTGAGTCACAAAAGTTGTAGCATATGTTGTCCATGTATTATTATGTGGCAGATCTGTTATAGATAAAAATAGCATTAAATGTAACACTTGATAGTGAATATAATGTAATAGTAAATATAATGCTGGTAAAAATAGTTAAATGTATGCGTTCTCAATTATATGATTTAGTTTGATTCTTGGGATAAGCATGGTGCCAATATAAAGCTATATCCTTGTTATAGTCACTTTGCATGCTTGACCAGTCTTTCCTAACTTGTGCTGCAGAACTGCCAGTTCCACAAAGTCCATATCATTTCTAGAGCCCGTGCTCCTTTGTCCATCCATTTTGAGGATCGTCCTTGCATTTTTAGCAAGTCTAAGCTTGAGGTTCCAACAAACGAACAGACAGACCTAACTTTCCTTCCTGCCATACTCAGTGTGGATTTTGCCAAATTAATATTATATTGGAAAAGCTTTGTCCATAACATCCAAACTCTAGATATTCTTTGGCCAACCTGACTTCACTATTAAAATCCTTAAGGTTCACTCTGTGTTCTTGTAGTCTTGCGTGAAATCACTAAGTCATTTTAGCTAAACTGTAGACCTCTACCTGCCTTTTCTCTCCTCAGGGTATGAAGTGTTAGGAGGAAGAGACTGTGTAGAGTCTGGGTAATATCAGGGAAAAGACAGCATTGCACTGTCTGGACCAGAATGTGACTTTGACCTTTAACCTGGATGGTTTTCAGCAAAACTTGGTTATTTATTGGTGCTAGCCTTCCCCCTAACAAAAACACTCCCAGAAAAGCCAAAACCAACCAACCAAAACACGCAAGCTTTGGAGATTTTTTTATTGGCTAGCTTTTGTATTCAGATTCAGAGCTTGTGCAGAATTAGCATTTTATTTAACTATTTGGAAATAGTTGGTTTGACCATTGGGGCATTTTCTCTTTGCTTGTTTGGAGTTTTAGCTGTTTAAGTAGGTGGAAAGATTGTTGGAGATCTCACAAAACCCCATACATAGAGTTGAAGAAACTGAGGCTAGTTAATAACCTTCCCTGGATCTGTCCTTGTTGTGCAAGGTGAGTGTGGAAGCCCTCACCTTGCACTTCCGTGCTGCTCACCTTTTATGCACCTTAAACCAAGACAGAACCAAATCCGAGTCAACAACTGGTGCTTTGGTTAGGTGGTAGATACATAAATAGGAGTTAGGTAGAGAGGTAATAGCCTCTGTTTGGACAGTCCCATAGCCCGGAGAAGAGTCTCCATGGGATCTCTCCTGTTCCTGTTTTAAAAGGATTGCCCTGACAGCAGGCTCCTGTTCGCTTGAGAAACAGAGCCATTTTAAAAGAAGTGGGTCATACCCTGTATTTTCTCTGTGTATCTTCCTTTAGCGACTTGTCATTTTTAACTTGTGCCATAAGAATTTGATATTTGCTAAGTGGCAATGTGCTGGCCCAGTGCTTGCTTATGTATCTCGTGGTTCCTCCTTCCCAGCACCAACTCCATTGTTTTTGTGGAAGGCTGGGGCCCAAGTCTCCATAGACAGACAAGGAGGGTAAGGTCTAGGAAAGATTTTGTTCTACTAAATTCAATCGACTCAGAGCAAAACGAAAATATAGTCATCACATGGCCTGGTTTTCTTACTACAGACTCAGGATTTGATGAGCAAGGCATCATGGTCCAGGTCTGCTGTTTGAATTCTTCATTAATGGGGGCTGGAGAGATGGCTCAGAGGTTAAGAACACTGACTGTTCTTCCAGAGGACCTGAGTTCAATTCCCAGCAACCACATGGTGGATCATAACCATCTATAGTGAGATCTGGTGCCCTCTTCTGGCCTGCAGTTGTACATGCAGACGGAGCACTCATACATTAAATAAATAAATCTTAAAAACAAAACAAAACAAAACAACTTCATTAAACAAGTTGGTTTGGAGTCTAGTCCAGCATAGCATGCTGTGAAGGGAAGGGCACTGCTCTCAGTAAAGGGGCTGCACATCTCTGGAAAAAGCAGTGGGGCGTGACGAAGACAAGAACAATCTCAGCCCTGCTTGGCCCAGGTTCTTTGTCTCGGCTCCAGCAGTTGTGACCCTGGTCTTAGTTGTCTCCTGGGTAGTTTTAGGTATTCAATATGGCAATGGGTATGAAAAACGCCCCATATGCAAGGCACATTATTTTCAGGAATAGCAAGCACACACTGCTGCTAGTTAACACGTGATGTGATTCTGACAGCCTTTCTCATCAGCGAATGGCTCCAAAGCTTGTGAAATAGAGGCTGTTGCCTCATCTGTGTCCCTGTGCCTGGCTTCCTGCATGTTTTTAGGCAGGGCCCTTCTCTTTCCAGGCTGAGCATTCCCTTGTAGATAAAACACTAGGCTCCTGTTGACTGTGAGGCTTCTTCTGTTCTGACGCTTGTGACTGTTTCCAATGATGCCTTTGGGACTTACAGGCTTAGTCACTAGTTATTAAGCAGAGTTCGAGTTTAACCGCGCTGCCTGATCATCTCCTTTTCACAGATAAGGGCTTTCAGAAATTCAGAGTGCTCTCGCCAACTCTCTAAGACTGTACAACCAGCAAGGAGCCGCACCAGCATCCAAACCTGGCTCTTGATGGCCACTAGGTAGACACCTGTGATTTGCAGGTGATGCAGGTCCTGTGATGTCGTTAGAGTCTGTCCACATCTAATCAGCAGCATGATTGTTAGCCAGCTCTTTGGGTTTTCAGTTGGCCCTGTGCTCTAACTTTACGGTCAGCTTTCCAGCATCTTGATTGCAGGGTCTCCGTCGTGGAATGTGTACTCGCAGTGCTGCTGGTGGCTGCTAAGAGGTCGCGTCCTGTTGGATGAACACAGTTTGTTTTTTACCTGTCTTTTCGATTCTTTGAAGCCCTCAGGGAGACTGAGGTTGGCAGAGCTGAGTTTCATGCTGCCCTGTGCAGGGTGGGGAAGGGCACCGGAGGAGGCCGTTCTGGCATGAGCTTCAACTAGGCTCTCCCCAGGGGCAACACAGTTTCAGGTTGTGGCCTGCGTGTTTTCCGCATGGCATGTTAGATGGACCCTGAGCTTTTTCTCAGTGTAACTCAACCAATGTCATCTTCTGGGTGCTTCAGCCTTGTTTTATTGTGTTTCCCCGAGGATCTGATTTTTTTTTTTTTTAAGGCGCTGACCAGATAAAATGCAGGATTGTTGAAGAGAAATGCATCCAACAGAGAGTCATACCTGTAGACACCAGGAGAGAGTTTACATTTGGACACGAGGAAGCTGGTGTAAATATTAGCTCAGAGCTTTGTTTCTCTGCATGGGGCCTATTTGAAGTTACCTCTTAACGCCCTTTCTTATTGTTAACTCACTCAGTATCTTTGTTTCACCAAGAACACCTCAGAAATAGCCTTTAAAGCCACTTAAATGGTCTCTGCCGGAATTATTAATCAACTAGAAAATAATTTTTTGACATCTACGAGGTGAGTACTGAGCCTACCTTAAAGAAGGCTAACATGGGTTAGACCCAGTCCCTATGTGTTCAGAGACCAGTGCTCTAAAGGGGAGTCATGGCCACCATTACCCGTGGCAAAGGTGACAGGCAGGTGAAAGCACTCTTAGCACAAGCTGTGGTCTAGGGGGCAAAGCACTGGAGTCAGAGTTTCGCATCTCATTTAGGAGTTAGGGCTGTCTTTCCCAGGCTTACAAATGGTTCAGTAATCCTAAGTGATGGAGTGCAATGACACCAAGCACTGCTGGGCCAGCAGCCATGGTTTGCTCTCACCTCATTTGAGGGAGGAGGGCATGTCCTCTCAGGGAAGGCAGGGAGTGGACCCCATGGTGCTTCTCAGGTTTAAAGAGGAAGAGCCTTTTGAATTTGTGAGCGTTCCTTGGTATATCCTCTCTTAAACTACTCTCTTTAGTCTAGGTGAAGAGGTATCTGAATAACTTGGCATGCTCTGAGCGTTTTGATAGGAAAAGCAACACGGTCTTTCTATAATATAGAAGTGCAAATAACTTTTCATATTAATGAATGGCAAAAAAAAAAATAAAATAAAACAGACTTGATTGTGGGCTAGGGGAATGTGCTGCCAGTAAACTGCCTGCTAATCACGAGGACCTGAGTGTGGATCCCTGGCACTCACATAAAAGCTGAGAGTGGTGCTTTGTGTATGTGACCCCAGCATCGGGGTTTGGAGACATGTATACTCCCTGGATCCCAAGTCTGTGAGCTCCAGGTTCAGTAAAGACAAAGTCTCCCAAACTGAGGTGGGGAGCAACTGAGGAAGGTACCTGGTGCTGACTTCTGACCACCACAGGCACATGCGCAGATTCGTATACATAGGACCATGGAAATAAATACATCAAATTATTTTTCGCTCATTAATGTAGAAAGAGAGCACAATTTATAGATCCACTACACATACACAAACATACTTGTGAATAAAGCTATTGTCAGCTGAGTCCCTTCCTGTCTCACCTACTGTATAAATAGCTGGGCTAGTAGCATATAACTTTGGTAGTCACTGTAACAAGGCCAGAAAAATGTCTTGTTTTTATTACTGAGATATGTTAAAACTATTTGCCACATTTCATGTGTTCAAAACTCTTTGAATCAAATTAGTAAAAAGAGCACTTCTTATGATATTTTTACATAACAAGAAGTGATCAGCTTTTAAAAGAATATGTGTGTTGTGTCTATGTGTGTGAGGGAGGGAGGGAGGGAGAGAGGAGAGAGAGAGAGAGAGAGAGAGAGAGAGAGAGAGAGAGAGAGAGAGAGAGAGAGAGAGAAGAGAAGGAGAAGAAGGAGGGAGGGGAGAGAGGGAAGGAGGGAGGGAACACATGCTGAATTCCTGTTCATCGAGGGGATGCCTTCTTATAAGAAATATTTTCAGACTACTCACTTTCTTTGGTGTGACTTCCTTGCTTATGTCCCACATAATTGGTTTTGGACTGTTGAAGTAGAGACGAGGTAAGTAGGGCCAGGGCTACACTGCTATAGCTATTATAGTTGTGCCTTTTAAGTTGGCTAAAAATCATGGTCTTCATTTACTATGTTTGATGAGGTTTTGTTTTCTTAATTTTCAGGTAAATGCTTAACCCTTATCAGAGGACTGGGCAGGACCATATGTAACTTGTTTTATTTCACTGAAAGCGTACATAGGCTATTTGTGCAGCCAGACACAGAAATAACCGCACACAATTATTTGCTGGCTAGGATGGCATATGCTAACTAGGCGTATAGGCACGCTTTGTAGGGATGCTAGCAGAATGGGGAGAATCAAGGTAAACACCATGTGAAGTACCTAGAGGGCTAAAGTTTCTTAGGTCGCTTTATTAATGTATAATTAGACTGACTGAAAGTAGTGATTTAACTCACTGGGTTTTTGTGTATTTCCAAAGTTGTACAATCATCACCAGTATCACTTTCAGAAATGATTTATTACCTTAAATTGAATGCTATACTCACAGCCTGTCGCTCATCTTCCCAAACCTGCTATCACCCCATACTAAACCCTGCCAGTCTACTGGGTTGTGATGTTGTCTGTCTGGCTAAATACAACAACCAGTTGTGATTCTTTGTGGTTGGCTTTTTTTTTTTTTAAACATAATGTATTTTCTTTTAATTTTGTACGTGTGGGTATTCTGTTTGCATGTCTGTCTGTGCCCCTCGGGCGTGCCTAGTATTGGCAGAGGCCAGAAGAGGGTGTCAGATCTCCTGAATCAGGAGTTACAGACTGCTGGGAGCTGCCGGGAGCTGCCATGGTGGTGCTGGAAATGGAGCTCTGGCATTCTGGAAGAGCAGCAACGGCTTTTAAGAGCTGAATCATCTCTCCAGTCCTATCACTTAGTGCATTTTCAGGCTCATTTATATTGTAGTATCCTGAGATGGCTTTTTGAAAATAAAATTTATTACACTTTGTGTGTGTGTGTGTGTGTGTGTGTGTGTGTGTGTGTGTGTGTGTGTGTGTATTGCGTGCATGTATGTCTATGTAGCACATGCTTCCTGGGCCCCCTATAGTTGGACACTCTTTGACCCACCAGCAGTTAAATAATGATACAAGGACTTATTAATATTTAAATGCTTAGGCCTGTAGCTCTGTAGAGTCTCAGCTAGGTCTAAATTAACCCAACTCTTCTAGTATAAGACCTTTGTCTCTCTGCATCTGTTCACACCCACTACCTCTGTGTCCTGCTGGCACATCTCCTGCCTTCTACCCTCCAGAGTTCCTTTTCTTTTCACCGTCCCCATCTTGTCCAGCCACTGCCTCCAGCTCTTTGTTTTAGCCAATAGGCAAGTGAGGAGGATGAATGTTTACAAAATGTGAGGGCAGTGATGGGCCGTAAGAAGAACAAAATCAAGATCTGGCTAGGAGTCAGCTCCCTGCTGGTACAGCACTCAACATCTGAATATGCAGAGACGACCTTTACACAGTGTACTTCAACAGTACCCCTGGAGCCCCCAGAAGGCATAGGACCCCCTAGATCTGGAGTTATAGAGTTGTGAGCCACCATGTGGATGCTGAGAACCAAACCTGGGTCTTTTGGAAGAGCAGCCAGTGTTCTTAACTGCTGAGCTGTTCCTCCTGTGAAGGATTTTGAGGGTGAGGAATAGAAGTTGTCGTAGTCGGCTTTATTATAATAAAGAATCTGAAACTGGCTAAATTTATAAAGAAAAGCAGTTTATTTAACTTGAGGTTTGAGGAGGGCAGGGATTGGTATGTGGTGATGAATTCTTGCTGGCAGAGAATGTAGGCAGCAGGTGGCCTTGATGGGACACGCCAGTGTGCTTCTCTTTTCCTCTTCCCTCAGAACAACAGGGGTTCAATCGTGAGTCTTGCTCCACTGACCCCCTCTAACTCCAGCCACTTTTTAATGTTCTTAACCTCGGAACACCCTTTGTGATAAATTCCTGTAGTCCTGCTCATTTATAGTAGTGATAAAATTTAAGCACAGAGTGCCTTGGGGTTGACTCAGATCATATCCAAACCACGGCAGTTTCCCCTCAAAATGGTGCATTAGAACAAGCTCTGAGAATAAGCTTCAGGAGAAGCCGGGGGTTGGTACTGGAATGGCTGGCGTAGAATCACCAGCTTACAGGGTAGAGCGCATGCGTGGGTCATGCTGTGACAGACGAACTTGGCAGTATACGAGAGGCAGATCCTAAAGGTTACGAAGAGCTTTTAACGTTCTGAGGCACAGTTGGATGAGAGAGGTGAGTGGTGTGACTTTGTGGGTCTAATTCGATCCACCCAGGTAGCTGTAAAATCAGCCTCTCCTTACTCTGATGTCTTCCTGTCTGTATCGCACAGATATGGAGAGGTACGAGTCTTGTCTTGAACTCCTTACCTATCTTTTGTGGATCAGTCCCAGCCTTGAGTGTTGCTCTTATATTCTTAGAATATGGGACATACATGGATAATTGAGTAGGCATGGGAAGAGGTGTGGGAGGAAGGCAGAGTTTAATCATATACTCCCCAGAGCAGAGATGTTATGGGCCAGGGTGAACTCTTCCTACACGACCCATAGCCCACGGGGCTGGTATACACACAATGACCATGCAGTAGAAGGCTTGCTACGCATTTCTACACATCAACAGAAATTACTATGGTGCATATCTCCTAGAGGAGACAGCCATTTTAATGTGGAGATTCAAATCCCAGCTTGGATGAGTGTACCATCACCACGGACAGGAAGTAGATATGAGTCAAAATCTAAGTGGAGACTTGTACGAAGTTGTCAGGGTGCGCCTTGCTTATGGTGTATTTAATCCAAAATGCTGTCTGCCTGCTGAGCTAATGCTTTTGTGTTTCCAATTTTGACTTCCAGTCGCCTGGCTATTATTTTTATCATGGCTTGAAGAATATTGTGAGAGAATATAAGATTAATTCTATTTTAACGCAGTGAGGAAAAACAAAATTTTAAAAAAGTATGAGAAATGGATGTTTTGAATTTAAACATTGGGGAAGCAAGAGGAATTAGGAACTTGTGAGGCACTAGGACTTGTGTCACCAGTGGCTGGAGAGGGTGACTTGGACTCTTAGTGTGCTGCTTTTTTTTTTTTCATTACGCACCTACATACACACAAACATGCCCAGGGAGGCATCTCCTGGCTTCACCAACCATATCTTACCATCTTTCATCTGATGATTTCTTTTCCTTGTTCCATCCTAAATATTACCTCCACTGGGACCTAATTACAGCTGTTCAGAGTGTACAGAACATCGGAATGCTTGCAGATTCCCAGTGTCATCTTTAGCTCTCGCAAAGTATTAGGCGCTAATTATAGACATCCATTGCATCTACAGGTATAGAAATTCTTCTGAGCTTGTTGTCAAAATGCAGTGGGGAGAAGTCAGGGAACTCCTCGCTCACGTTTGCGTTTCATGTAAAATTTTTCCCCAAGGGTGATAATAGTGCAGAAATTGACTTCAGATTCTGAAGTAAACACCCAGGGCCTAACCTCACCTTTGCTTTTCCATGAGTGATTCAGATAGCACCAACATTTTAGGAAAGTGTTGTTCCTTAGAATATAAAAGACAAGCTTTTGTAGAAAACCCATCCTTCCGTGCCAGCTGTGTTGTTGAATAGCCACATTTGAAGAGAATTTCAGTGCACATTCCTGCTCATCCCAGTGTTTTCTGGGATTTTAAAAGCAATTTCTGTCATTGGCATGTAACTGAACACTGCTATTTTCAATTATGTATGTACAGGATATGAAAACATCACACTTAGCTGAGTCCGCTTACTGTAGAGAAACAAGGAAACAAAATCCTATGTAGGAAAAAAATGCTATGCCTTTAACCTGGTGATGTGGATTGTGTCTTATTTCTGTTTTGAGGGTCTCAGGAGAGACGCTTTCTATCAGCTAACTCATTTTCACACTTACTATTAACACTGAAATTGCACTTTTTTTGGGGGGGGGGATAGGCTTTCTTTTGGTAGTCTAGGCTGTCCTGTAACTTATTATATAATACAGGGTGGCCTTTCATTCAGAACAGTCCACCTGTTTCAGCCTCCAGAGTCCTGAGTGTACAGGGTAAGCCGCCATGCCTTCCTTGAATTTATGCGGTTTTGATCTAGTATGTACCTATGAATTGGTGCCTTCTATATTTTATATATTATAAATTATTTTATGTTATAATGTATATCATTTATTAGTTATATACCAATTAATACATATATTAATCATATGGTATATTGAATATATAACTATATATATGTCACTTACTAGAATAAAGTTCAGCATTGTATCTTATTCAGACTTGGAGACTGTGGATGATACTGATTCTCCATAAATCCACTCCTGTGTTGGTACAACCTATCACTTTTGTCACCGCCTTTCTGGGGTCTTATTGTTAGCCTAAATTATACAGGACTATATATCTCAACTCGGTGCATTGAAGATCTCACCTATTGCACTTTATTGAATAATTATAATTTTAATATCTGATTAATATTTCATTGAGTGGTTTTATATGTCTTAGTTAAGCATTTTATTGATTTTAAAATTTTGCTTGGATCAACACTTTGTGCTACATACAGCTTAGTTCTCAAATCTCAAATTGGAGGTCTGGAGGTTGAGATGTCAGAGGCTAACATTTTACATTTTATTAATATCTATTGATGATGTTTTTCTCTATATGTTATTTCTGTGACTTCCACAGGAATGTGTGAGTCTCAGTGTATTCTCACATGAAATACATCGTTTTTGTATGGAGTTTTCTGTTTATTGTAAGGTTAAATATGTCTCTACACTTAGCATGCTTATTCTAAATTCCATATCTCATTTGAAACTGAATAGTTTATAATGTTAAGATTCCATTCATAGCAAAGCAAAAAGTAACCTTTTTAATAAGCATTGTGAGTTCCTTTAAAAATAAGTTCTAGAACTCTTTGTTCATGCAAAATGCCCTTTGAATACATTGAGAAGAAGGCTTTATTTTGAAATGGAAATGTAGAGATTGGTGTGGGGTCATTCACCCCTGCAGTTCCTTTAATCTCAGCACAATTTCAAGTCAAGTTTTCTTAAATTTCTTTTTTTAAAATTTATCTTAATTTTTTAATGTACTGAGAATTTCATACATAAATATTATATTTACATCACTTTCACTTATCCTTCTCCTTCGCCGCTCCTCCCTAATTTCCACACTTCCTCTTTAATCCATGACCTCATCTCTTTCAATTATGATTGTTTATATAAACACATGTATATGCGTGATCAGTCCTCAAGGCTGGTTCCTGGCTGATTCCTCCAGTGTGCATCTGAAATATATGATGTCTTTAGCAACAGGTTTTTACCTTCAAGTGCTAGGAGGCAACCAAGGGCAGTGGTAATAACTTCACACACACACACACACACACACACACACACACGGAGTTCATACATATCACACACACATATCATAATTATAATATACCATCATATATTTATATATAATGTATTTTGAAGTCTCCCCTTACCCATTTTTCCCTTCATAGCAACAGTGTCTCTCCTACTCTCTAGAGTTCTTCCTTCAACCATGGTTCTCCTCTCCTTACCTGTTTTCTGCAGTTACTCCAGGTTGCATACTCATCATGATTTAGAGCTGGGATCCACAAAGAGGAGAGAATATGCAGTGTTTTGTCTTCCTGGGCCTGGGTGACCTCACTCATTATAATATTCTGGAATTCCAGCCATTTCATGATTAATTTATTATGGGCCCAGCTGGAGTCACAGCAGAATTCTACCAGCCTTTCATTCCTTCACTGAAGCCAGCAGTACACACTCAGACCCAAATCAGGTAAAGACCCATCAGATCAGCATCAACCAAAAGAACATTACAGGCCAAATACCCCCGGTGAACATAGTTGCAAACATTTTTGCAACATTTGCAAACTGAATAAGCCTTGTATAATAAAGACCCCATATGATATCGTATTATGTATTAGAGATCCCCAAAATTGTACTAGCCAACTTTTAGAAATGATCAGCACCTTTAGCAAAGAGGCAGGGTACAAAATCAACTTAGAAAATGTTTTATGTACCAACGACAAACACAGGGAAAAAGAGTTCATGCAAACACTCCCATTCACCATAGCTTCAGAAAATTATCTAGAGTAAGCTTCCCCGTGGGGCGGAGACCGCTGCACTGGACACTTTAAGTCCCTGACTAAGATACTAAAAGCAGGAAAGACCTCCCGTGTTCATGGGTTACTAGAATCAGCATGAACCATTCTACCAACAGCCCCTCTCATGGCCCCCTCAAATTGACGGCTTCTTCTTCATTATTATTGATGCATCCATGTATAAAATGGATAACTATATGCATATAGCCTCCTGCATCCATTGAATGTGGCTCAACAAGACCTGAGTAATGCTACTAGGAAACATGCTAATGTGGAAAGGGGAAATCCCGCTTGTCCCACCCCTAGACAAATGCGATGGCTGAGAGGGGGAGAAGTACCATGTCCCGGGGGGAGTCCCCCAGTTGGTTACCTAATACAAAGTGGTCAATCTGAAAACTCATGCATGCAAGACTTCTTTAAAAATAAAAATAATCATTTAAAAAAATTTTGTGTGTGTTTCCTTGTCTGTGTGTGCATAATTTCATGTGTGCTCAGGTAATCTGTAGAGTCCTGAGGAGCTAATGGATCCCTTGGAGGAAAGTTAGGGGTTGCTGTAAGCTACCTGACATAGGAGCTGTGATCCGAACTCAGCTCTATGCAGCAGCAGTTCACACCAAGCCATGTCTCCAACCCGATTTGTGTTTGACCATGTGTGTTGGGTGTTATGTGTGTGTTTAAAAATGCAGGCACATGTGAGCACCTGCCTATTGAGGCCAAAGGTCACCTGGGTGTCATCCCTCTGGGACTGGCCACCTTGTTTTTTGAGGCAGGGTCTCTACCATTTGCTTTGGGATTCTCTGCTGAGGTTAAGATGGCTGGCCTGCCTCTTTTCTGCCTCTACCTTCCTGTAACTGAGGTTACAAGTATGTACCACCAGGCTTGCCACCTTCATCTGAATTCTAGGGATCCAACACCCGTCCTTGTGCTAGCATGACAAGCCCTGCACCACTGAACATTCTCCCAAACCTTTGATATTCTTTAGAGCACCCATGCTAAGATGATTATTACTAGATAGAAGTGTAATTTTCTCAGGGCTGTGTCGTCCCATGTCCTCGATGTGTCATACTTGAAATGTTTATGCCGCCGGTCCCTGCAATCTTTTTTCCATTGTTGCATGTGCTACAGGAACTGAGAGGGTTGTGACAGGCTCGGCTGGTTTCTCTTCTCGTTTAGACATCACTGTTTGCAACAATTCTGATCGCCCTTCTTTCCCCATCTATAAAGTTTTAAGATTACTGCTGTATGTAATTTCCTTTTGAGACCTTGGCTTAAGAATCTTCATTTATAACTTTCCTTTGAAATGCCTTTGTTAATAATTTTTCTTTTCTGTATATATAGACATACTTATACACATTATGTATGTATATATATATCCATACACACATATATTTAAATGCTCATGCACTCAATATTTCACTTCATTTTGCTGAGCCAAACACAGAATATTGTATTCCTTCAGAGCTGAGCCCACTGCTGGAGCCGGCTCAGCTGCACCTTCCTATGCCTTCTTGCCATTTTTCATCGTGTTTACCAAACTCCATCAATCTTACGAGTTTCTGGAGTTTTCTTCTTTGGGGCATGAGTGGCTTAGTGATTTCTCTTGAGGGACATGAATGTTACTGTGTTGACCTCATGTCTCTCTCCGGGATTCTGTTGTTCTCTGTACCTTAAGAGCTTCCAGGCTGTACAAGATTCTCCCCTTCAGGTAAGATGTTGAGGTATTTCCCACAAGGGATTCCGAGGGTTGGTTCTTGCCTGGCATTCTTACAGTCCTGCAGCCATTGCCTTGGCGTTTCCTTCCTAAGGCATTGCAGCTGTAGATTGTCACAGTCCGAGCACTTGGGGTCAGGTCCCAACGTTTGAGGTCAGGAATTCCTTTGGACCTAAAAGGTGTGCCATGCCTTTTTGTGACCTTTGTTTCTTCCCCTTCATCTGTTGGGGGAACTGAAAGGTTAGGAAGCGCTGCTACAACTGGAATCCAAGTAAATTCCCTCATGAGCGTGAAGACACGAGTTGTGAATACTGGAGACAAGGGACTTCCCCTGCCTGCTGTCTTCGTTGAAGAAGCAGCCAGTTAGTGATGGGCCCAGGGCAGAATGCTGGGAATAGATTTTTTTTGGGGGGGGGGGGGCGCCTATTGGTTTCATCCTCAGCACTGAGTATTCTGTGGGTTGAGCGCAAGGCCTCCCAGAATCTACAGATTCTGAGAAAAAGGCCTGGATGTTCTGTGTGTGCCTCTGGTTCCCTTGCATGGCTCTGTTGCTCTGTACAGGCATCATGCATTTTCTGGACACGTCTTTTGCTCCTAAGATAGTGTTGTGCATTTGTGAATGAAATGTTTAGGACCTTGAAAGTTTTCCCTCTTTAAAATCAGGGTTTGTGGGGCTGGAGAGATGGCTCAGAGATTAAGAGCATTGGCTGCTCTTCCAAAGGACCTGAGTTCAATTCCTAGCAACCACATGGTGGCTCACAACCATCTATAATGTGATCTGGTGCCCTCTTCTGGCCTGCAGGTGTACATGCAGGCAGAGCACTGTATACATAATACATAATTAATTAATTAATTAATTAATTAATTAAAAGAAAAGAAAAGCAGGGTTTGCTATAAGAAACCAGCTGCTATGGGGTATTTAATAGAAAAGAACCAATAGAGAGTTTTAGCTCAGAAATCACTAGAAGGACCACATGGAGTAGATGCTAGAATGATTATCTAGAGTTGAAACCCAGAGCTACAATTAACCCTATGCTTTTTATAGCCAAGAAAGGAAAAGTTATCAGGTTTCTCTCTACTGTTTTTTTATATTTTTATTTTTATTTTTATTTTATATTCTCTCTCTCTCTCTCTCTCTCTCTCTCTCTCTCTCTCTCTCGTTTTGTTTTTCCTCTCAACTTTTGAGGTAAAAAATGTTCCATTGTACCTTGTAAGAGAAGTGATCAGAAACAGGTCACTGCCCGCTGAGACAGGACGTCCAGGTGCCCTCTGTCACAACTGCATGCTGAAGAATGGATATGAGAAGGCCAGTGCACAAGATCCCCTTGCCCTCCCCCTAGGGCTTCTAGCAGGGAACATGCAGAGCCACAACACATGGCCTCTGCCCTCCTCCTCCCTCCCCCGATCTTCCACATCTCAAGGCAGGGCATGTATTTCTTTTATAGTCCGTACCCACCAACAGTGCAGCCACTGTGCTGTGTGGCACGTGTGAGTTCTGACTCACTCGCCATCACAGTTAGTCTGAGGGATTTTACTAAGTTTTGTATGGCTCGAATGTGTAGTCAACACTCAATGGAGGGTTCTATTAAGTCTCAGCTTGTCAGTGTCATTTATTATATAACAGCCTACTTTAGGGGAACCCTTTGGGGAATTCCTGTTGATGAAATAAAGACCATAAGAAGGGAAGGCCGTGACCTGGGAGAGTCCTCTAAACTGTTTTAGTTTCAACATTTTGGAAAGTACTAGAGGGAGACCCACAGTATTGTAACCATGGACATTGCGTCTGAGTGAGGTCTGTCACAAGCAAAGGTTGCCAGGTTCCCACTCTGGGTTTTCAGTTGTGCACTGTTCCTTCCGTAGCCTTAAATGCATGCTTAGAGTTTGCAATGGAAATCAAATAAAAGTTTATGTAAAACATGTTAACTAGAGATAACCCGTTGGCCTGTAATGAATTACTCTGACTTCTTCTTTTATGCTTCCGTAACACTGATTTGGAAATGTGGAAAAAAAAAATGGTTAGCAATTCTGCTACCATTGCTTCTGTTGCCTGCTGAGTTGCTTTAAACACATGGTAGGTGCTCCTTTCTATGTTCCAAAGTAAGATCCACGTAAACTTCTTGCAATACTTATGACAAAATAAATATTACAGTTGCTGGTAGTATAGGACATGGGGAGGAAGGGTGACACGAAGGCGGCTGCAGTGTGCCAGCTATCTTTGTAGCACATGGCACTTGTTAGTCTAGGAAAGAGTCTCAGGAGCCAGGGGTAGATTACCGTTTGTGCTCTTTGGATTCCTTCTACATGACTGGAACTTTACTCTCCAGTCTTTCCTTTTTTTAAATTGAGTTTTTGAGATTTTAGTCCTGAACGATGTCTGTTCACCACCCAAGTACAGTGCTTACAGGAGCCAGAAGAAGGTGTTGGATCCTCAGGGACTGGAGTTAGAGACGCTTGCGAGCTGCCATGGGGGTGCTGGGAATTGTGTCCCATTTCTCTGGAAGAATATCCAGTGTTCTTAACTGCTGAGCCATCTCTCTATTCTGGAGTAGGAAGTCCTAAATTCTGAACCTGATGCTAATTTCTTGGAGCAGCTGTAATCACAATTCTTAACTCTCCGGAGCCCTTGGATTCAGTAGCTGAGTATATTGGAGCTTTACGTGTACCAAGTGAACAAGACATCATCAGCCTTGACCATTTTGCTTATTATCCCACTGAAGATAGTCTGAAGAGCTCTTGTTGATGGGTACGTCAACCAAAACTGCCAGCATAAATTGAATTTACAGCCACTACAGTGATGAGGAGCCATAGGGAACAGTGCCTGGAGTATGGTGTACAGCGAATCAAACTCAGAACAGAGTTGTTCTTAGTCCTCCCAAACCTTTATTAGTGTGTGTGTGTGTGTGTGTGTGTGTGTGTGTGTGTATGTGTGTGTGTTTGGAGAGAGGGGGGGGGAGGGATGGAGGAGGGGAGAGGGAGAGAGGGGGAAAGGGAGAGAGAGAAGAGAAGAGAGGGAGGAGGAGGGAGAAGAAGAGGAAGGAGAAGGAGAAGAAGAAGAGGAATAGGAGGAGGTAGAGGAAGAAGAGGAAGAGGAGGAGGAGGAGGAGGCGGCGGCGGCGGCAGCAGCAGCAGCAGCAGCAGCAGCAGCAGCAGCAGCAGTAGTAGTAGTATAGGAATAGTAGTTTCTTCATTGGCTGAGCAGTGATGATAGGATAGATCCTGTATGGGGCATTTGAAAGAAGAATCTAGGGAAGATATTATTATTGTTGGCCATTCACTCACAGTCACTGCTTCAATTATTTCAGAATAGTGGTCTTCCAACTTAGTTCATAGCATACTGGAGAATCAAGGAGAAGAACTTCTATTTTCATAAACAAGGGTGGCCGCATTTGACTGATGTCCCAAGATTGAAGTATACCTGTAACTGTTTTAACCAGTTTGTCTAGTTCATAGAATCTTACTCAAGACAGCCTGTAGAAAGTTCTTCCTCCCCCCCTCTGTGTGTGTGTGCTGTGTCTGTGTGTGTGTGTGTGTGTGTGTGTGTGTGTGTGTGTGTGAGAGAGAGAGAGAGAGAGAGAGAGAGAGAGAGAGAGAGAGAGAGAGAGAGAGAGAGAGAATTTCACATTTCATTGTGTGAAGTTCAGAATCCTGCTGTTTGTTCTGAAATTGAAATACCAGTTTAAAAAAAACAACCAAAAAACAAAACAATTTTTTTGAGATAAAGATATACATTTAGCAGGGAATAAATTATATGTATTTGAAGGAGTACCATGTATTAGAGTTTGTGGTTGCACAGTGAAGGTGAGATGGATCAGTGGTCCTTATGGTAGTACACACCTCAGCTACGATGAGCTTTATAGTGGCCGTAATGGTTGAGCCCTAGGAGGTGTTGTCTTAAGATGTAAGGAGTTCTGTGTCATTGTAGGTACATGTGAATGCATTTGAGTTCTATGATAGAGATTTTAAAAATAATTTTGTATCTCATTGATAATATATTTCTTTAGTGGCAAATGTTATTTCCTACTGCTTTAAATTATCTAAAAGTGTGTGTGTGTGTTGTCATTTTCTGGAGTATTTATCCAGTTGAATATGATTTTTATACATTTCAGATTTTTGACATCAGTTCTTTCAAAAAGAGAGATTTAAAAAGGACTAACCCACGTTGCTGTGGTTCCAAATTGAGCTGAACAGTCAGGCTGACCTTTGCTTGGCTGCCATTGGTCAGTGGCTCACCAGATTTTGCCTTATTTCAAAACCCTGAAGTAAAAGTAGAATGTTTTCCACATTCAGGAGAAAGCCTGCAGTTGCAAATGGCCCCAGCTTTCCACTGGGGAGCGCATCTTGGCGAATGTGGCTCTCCTTACATAATTTCAACCAGCAACACATACATATCAAAAGCTTCCTGCTATTTTATCCACCGAGTAACAATCTACTTAGAGTTTTAATTAATCAAAATTACTTTTTAAATCATAGTCATATAAATAAGGTTAATTCTTCTTGTTTCCTAAAATTATCCTTTTTTTTTTTTTTTTTTGACCCTTACCATCACTTTAATTTTCCATTATCTGGGCATTTAAACTGTTGACTTAGATACTTACATTTGGATTTCATTGTTAAAACAGAAACTTAAAATGACAAGTAGAGATACAAGTTACCACAGAGTTTATAATAATATCTAAGCCTAATAAAATTAACACCAGCAAATTTGAGGGAATCAAACTTACTTTGAAAACTTAGATACTTTGTATACAGTGGTTGGAATAAGAGACATGTTGATAAGCTTTGGTGAACGGTGTAGCATTTGACTACATCGGAATAAACGCAGCTCTATAGACAAATGCAAGTACATCAATAGCGTTCTCATAATAAAACATTAAACATTTCTACTCTTTCAAGTCATTAGTAAGATGGACTTTGTTGTTTTGTCCTCATTTTTGTTAGCACACAAACAAAAGTATTAAAAAAATTAAAAGTAATTAAAACACACCTCAAGCGCTAGTAAAATTCCATGGTCTGCGTAATGGGTACAGCGGACTTGTAAACAGATAAGTAGAGCATGGCGTTTATACAAGTTTGAGCACGCTGCCGGGGGGAACACAGACGAACGAGCAGCAATTAGCCTGCAGACCTGAGCACTTCTGGGTGGGGTTAAAGGGAGATTCCAGATAACCACTAAAGAGACTCCTAAGCTTTATTGGAGATTATATTGTTGACTCTTCTCATCTTCGCTCTCTCCTCCCTTTGGAAGGGCGAAACCTTTGTGAATTAGGCACACAGCATCCTAGGTACAGCCACATTTCTACTTTCAGAAGGATCTTTCCTGAGCGCACACAAACTCAAGAGTTATTTTTTGCCCCTCTCATTTAGTTGTGTACACACACACACACACACATACACACACACACACACACACACACACACACACACACAGACACACACTTTGCTGTTTGCATCAGACTTAGAAGGAGCCTCTTGGAACCACATTTTTTTATGGAATTGTAAGGCACTGCACAGAAGAGCAGTGCCATCACGGAGTGTAAAATGCTATGGGAGGGAAGTGAAAATAAAACTGTTTTGTCTATTATTTTCGAGCTGTGGCAACCGCGATACAGTTTTCCTGTGCTCTGTATCAAGTGGAACCATCACTGTCAAATGTGATTTGGAGCAAAAGGTTGGGAGTCTTTGTCTTCTACTGTCATCGTCCCCAGGGATGTAGGTCCTGAATCTTCAGGAAGAACGACTGTGCTCTCCTGGCCACTCAGTTGTCTTATGGAGTCTACCTAGTTGTAATCTTCTGGGCAATAATGTTACTGTTTGGTGAAACTTAACCGCTATACATTTGCTTTGTTTTGTTTTGTTTTTCCTGGTAGAACAGCTCTGCTAAGCATCTTCACTTTCTCCAAATGTCTTGGGATTTTTGCATGGTATATTCCAATTAGAGGAAACAGAGTAGTGCCTAATGTGTGTAGGGACTCCCAGTGACCTCTTAGCTCTCTGTAGCTCATCTTGTCTTTTGTCAGCCATCTTTTCTTTTCCCATGACTTCTAAGAAAACGTGGCAACAAAAGGGCAGCTTGTACTTGTCTGCTCTCTCCTGGCCTGCTTTGGAGCCCTGTGTTCAGTGCACTTGTCTGCCTGACAGTTTCTTTTTCCAGTGGTATTGTGAACCAGAAGCAAAGGTGCATTATAGGGCCTAAGTCTGTTCTTTGTCCCTTCTGATGGCCGTGACTCAGTTACGCACTGGGATCTGAACCTGATGCTTCTCCTTGTTTGTTTGTTTGTTTGTTTGTTGTTTGCTTTTTTGTTTTTGTTTTTGTTTTTTTCTGGCTCTTCACAGTGTAGCCAGGAGCAGTGAGCACGTCATTGCATTGTTTTCTGTATAAGTACCTCCATGCCATGCAGGTCAAGAATCTGAATTTCCTCTTATTCTGTTTCTCCTTACATTACACTACCTCATCTGGAGCATGCATGTGGGGTGAGGGTAGGGGCACAGGGAGATTAGGAATTCCTAGTAGTTAGAATGTAGTTTTATAGGAAACCTCAGTTGAGTCAGCTTTAGTCTTGGGGGACCATGAGACATGAGAGTTGGACCGAATGTTTGCAAGAAAGCGATCTTAGTGTACTGATACACAGATGTTGTAAAGCATAAAGATGTGCTGGGGCTAAGGTCTGAGAGCCAGTTAGTGACTGGGTGAGTGATTGTGGCTCAGTGTTCTATGTCTGAGTCTAGTGCTGTCTGCAGTATTTCCAGTGTCCCTGAGAGAGCCTATATAAAGGGTTGGCATTTCTGTGGACTTGTTCTCCTTGCTCCTTCTGAGCAATGCCAGCTGTCCATGTGGGGAGTGGGGCGTGTAGCCGGTCGCCTTCCGAAGCCGTCTCCAGAGAGACTCGACGAGAGTGTATGACATTTTCAGCCCATGGCAGGTCCGGCTTTGCCCTTCCCGCGCTGTATAACCTGGTGCTTCACAACACGATTGAGTTTGTCGTTTCCCCAGCAATTGTGTGTAATTTTCAGCCTGCCGCATTCTTCAGCGCTGCCTTCCCACGCTCCCATCACATGCTGTAGCATATCTGCTTTGTAATTACACTGGTAGGGACTTACCTACACCGTTTGGCAAAGGTTTGCTTAAAGTGCTTATTTACTTGTGCACAGTAAGCCCTGATTGATACCTTGGTAATCACTGACATCAATCCAAGGCTCCCTTCCACAATGGAGAGGGTCAGAGAATTAGGAAAGCAGGTGACAAGGAAATGGAAAAAAAGAGAGTTGTGCCTGCTCTGGTGAGCTGAGAGGAAAATCATAGGTGGTTTGGAATCTCCAGACCTAACTTGACTTGGTTTTGAACAGTTTTGCTGTCAGGATCTCTTCAAAATTCATAAAGCGGACTCATATTTCCGATGCCCCCAACTCAACTGTGTCACCTTCAGAGAAGGACATTAGCTCCCAGAGTACACACTTGGCATTATAGGCTCCTGTCTCAACTAAGCTTGGAAGCTGGTTCTGAACTCTGAAGGTCAGGTAACCTCCAGCCAAATATTGGCATGTAGTACAGCTGTACATGAAATATGAAAGCGCATTGTTACATTTACAATGATAATAATAGGACAGGGGATCTGTAGCTGACCGGAAGAGTGCTAGTCCAGCAAGAACAGTACTCTGCACTCACGACCTGGCATGAGGGGAGTTGACAAGAAGAAGGAAGGAGGGATGAAAAGCAGCTTTGCATCGCATTGAGATTCCCTTACTGAAGTCAAAATGACTGTCATCAAACAAAGAGAACAAATGCTGGTAGATAGAGGTGAAGAGGAAACCTTTCTCATATATGCTGTTGGTTCAAATGTAAGCTAGTCTGGTCATGAAAATCTCTCTTATACTGTAGAACTCAAATAGGATCCAGTTGTATGATCTCGGGATGAGACCTGAATCGTTTAGGCCAGCATACAGCAGAGAGACAGCTGTACCCCCACATTCACTATGGTACCATTCACAGTTTGCTGAGTTATGGAGTCTGCCTCTGTGCTACCTGCAGAAAGACGGGAAAAGAAAATGCAATATTTGTGTATGCGGGGGAGGGGGGAGCTTCGTTTAGCTACAAAGAGGAGCAAAGTTAGACTACTGCCAGGAAAATGTGTACAACTAGAGACTGTACATGTTTAAGGGACAAAATTGAGACTCCTAAGGACAAATATGTTTTTTCATGCGTATGGGATAAAAAAAAAAAAGAAATCTGAAAGTGGACAGGAAGCTATTTGGGAAGAGAGAGGGGACCAGAAGGAGGCAGGACGAGAGAATAACAGGCAGGCTGCATATGTTCTGAGTATATGTAAGATGTGTGAAAATATCATATGGAATTGGAGTCCTTCATTCATATAGTCAATAACGCCAGCAAGAGCTTTAACAGCAGCAGTTTGGTAATTCTAGTAAGGCCCTGACTTTTACAGAGAGGTCAGTTAAGGAAACACCTTTGATGGTTTAAGCAGGAGCACACTATTTGAGTCTTAAGTGCTTGTTCAAATAAAGAACCTGTTGGTGATGGCCGCGAAGGCTAAACCGAAGTCGGCCGTCAGCTTTCGATGCTTGAGTCGCAGACACACACTCAGTTGCTGCACCATTGGGCTAGTGGCCGGGGATCTCTGCCCTGCCCCTCAACACCATCCGTGTGTTCATGGAGCAGGTGTTGAAGGAGTAGTGCAACGCAGAGATTGATATGAACATTTTCTGCCACTTAAGCCTGGAGCCGGAATGTCTACAGAAGGGAGCTGGGGTGCGGGTGGGGTGGGGTGCTATTCTCGGTGGTACAGTGCGAGCGCGCCACATCCTAGAGCCCGCGCAGCCCCACCAGCGCAAGGTAACTGTGCAGAGGCACACGCAGAAAGATCCTTGGAGGCAGTTTTAGAAACCACGGTTTGACGCTTATTGCGCCGGATGTTGCAGGATGCTATGTAATGGCCGTTCTTCAGGAATCTTAGAAATGCTTGGAGAATTTAAGGTTGGTTTTTGAGGGCCCGAAAAGAAAAATCTGATCAAATATCAGTCCGTTCTCTGTCCACAAAATGCCAGTGAATTGCCATCCATATGTTCATGAAGGGGCATCTCTACTTTACCATGGCACCCAGTTTTCTTATACAGGGAGGGTCTTGGTCATCAATTTGCTCCTTTCAATGACTTGCCATGTCCATGGTTTTGATTAGTTTGGTCTGTTGGACAATGGCTTCATCAGTCTGTGGTTGTGGAGTATGACCGAAAAGAATGTATTAAAATCACTAGGGTCCAAGATGTAGGTGTGGGGAAGACCCCAGGCCACTCTTGCCAGAAGGACACAGACGGCAGAAAGGAATGCACATTGAAGCTTTTTTAGATTTCCAGTTTGGTGGTTGTATACCCTAATCAATTTGTGCAGCCTTTTGGAACCTTGCGCTGAGGGAGGGTAGGGGCACCAGGGATTGAATCCAAGGCCTTCCAGATACTAGTCAAGCCTTCTGACCCAGAGCTAGATCTCCAGCCTCTGGCTTAGGTTCTTGGTTTTTAAAATGCAGGTGTTGGAAGTGCACTCCCATGTAGCAGTGTCATGATCCTCTGGTCATTACAACAGTTCCTTAACATACAGTAGGCCTTCATTAAACACTTGGTATTTCTTGTCAGTGTCTGGCTCTTATTGTTCCTGGATAATTGCTGGGGAGATGGGGCAGGGAGATGCAGAGAAAGTGATCAGTGAACCTACCTAGGTTCTCTTTACTTGATTTGCTCATAGCCCAGATCCTGAAGGGACAGAGCACAGTGTCCATAAGCCTTTAGCAGCAGGCATGTTGCTGGGATCAGGGCTCTTTCTCATGTTTTCTCTCTTTGGGTGATGTGGCTTCATTTTCAGAGTCAGAAGGGGAGAGGGGCAGGCGGAGGGGGGAAGGGGAGCTGGGAGGACCTTTCCTTTCACTTCTTACTTTCTTCATGGTTATAAGCCTAGAGTGAAACCTACCTCAAGGCAGAGGAAGTAAGACCAAAGCCAGGGAGGTGCAGCAAAGCTCTCTCCTACCCCTGCCTGTCTCTGTGTTTTTGCTGGTCCTGGCTCCGAGAAGCTAAGGGGTCCAGTCAAGCATTTGCTAGTTCATCCATTCCTCAAATCCTTTTATCAAAAGCAAGCTTGAGATTTAGAGAAAGTAAACAACCATAAAACATAAGAGCTGCTTCGATGTCTACAGATGTTCAGTTTGCAGATGCACATCTTTTCTTGTTAAAAAGTCACTCTCATTTAACTGAAACTCAAATGAGGGCCAGGGGGGACTCCATGTTGATAGCTTTGCATTTATCACATCTTTGGATCCATCTAGTATGGACTAATTTCCCTCTGTTCTTCACATATGCTTTGATATCTCTCTCTCTCTCTCTCTCTCTCTCTCTCTCTCTCTCTCTCTCTCTCTCTCTCTCTCTTCTCACATCCTCCTTCCCTTCCCCTTCTATTCTCCCCCTCTCCTGGTGTGTGTGTGTGTGTGTTTGCGCGTGTTTGTGTGTGTGTGTATGTATTAAGTTAGGTCAGAGGACAACCTCAGGCAGCAGTCTTAGTTTTCTACCTTGTTTTTGAGTTGGTTTCATTGTTTTACACTGTGAGGGCTAGCTGACTTAGACTTTCTGAGCACACTGCTTTCCGAGCACCCTATCTTCCATCTTGCTATAGTAGCCCTAGGGTCACGAATGTGTACTACTGTGTTTGGCTTTTATGTATGGTCTGGGAATTTGAACTTGGGTCTTACCTGTGCATGGCAAGTGCTTTACCGTCAGCCCCTGTGTTGTTAATGCTTGTCACTGTTCTTGCTCCTGTTACATTTCAGAACCTTACAGCTTTCTAAGTCCTGACGGGAGCCACCTCTCTAAGCCTGTACTAGTTCTTTGGACAGAGCCTTGCATTTCTCCATGTCTTTCCTATGTTGTTCCCTTTCTTATCACTTAGATAAATAAAACCTCCCCAGACTTTAGACTTCTTGAGTAAAGGAGAATCGGATTCAACCAGAGAACTAGTGACGGGCATATAAATCTATCTGATCCTTAAATTAATAGGCATTCTCACTGAGTGCTCATGAACTAGACTCTAGCATTGATAATATGGGAAGAGGTCTGTGCTCCCATTGGAGAGCTTACTGTGGGACGTGGGCTTGCAGCCAGTCATGCGAGGAGTGTGTTGCAGCAGGGTGATGGGATGGCTGCTGAGCAGGGTATCCAACCAGAACGAAGAATTAAATGCATGGCTTACATTTTGAAGAACCTGCTGGAAGTAATTCCCAGGACGTAAATGATGCATTGTGGAGAAGAAACTTTGTAACTGAGGGGTAGCTTGTGTGAATGGGTGCAGTGACTAAATAAAATCTTGAGAAAAAGATGAATTTTCTCTATGATAGAAGTCCTGTCACATCATCTTGGAAGTATTATCATAAAAGGTATTAGAGATAGGCTTAGTAGCTGTTATTAAATAAAGTGTCATCGTATCTAGAAGTAGTTTCACTGAATTTTGATGAACCTTTAAAGATCAGCTTGTTCAGGGTCATTATCAAGTTAATTGAGACTGCACTGGGGTTCAAAACCTCTGAATGGAGAGCAAGCCTGCTGGGTTTGAAAAGGGAAGTGGCCGACAGTGCACCACTGCACGAGACCTTATGATCTCATGCACAAAATTATAAATAAAAGTTCAATTTGTCCATTAGCATAGCAAAGCACTATAATTGTGACAGGATTTTCTTTTTCCGCTAGGATTGAGAAGATGTTTTAATATCTGGAAATCTGTCAACATGATTCATTATAAAGCAAGTTAAGAGAGACAAAGGAATTGTGCTGATGGAGAGGTGGAGGCTTTATACAGTGTGGGTGACTGCAGGGAGGCACAGAAGACATTTTCACATTGTCTGCATCTGATGATAGTAAAGTGAGACCACCCGGGGAAGATCCAGGTCATTGCATTATGTGGATTGATAAACTGTTCTCTAGCCAACTGATAATAGTATGAAAAAGCACTAGAAAAATCCAGTAAAACAATATGCTGCTACTCCTGTTTAGGAGTGGGCATTCACAGGCAGGCATCCGAGTTTGGGCAGTAGAAAAACAGTGGGCTTGGTAGCCAGAAAATGATCTATAATCAAAGCCACTCTCTGTGTGAATGGAGGGAACTCCCACCCCCAGTTTTCATTGCAGTTGATTGTATATACGCAAAGCCCTGCAATGTTATATTGTTGGCTTTCATAAAATCTCTGTGAATTAAGGCGGCCTGGAGTTTCTGATTCATAATTTGGACCGTGCCACCAGAAGCGTTCTGGATCATACTGTTCATCCACGGTGTGGGCACACGTGAATTCTCAGCAACGGCTGTGCTACGTCTCACCTCCCGCTTCTCTTTCTATTGCTATGCTACATGCTGAGGCCCTCATTTGTTCCTGCATTTCCTGTGCTTTGTCTTTATAGACATCTGGAGATCCTCATGTAGCCCTCTTAATTAATTCAGTTCAATTAATAAATTACTAGGTGGATTTTGGGCTAGGAGTGGGTGCAGGGCACCTTCCGGCCTCCCTGTGCTGGAGAGCTCTTGCAATCAGGCCCGGAGAGCCCTCTTCAGCAAGTCTGTGAGGCTCTTCCCCAGCAGGCAGGCTGCCTGGAGGCGTGATTGGCGTATCTTGACAGAGAACTCTGTGCTCTCTTCACACAGAGTGGATACTCCGACTGAACCGTGTCTGGGCTGGGCTGCTTATCCTCATGGAGTTAAAAGCAAGTTTTCCATGACTTTCCAGCATAGTTAGGTGTTAATGGCTGCTTCTGTGATTTGTGGGGCCGCCATTGCATCGCTGGAGTTGAGTATTCTTCATGCAGCAAATGTCGGTATTTGTGCCTAAAATTTGGCAACCAGCGTCTCTGTGCGCCCGCCCATTTCCAAGTACCTCTTAGGGTTGGACGTGGGGAAGGGTTAGTTTTGTAGGAAAGATATGTTAAAGTACCATATTTTTCAGACCATAAGACGCACTCCCCCCCCCCCCAAAGTGTGTGTGTGGCGGAGGAAGTTAGGGTGTGCCTTATGGTCTGATTGCTACTTTTACTGTTTTTCTTGTTTTACTGCTCTAAAAACTGGGTGTGTCTTATGGTCAGGTGTGTCTTACATCCTGAAAAATATGATATGCTGTCATGCATCTGTTAACAAAATAAACATTTACTGTTTCTCTAATACCTACTAGATAAAGTGAGGCCTAAGTGTGTGCACAGATCTGTCTGCTTTGGCCCCATTACCCACTCTAGCTCTTTGGTCAGTTTCTTTTTCTTATGCGCCATACTGAACACAGTGTTGTCTATTTTTGTGTTTTTCTAACTGCAGATTTGAACAATGTCTCACCCATCTTGGCTGCCACCCAAAAGCACTGGTGAGCCTCTTGGCCACGTTCCTGCACGGATGGAGACCACCCATTCTTTTGGGACCCCCAGTATTTCAGTGTCAACACAACAGCCACCCAAGAAGTTTGCTCCAGTTGTCGCTCCAAAGCCAAAATACAACCCGTACAAACAGCCCGGAGGAGAAGGTGAGTTCAGGTGACTGGAGTAGGAAAGCAGCAGTTAGGGTTGTGTTGGAAGGAGGTTTCTCAGTATATTCACCGCAGTTTGTAAATTGTCCAGTTCTAAAGAGCTCTCCACAGTCATTAACACCAACTACCTCTTAGAGACAAAGAGATTAAATATTCACAGAGTCAGATGACTTGAGATGATATAGTAATAAATATCTCTAGTGATAGGTACCTATTGCTACTTATTACTATAAACAGAAACATGGCCTCTTCATGTTTAGCTCAGAGTCTTTCTGTAGCCTTCTCCTCGTGCCTCCCTCCCTATCCTGCGGGGATATGTCTACCACCCAGTGGTTCCCACTGTTGACATCAGACAAGTGCCAAAATTCCACCAAGTAGTAGTCCAAAAAAAGAAAGCCACAGGACAAAAGCCATGCAATGTCCCTGAAACTCTGGCTTCTCACTCTCTCTGTCCAAGAAAGTTGTCCCTGACCCGTGTGTATTGAAATTACACATGGTTCACGGAAAGCTTTAGCTCCAGGGTTTTAGTAGCCGTGGATTCATTTTACAATACTTGGGTTTTGAATGTCTCCATGAGCTGAATATGCAATGCGTGGGTAGACCGTGCACTCTCACACTAGCAAGCACAGAGTCTCTGTGGTAGAAGAGGCATTGTATTTATACTAATCAATGCCATAAGCTCCTTTATACTCATGGGGCAGCAACTTCAGACCAATATATAGAATAGTGTGAGACTTCTAGAGGTTGTGAACAAAAGACATGCTCCACTGAGATTCAGTCTCTCTCTCTATTTTGAGCCCCGTTTAACTTTTGAAAAACAACCTCTCTGTCTCTAAAGTCGGCTCCATTCTGTTCCTAAATACATCCTTGTGTCTGTAGTCGCAGCATTGTGGGGGACTATTTTATACCCTATGGCATTGCCTCATCTTTCTGGTTTCTTCTGAGTCTTTCACACCTCCCAGGAAGCACACTATTAGTTCAACAGTTCTACTAGTGTTTTAGGACTCCTGTCCTAAACAAGACTAAGGCTTGCGTAAGGAAACTGCAGGCGTAGAGACTATGGGTAGGAGGACCAGGCATACTGGTCTACACACTGGATGCTGGGGATCTTTATGGATCTCTGTGTGTCCCTTCCCTAGAAAAGGCATTGCCATTGCATGAGCATGCTTTTCTGGAAAAAGTACAGGCTGTCCATGTACCTCCTGAGCCCAGTAGTGGCCTCAAAGCTTCATCACCCTTCTGGGAGACTGGACTTTTGAAGTTCACTAAGGTCTTTGTGGAGCAGGTTTGCACTGGCTCATTGTCCTCTGGGGATTGTAGGGCTCGCCCTTGCTTAAGAGCAGGGAGAGCCATGTATTGGCTTCCTGGTCTGTTTTCTTGGCATTGCCTTTGGGTGATTTAGAGGGCACCTTTGGGTCTTCTTATATTTGGGGAATTCAAGTGGACTTCCTACTGTCTGGAAGAGAACAAAGACAAAGTAGTTAGCCAAAAAATGGTCATGAGAGAACTTTTGTGGGCATGGGAATTGCTTATGTGCCCCAAGGTTAGTTTGTGGGTAGATTCTACATGAAAATACATGGGCCATCAGGCTAGGAGAAACACATAGTAGTGTCCCTTGGCTTGTGATGGCCCTGCCTGTACTCTGTAGGAGAACTCACTCATTTAAACTGAATTACAATGGTGTAAACCCAACTGCATCCACCACAGCTTACAATGAAATTGCCTCCTGCCACCCTATTGCATTTGTTGCCTGTTGGGATCCTGTTTGTACCACTTTTCCCACAGTGTTTGGTGCAACCTAAACCAGAAGCGATCACTTCCTTCTCCAGAGACATGTTATTTCACAGCAGCGTTGCCACACTTCTTAGTCCTGCTTGCCTTTTGCCTGCTTACCGGACGTGTGGTATATACCACACGCTCAATTCTTCTGCTGTTTTTTCAATTTCCTTTTCATATAACCCAGTGTAGTAGCTCCCACCCACATCCATGAAGAATTTGCAACTCTGAGAGGGAGATAGATGTCCCTCACTGTGTTTTCTGGCTAAGGGTCGTCTGTGCCAAGGCTGTTGGGCACAGGCGGTGTGTATCTTCAGGCTGTGTAGTTGAGTCACGTTTACTCTCCTTCACCATTCCATGTGCTTTTCATTTGTTAAACACTGCTACCTTCAAGTTAGGGATGACGCTTCTCACACTGGTGTTATGTCTGTGATCTCTGGGGTTTGCTTTCTTACTTTTCACTTCTGACTGTGAAAGTAGAAAGGCACTCACACGTTTTCCATATCAGCTTATATTTATGCGATACCCATATGTTATAATTTTCTTTCATTGAGTACTGTGCTAATAACCTTTGTCTAGAGGACTTTGACACACAGTGGGTATGCCTTTCCCCAGTCAGTTTTTTTTTTTAAGTCATAGGCTCTTTGATTCTCAGAGAATTTAAAAAGAATTTATATTTGCCCAACTATTTTAAATGCCCCTGCATTCCTAAATACCTTCTGTGTCCAGCTCTGAACATTGAGGTTCCCCCCCTCTCTCTCTCTCTCTCTCTCTCTCTCTCTCTCTCTCTCTCTCTCTCTCTCTCTCTCTGTGTGTGTGTGTGTGTGTGTGTGTGTGTGTGTGTGTGTGTGTGTGTATTGGAGAATGAATGTTTCCTGTACATATACTTTTTTGTAAAGTTTCTGGAATGCATTCTGCTTTTTTTTTTTTCCAAGGGAAATGAAATAAGACAATTTTCCTCTGGTTTTTAAAGTGCCACCCCAGGATTGTTTATCCTTGTAATCTGGCTTCTACTTTAAGAACAGCTAAGAAAACATTAAGGGAGAACCAGAGCCATAAAACGTTAAACTTTGATGGTACAGGAAAGTGGAATTCTTTTTCTGTTCTTATAGGTACTGAAGTATATGACTGTTCCTAAGGTATGCTTTTCATCTGAAATGGTATTGAGGTTATTCTGTTATTTGTCTCTCTGTCTCTGTCTCTGTTTCTCCATAGTTTGACAAGCTTGTGAAGCTGGAATTGCCTTGTGGTATAGAATTATCTTTCTGTAATATCTAAAATTCCATTTACAAATTTACATTTTTATATTTGACAAGTGAATCTATAGTGCACTGATTCTGGGTGGTCATGTGGTAGAACCTTTTATATTGGTTCATTCTTTTATGTTTTACTCAGCATTTGCATTTCATTGTTTTGTTTTTTAATTCTCCGAAGATAATTTTTACTGCTGCTTTCTCAGGCAGACAGAACAGATGTTATTTCCATTTTACTGATTGCTAGACCACCAGAAATGAAAGAGCTTATTAAAGAATGATGTAATGCAGCTAAGTCTACAGTTCTGTACCTAGTTGATGCATACATGCATGTATGAAAATGTGATGTGCACACACGAGTTAGTGTGTGTGTGAGAGAGAGAGAGGGAGGGAGGGAAGGAGAGAGGGGGAGGGGGGGGGAGGGAGGTTTATGTAGACAGAGCAGGTGAAGGGGAGATGATCGTATCAAATGGGGTTTCTAAGCTGTAATGTTTTTTTCTCCACTCTTCTGCGCTGTTACCTAATGTGATTAAACCCACTCCATGTAGAGGAACTACTTTTAGAACATTGCTAATATGACATAGTAACAAAAGGCCTTGACAGCCTTAAGAACTGGGTTTTCCTTGTTAGAAATGTGTCCATGGTAATTTCTTTCCTGTGTTTATAGTTGGACCATTTTACACACATTAATATGGAGTTTCGAGTATTAGAAACAAGAAGGGTTTGAAAATTCTTTTGTCTAGTCTTTCCCTTGGTGCCTGTGGAAACTTCATCTACTTCACCAACTGCCCTGTATCTCTAACCTAAAGAAATGCTGCTGGAACACAGTGGCATCTTCAGTATTTGGACTCATAGAGTGCTATTTTGTCTCTAGACTCCCTTTGCTCTTCATGCTAGGTAATCTTGTATGCGACCTCAGAACTACAACTAGCAAACATCTTTTCCTATGCTTATCCATCCTGTTAACGCATCAGGAACCACAGCCAGGCAGTTGCAATGTATTGGGTTGTGGTTATGCTTCAGAGCGTGCTGGGAGGACATTCAGCAACTCCCCGCCTGTGGGTGACCAGGATGCTCTTCACAGCATCAGTGGAAGGATCTCAGCTTCCTCTGTTGCTATGGAGGACAGGACATAGCTTGTCATTTTCAGGTCCTCGCGGACAAGGAGAAAAGCTGTTTCTTCTTCAAAGAATCAGATACTAACTGTGATAATTTGATCTTTACATCTTCTTGAAGGAGGAGTTTATAATTCTTGGGATGTTGTTCAGATCATACCAGGCATCCCTACCCCTCCCTGCTACCCTCCCCATGGCACATCACTAGATGATGGTCTGTCTAGGTCAGCAGTTTTCAACCTGTGGGTCATGACCCCTTTGGGGGCGGGGGTCATGTATCAGATATCCTACATATCAGATACTTACATTATGGTTCATAATGGTAGCAAAATTACAGGTATGAAGTAGCAACAATATAATGTTATGGTTGGGGGGGAGGGTCAGCACACCATGAAGAAATGTACTAAAGGGCCGCAGGATTGGGAAGGGTGAGAAGCACCTGTCTAGTCATTGACACCATCTAATTGTTTTATCATGAATTTGGGCAGAATACTTTTCTTCTTCACAGTCTTGTTTTACAAAGGGAAGTACCTGGTAATACTGTCTTTAAGACTTTCAGTGTCCACCATAATGGTAAGTATGAAATGTTTTTAAAAGACAGAGTGCATCACGGCCTCAGGGAACTGTCGCTATACACTCAACACTCACTCACATAAAACAGATTTTGTTAGGAGTTCTTTTCGGGGCTCAAGTAGTGACAATTAGCAATTGGAGACTCTGCAGAGGGAATGTATTTTCTTTTATAATAGGCATGAGTTATTGTCATTAATATTTAGTAACCTTGATAAGTTATGAAATAGTATTTATATTACAAGTGTTGCTATTTTCCTATAATATTATTAATAGTAATTCTAAATTACAAACTTTAATAACAATAAATGCTTACTAATATGAATTTCATTTTTAACAATGGCCTTCATAAATATCAATACACATTACTAAGCTTATAGTATTAAAAATCACACTGCCTAAATGTTATAAACAGAAAATTTACAGTTCTAGGCAGGCATAATCCTAAAAGTTAACCTCATACAATATCTAATTTCCTAAATAACAAGACTTGATTCTTAGATCTCTTCATAGAAAATGTACCGACATGGCCCAGGAATGTGCTACCGCGTGACTGACTGTTGAGTGCAGACTGGAGTTATTATCCAGGTTTTAGAGACTCAGAGACTCCCGAGTGGCTTGTCGAGCATTATACAACAGTAGGCGAGGGATTTCTCCTACGATTATCATAGCTGTGCATCACAGATGCATTCGTGATGCCTTGTTTGGAAGCCGCCCTGAGAACTAATACACATGAACAGAGTAGATTAGATGTTTTAGCACAAAGAGACGTTCTTGTAATTGGTGACAAAATTCTCATTCATTTTGTAGCCTGTCGGCCTAATTAACTGTTGAAATGAATTTGTAATAAGGTGATGGATTCCCGGTTCCTACACAGCTTGAAAAACAGTGATTAATGCTGATTGGTATGGGAGGTGCTCTTTATTTGTCTTCATTTTAAAGTATCAAAACGCATACTGCTGTTGGTGCGTTTTAAACTTGAGTAGCTAAGTTTCTTTCTCTCCATGTGAATGTCGAGGGCACCATGGTGAGGACTTAAGCAGGTGACAGGCAGGTGATAGGAAAGCCCTGCTGATGGCCAGGGCTCCACCACCTTGTATGGCCATGGCTCCGCCCACAGCCACTGCTGAGATGAGAAAGCTCCAGAGAGGAGTGGTTGCTAGTGGCCAGAGGTAGGCAGAGCACAAGTGCTCATGCCAAGAGAACATAAACGGCTTCTTGTATGGCAGAATTCTGGTACTTCTGTGTGCCTAGCCCTGCAACACTGAATTATACACATGCATGCTAATGGGCATAAGCTCCACATGCTGGAAGTGGCGGAGATTTGCCCAACAGTTGTGTGAACTCTCTGAGTTTCATTTTGATGACTCACAGTAGCCATATGCCATGCTGCCCTGGGAAGAAGCTAAGTAAACTATTCCACAGATTTCATAGTATCTTTGGAAGTTTCTATTAGTCCATTTCTTTTTGGTAAAATCTTTCTAATTGTCAGAAAAGTAAGTATATGATTTCATGGAGTGCTGTCTTATATAAGTTGCACATTTTTGTGGCCACTGTGATATTTAGTTTAAACTCAGTTTTCAATGGTATCTTCTCTTCCAAAAACTTGAACAACAAAAGAAAAAAGTCATGTCCTATTTAATTTGTGTATGAGTTGTATTCACAGGTAATTCTGACGGGTATTCAACCAAAGCATTGTCATCACAAATTTATTTCATGACCACCAAGGCCCAGTGGTTGCTGGGGGCTGAGTGCATCCTACTCCTTTCCTGTGGATAGGGACAGTAGCTTTTTGGAATCACGAGTATCTGTTCCCCCTGCGAGCAATCATTCAGGACCAAAATCATTCTGCCTAATGCTGTACCTCTCCCTCTGAACTCGCTTCAGTGCCATCAGGCTTTTACATAACGTTGCTTTAAAGAATTTTGCTTAGGATACAAAAACAGGAGGTTTAAAACTTAACGACGTAAGATTATTTCCTCAAGGATGGCTTGGTAATACTCAACTTTCTGTATTCCAGGTTTTTTTGCTCTTTTATTAACTTCTTGTAGTGATGCTTGAAATCTCAGCTGATTTTGGGTCATGGCAAGTCTATGTAAATCAGCTATAAATGGGTTCATTATGGCTACTATAAAAAAAAAATCGACACTTGAGCCTTTGGGCAAATAGACTATATAGAGAAACCATGGCCTAGAATAATGATTGACCTGAGGAGCTGTAAAAAATGTTCATTGTATGGTATTTTTGTCATTCTTCCTTAAAAATACTCATAGACTAGACTGCTGAAAACAAAACCTGGGGCAGAAGAAGGCAAATACCAGGAATGCGGTACCCTCAAGCTCCCTGTACTTTCCCCTGTCAACATTCTCCCTGACTTCCTGCCCGTCATATTATCTGTGTGATGCCATATTCAAGAAAGTTACATGGTCTGTAGTCCAGAGATATCTCATACGGAGGGTCACATTATTTAAATTTAGAATCATAAAAAATAGAAATACTGAGGAATGTTAGTTAGGCAGGGATATTTGATTTACATCATGGACAAAGAGTTGAGACTTTACCAGGTAGAAAAGCATCTAAGTCTACTGGACCAGTGAATGCAGAAGCAGAGGGTACAGCTCACTGTGATCTTTGGAGGTATTAACAGATCTTTTCTAATGTCCTCACACATAGAGCAGACTCCTGGGGGCTTCTCTACAGTGAAAATAGGGTGAATTTGCTGTGAGTGGACCCACATTTTTCATCAGTCTCTTCACTTTCCTTTAAGAACAGCTCCTTGAAGTTGAGTAACAACCTAGCAAGGGCAGCAGGGCAGGCATGCCTGTGGCACAGCCTGAGCGCAGCATGTTCTGGTGCGGTGCTGGCCAGGAGTGTCAGCAGCCCTTGCTTCATCTCTGCTACTGTACAGTGAAGTGTTTCTGCGTAGAGAGACGCTAAAGGGGAGCCATTCCCCATTGGTTTTCTTATAACCGGAGACAGACTGTGACCTTCTCAAACAAACACCCCGTGGGCCGTGAGATATTATCTAAGTTAAACTGTTCTTCCTTGCTTTCTTACTTATCCGCACACTTGGGGATGGCTCTGAAGAAATGAGCAAAGTTTTTTTTCTTTTCTTTTTTTTTTTTAATTTCAAAATACCTGCTCACCATCTCTCCGACCTAGTTTACTGTTCACGGGGCTCTGTAACTTTATCATTGTTCTTGGTGACAAAGGAGATACCTGAGATTCGGGAGACCCACAGTGAGACTAATAATGTAGAAGCCACGTGCAATACAATATTATTGTTTCCTTCTTTCAGTAATTTACACAGGCCAGTGTGCAGTTATCAGACACGCTAGCAAGTGTTCTATCACCGAGCCTTTATTCCAGCTGACTTCGACTCTTACCAAAACGGTCCCTCTCGTGAGTAATACATACGGAATGCAGACCTTTTTATTGGGCGTTTAGTCTTTACTGCACATGGAGTCCATTTGTGTTTTGTTTGTGCCTTCCTGCTTTGCTGTATAGGATACTGCCACTTGCAGACAGTAGAGAGGATGCACGCACGATGAGCAGTCACCCAGGGCAAGACGGACTTGACTCTTCGTCCCTCATTTCAGGCAGTGTCTCTTTCTTACAGCAGATTCTACATGAGTGATCTTGGTATTTGACCGTTAACAATATCTGAGCATATGATGTAAATCAGCTGCGCGCTGATGTGAACGAGGCATGGCAGTGTCCACCAGCTGTAGTAATGTGCAGTTACCAACACAGAGGCAGTCTTGCAGCCAGCCTTGGGAGTAACCACTGGAAATGTCCTGCGGTTCAGATGAGTTGTGTCGTGTTGCTAAGCTTCTTAGATGGCACTAGTAGTTTTAATGACGTGAGGATGAGATTAAGATGTGCTTTTAGCCCGTCGTCGTTACTTAATATTAACCTGCTCATTTTGGTTTGAGTTTTATGAAGTACTTCCTCTTTAAAAGTTGCTGCCTGTACAGGAAGCCTACAGGTTAGGTTCTCTGCCTTGTTCCTGGAAGAGTGTCACCCAATATAGGCTCTCTTACAGAGATTTTACTTTTTCATGACTTGAAATCATATTAACAGTCATTCCTTTATTGATTCTAGTTCAGATCTATTTCATGCTTTTTTTTTTATTTTTTGCACATCCACTTCTCGCCATTTTTATTTAACAAGGCTATATAAATTAAGCCATTACCAGATGTGAATAAGTACTTTCCATTTTCATGAGAGAGTTGATTTATCAAAATGGCAGTTTTGCTAAGAATATAAAGATTTAGTATAAAGCCCCAGAAAATGACTCTATGTTTTTAACTATCAGAGAACTGAGGATGACGCATTTTCTTTGGGTACAGACTACAACTTGGGGCGAGCCGTTGTTTGGTGTGTGGACCCGAGTCAGACAGTTCTGTGCTCCAGTTTTCCCTTCACAGTTTAACTCTCTGGGAACTGGGTTGCTAGGCTGAGTACCCAACATGCTATTTCTTGTGCTTATCATTGTAGATATGCATGTGTCTCACTCAGGCTGTGATGGTCCCTAAGAGGAGTGTGACTCGCCACCGCATCTGGTGTAGAACAGTAGAAAGTCAGTGGAAGGTGCCACCAACATTGTTGCCGTTATTAAAAATAAAACATGAATGTTGCCCGGAGGCTCTTATTCCATGATTTTCTTCTTCATTTTTTAAAACCACAACTGCCATGGTGTAAGTCATCCTGGCAGATTAAGGTGAACCTTTGCGGTCTCCCTTTGCATGGGCTGCGTCCTTGGTGCCTGGCCCGTTCAAATTGGTTTCGTTTGGTTTCTTCTTGCATTGTGGCAGGTAGATGTGTCTGTTGCGCAATGTTCTCTCTCTCTCTCTCTCTCTCTCTCTCTCTCTCTCTCTCTCTCTGATGAGATTCAGCCAGTCTCCACTCCTTGGACTTCACTCAGTCCACATGTGTCCTTAGATTGACAGGCACTCAGATGTCATGCCTTGCCCAAGTGGTCACTAGTCTCCAAGCCAGTTACACTAGTGTTGCTTAAATAATAAGTAGGTTTCCACTTTCCTCTCCCCACACCTCATATTTAGTGCACAGTATATGAAAAGAGGAATGAGTATTTGGTTCCTGTCAGCGAGCTTTATAGTTAGAAGCCTCCAAGTATATGTGTATACACGGGGATAATGTGTGGCTTTTAAACACATTCAAATATTTCATTCTTGCTTTCTCACTTAAGAAGATTTGCACACCTCTCCTGGTCTGTGCCTGTCTGCACAAGGCAGGATGGGAATAGATTTGAACTGAGGCTTTCTGCTGAGGATGAGACCCAGAAGGGATGCTTGCGTCCACTTTGCAGATGGACAGACCGAGGCTTGCTGGTAAAGGCATTTGCATCAAGCCCTGACCGTATAAAGTAGTCAAGGGGAGACCCACGCATAGCTCTTCTGACTCAACTTGAGTGTCTTAGGCAATAACACGATTTTTGTTGCTTAGCAAATAACTAGTACCTGTATGTTTTAATTTATTCCCCTTACATGAGAATTTAAAATGCCATATTTTTTTTTCTGCTTCCATTATTGCAATTTTGAATGATGATTCATCAGTGCAGTGGCCTATTTAAGTGAACCACAATAGCTTGGGAGAAAGAAGAAGAAGAAGAAAAAAAAAGATCCAACATACTCAGGAATGGAAAGCAGCCATCTTTTTATAGCTAAAATTGCAAACATCTGGCAATTACTCTGTTCTCCCTCCCCTCCAAAGAGAAGAATTGTCCCCTCAACTGAAGCCTGCTGTTGTGTTTAATCAAGGCAGCTATGCACGCCTTGAGGAGCAATAGGTTTTGATTCAAGGAGGCTATCGCCTTGCCCACTTGGTCAGAGAAGCTTTGGAAAACACGTTGCAAAATGTTCCCCATATGCCACTGTGTCACCTAAAGGCACTAGTGGTAGCGTGGCAGTTAATGTAGAAAACCCCCTTCGCTATTCTGCCCAACTTTCTTGGGTGGCTCTTACTGCAGCCTTCATGATTTGAACGTTTCCTGGGCAGGTCAAGTTTACTTCTCTGTGTCTTCTTAAGCCTTTTGTATCCTGGGTCAAAGATACTGCTGAATCAAAACAGCTAATGTTTTATGACTTGATTGCTTTATAAATTGTTCTAGTGGCATCGAAGGAACAAACCTTTGTCCTTTTAGTGCGTGACATTGATCTCTCAGTTAAAAATCAGTCTGCCGTGTTCACGTTTCTCTCCTACCCCACCCTTGCCTCTTCTTCTGATCATTGTTTATGAAACTACTTCTTCCTTCACTGGCAAAAGTCGTCTCTGTGGGCAAGGGAAGTGAGAGAGGCTGGTGGTTTGCAGTCGAGGCTGAGAACCAGGACTTCCTCATCTTTCTCTCAGGGCTGACCCGAGGAGTGTTTGCTGTAGCCTTGGCTAATGCATTTTCCTTTCTGTTCCCCATTTATCTTTCTCTTCCTCTGGGTCTCCCAAGGTTAGAGGTGGACTTTACCTTTCATAACTTTTGCTATTCCCTTTCATCACAAGGAATCTTGGGAAAGATCTTCAAGTAACCACTAAAGAGTGAATCAGGTATAGAAGGAACAAAAATCAAGGTTCAGTGGCATGGTGGTTTGCAAAAACAACCTCACATACTAAAAATAGGCCATTCTATTGTGTTAATATTATGTTGGCTGAAGTCATAGACTTTCAGTGATGCCTTTGAGAATTTTATTCACCTGCCTTTTATTCTTTTACCTTGGTACAGCTGTATTGAGTGATCAAGACCAGAGCTTTCCCTCAATTCCCGACTTTACTAGGCTGTCCATTCCCAGAGGCCCATTGTAATTTGCTGACATCTCATCAAACTAAGTCCAATTTGGGAAGAGTGAATGGGCAAAGTTTTTATCAAAAAAGGAAGGAAGGGATGGGACCTTTAAGTGACCTGAAGTGCATAAGTTATTCAACACAGCCACGTCATCTAGAGCTAGATAAAATGATGGTCTCTGTAACATCCAAACAGGTGTCTTTACTTATTTCCATCTTTGTCCATGTGGATAGTCATAGCCTCTTTCTGGGTGCACATCTTAAACTTGAAGTACTTTATGATAACCAGTCTTGTTGCCATAGTATTTTTCTTTGATAACCTCTCTAACTGAGAAAACACTATACAACTACAATGATCCTTCCCACATTTTACTTATACTGACGAGCTTATAGTACATACACTCTTAATAATACAGACAGTGTTGTGTTGAAGGGCATCTAAATGTCTACTTTGGTTCTCTAGCCAGAATTAGTGTACGAGCTGGAATGTATCTTGATGGCTGAGCTCCGTGTACTTAGTTGTAGAATATTTGACTATCGTGTAGAGGGCCCTGGGGTGTCAGTCCTTGCACCCTAACCAGATTACAGACAGCAAAATTAAAGTAGCCATCAAGACTTGGTACTTTCCCTCGTTCCTAATATAATCATATAATTTGAGATGGGCATTAAAGTATTTGAAAGCTTTGTTTTTACAAAGCTACATGTGGTGGCAGGCTGCTCTAGAAAGTTCAAGAACATTCACAGTTTCTGGCCATGTGTGAGTACCTGCCTTTCGAAAAAGAAATTAAAGCCACACCTTAGCACACAGATCTCAGCAGTTGCTTCCCAGACCTTATGGCCTGCAACTGCTGTTCTACTTCCCAGTTACAGGTCTCCAAGAATGGAGTAAGAAAGCAACAAGACACCGCAGGATGGGGATACTGAAACGACGCAACGTTAGACTTAGTTCTTGAAGCTGACTGTTGCAAAGAGAGCTGTAGCTCAATCCTTCCTACCACCGCATACAGGGAGCTTAGTGCATGGGTGTGCTGGCTACTTTTATGTCAACTAGGTATATGCTACAGTCATCTGAAAGGAGGGAACCTCAGGTAAGAAAACACCCCCACTAGATCCAGCCTTAGGAGGGTATTTTCCTATTTAGTGATTGATTATGGGTGGTGTCATCCCTGGGCTTTTGGTCCTTGGTTTTATATAAAAGCAAGTTGGCCAAGCCAGTATGCAGCACTCCTCTGTGCCCTGGCATCAGCTCCTGCTTCTGGGTTCCTACCCTCTTGTGTTCTAGTCCAAACTTCCTTCTCTGATGAACAGTGATATGGAAGTGTAAGCCAAATAAACCTTTTCTTCCTTGGTTTCTTTTGGTCATGGTGTTTCATCACAGCAATAGTGGTCTTAACTCGGACAATGGCCAAGATGTGGAAGCAGCCTTCTGTTAAGACTTAGGGATAAATAATGATCCAAAGCTATAAAGGTGGTTTTGTTTAACTTTATGAAAGATGTTCTTACTCAATGTACTAATACTTGATAAAATAGACTAAACTTCAAAATTCTTAGGCACAATTTTAATAACAGAAACAAATGCACAAAACATGACTTCACGTCTCTAGAGCTAAGAGTAGTTATTATCCCCTTCCCTTCAAGGGCATGCACTTTTAGGCAGGGGTTTGGCCTACCTCTTTGGCGCAGCTGATAGCATGCTTTCTTTATAACATCATCCATTGTTACTGGTGAGTTAAAAGTATTTTTTCCATACTTCTTTGAGACCTGTTACTATCGAAATCTGTCTTTGGTCCTTGTTCTGCCTACTGGTTTGAGAGGCCTTCTGCTTTCTGCCTTTCAAACTCGACATATCTCTCTTGCTTTCAATTGGATAGTTCCGTCGCAAGGCCTCTAAAGCTTTAATGACTTAATCTACCCTGTCCTGGAAATTATATGTGATGTTCTGGAACTGCACACAATGTTACAGAAGTAGGTAGAAAGTGGCAAGCACTTATTCCTCTTGACAAGCAGTCTAGTGCCAGGAAGCAGGTGCTCCTTGTCTACATATCGTGTTCTCACCTATGGGACTGTCCTGTATGGTGTCACTGTGGTTGATTATTCTCCATGATGTACATGATTCTGAAAATCCTTTTGACTGTGCATAAAAAAAAAAAAAAATGCAGTCCCTGAAGTTAGGAAGGTGAAAAATGAAGTCAAACATTTTCTGTGGTTTGAATTGATTAGAAAAAAAAGAGCGCTTATAGCTGAATAAATAATTTGGAGCCCAAATCAGAACCCAAATAAGTATAATGAAAAATAGAAAAAAATAGCACTCATAATCAGTAACAGTAAGTAAAAGTAAAAGTTTTCAAAATTGCCTGTGTGGTAAGCATCTGGCTGTTTAAACACTTGGACTAGCTTCTCTTGTTTATGAGTTCAACATTCTATTTAGTACTTTGACTTGTCTTTTTTATTTTTTATGAAAATAGGATAATTATGTCTTCCTTGTGTCTATGACAATGCCTTGTGATTTTCATGTTATAGTTGCAAGGCAATAAGAGTTGTATATAGTGAACCAAACCTACCAGCTGCCTGGGAAAGTGATTAAGACCCTGAGAGCTCAGGTGACCACAGCGCGGGAGCAGCAGTGGCATGCTGCCCTCTGACACTTTGGTGCTTTAGTCCAGGTGTGTTCCTGAGCATTTCCCGTCTGTAAACAATCTAGTGCAGAAGCGTGATGAAGTTATTATCCTAAGATGTAGGAAAATCTCTATAGCAACCTGTGAAGACAGAGGCATCACCCAAAGCATGACAAATGAGTGCATTTGATAAAATCAAAGATACTTTTACAGTATGCTTGATGGCTTTGGTTATTTCTCCTATCATGCACTGGTTTCAGGTTTTGTCTATAGATTTTTATGTGTTCTAGAATTTTCCTTTCAAGTCTCTCATTGAACAGTTTCATGTGTGTGTGTGTGTGTGTGTGTACATATGTTGATTTTTTTGCTCTCAGGTCTTTTGGGTTCAAAATGATTTTTATCCTTTCATAGAGCTGCAGACATAATTCCATTAAATAGAAGAGTTTTTTGAGACATCATATTTTGCTAATGATGACTTTAAAGGTTTTCTTTTTCCCCCCTGGTTGGGTTTCTCTGGCTTGAATTAATGCATATATAAATGTTACTAGTTTTATAGTGAAATTGCCATCTGGCATTATTGCACCACGTCCTTCAAAACAGGCAAGCTGAGACTGAGTCCAAATCTTGGCAGATAGAACCTGTGTGTGGGGACTATCGCGAGCTTTCATTCTCTTGAACAACTAATCCGGCGCCTGTTGTCAGGCCATCAGGTAGAAATAGTGTTAGAAGCGGAAGGACAATAAAGCTGGAGCTACAGAGGAAGGGTGGAGGCTTGTGGCTAGACATGGCTACCGTGTAGGTTGGCAGCACAAACCCCTTACTTGCATCTGTTTCCTCAGTCTATGAAGAGCCATGCTTTCTGGTAATTACTAAGAACATTCTAAAGTTTGACTTTGTTGTTTGTATCAGTACCCCTAGAATTTCTCCACGGATGCTCAACATAAATGGGGGCGGGGTGAGGAAGACCTACCAGGCTAAATGCTAAAGTGTTGTCTCAGCTGCACTGATTTGGAGGTGGCATGCCATCAGATAGGCTGTGAAATAGGTTGTGGAATGGGTGAAAATGGACAAAACCATCCCTAGTCATGATAGTCACTAAACAGAGGGGTTAGTTTCCTCTGCTGTAAAGGCAGTGTGACTGAACAGCACACTTCACTCTCACCCCACTTAAGTCTAAGAAGGTGGGACTCAGCCACAGAAATTGTATAAAAACAAGTTTGCTCCTGAAAAGCAAGGAGTAAGGTTGTTCTCAAGAAACACGGATTTAATGAAGCTGTAAAACGGACCCTAGAGTCTCTATACTGTGTTCCCTCTCAGCATGACCACGGGCTCATGCTTGGCACGCTCTCCCTCCCACATTCGTGAGGAGTATATGTTCTCCTTCTTAAGTACATCCAGCTCACTGGTGAGTTCTCATTAAATACGTTCCAGTTGCTTGTTATGTCGTTTTTATAGCGTTATTACAACTTGGCACTAACATTTCTTGTTTTGAAACAAATGAAATTGAAACTGAGACAGATAATAAACAAGCTATCCAAGGTCTTGTGGCTTATAAAAAAAAAATTGAGGCTTTGATTTGAGTACAGCAATGTGTAAATGCCATTTCCATAGTCTAGTGTTCTGTCTTTCAAAGTCTATGTAAGAATTTTTCCTATTGCATGTACACATTTAGTTATATGTATGCATATATGTAGACATATAGATTATGTAGATAGCCGTCATAATTGTGAGAGGTCTAAATTTGTTTATGTCAAAGTGGAACACTGCCAGAACGGCTTCGATTTTGATAAAAATTAAAACCTAAAGTAGGAATCAGTGAAATTTGAGTAATAAAAAGCCCAGACTGGTGGGAAGGAGTTGGTAGGCCTGGTGTCTTTGTATACATGTTATAGATGATCCTATGTGAGCTTGCTTTGAACTTAGAAAAGTTTATTTTAAAATGTTTTAATCGTGTGTGTGTGTGTGTGTGTGTGTGTGTGTGTGTGTGTGTGTGTGTGTATGTTTATGTGTGTTTGTGTGTATGCTCACAGAATTCAGTTCTCTTTTCAACCTTTGGGTTTTGTTAATTAACTCAGGTCAACTGGCTTGGTGTTCTCACATACTGAGTCCACCTTGTGAGCCCATGAAAAGCTCGAGGTTGACTTTATGATGGGGAAGTTGACAGAATAAGCAGATAAGCGACTTCCAAGCTGTACGAAGGGAATTTCAACCCAGGAGAGCAATGGTTCCCAGTGAGGATCTTTGTTCCTTTCTCACACGTTTACTCTCATGTAGCTTCAATTCTTGGCCCTCTCTGAAGTCTGTTTTTAGAAGAAACTCCAGCCCTTTGCTGAAGTCTTCCCCCGCTGAAGTCAGTGGGTTGACCAGTCAAATAAGAGCTTCCAGAGAAGGGAAGAGCTTAAGCTTTACACTCCATCACACAGACATGGAGTGAGCACACGGGGCTTTCTGCTTTCTGCCCTGAGCTGCATAGGATTGGAAACAAAAAGGTGTGGCCTTTGCTCTGGCTGTTTATGGCAGAAGGTAAACGAGAAATTAAAATCTCTGGCCAAAAAGGACCTTAAGAGTCTTTAACCAAGATGGAGAGATTAATTTGGAACTGCGTTGGGCTTGCTTTCCACTAGTGAAGTAAGAAACTATTGTAATAGGTGGCATGGAGCTCTTAAAGTGCAGCGCAGCGTGTTAGCGGCCGTGGTGATGGGCACCATGACCCGCCAGAGCCACCGATGGGACAGAGGCTAAATCCTTGACTTCATGTGGAAAGCAGCCCAGGGAATCTAGATCTGCGGTAGTGAGTGGGTTAAGAAAGTCCATCACTTTGTAACAGGCCCAGTGATCTTGTCTGAGCCATGTCAGGATGTTGCCTGCATGCTGCCTCTGCTGATCACAGTAATCGGGTCATAAGAGAAAGAGAAGGAATAGAGTGTCTCTTAGCAACCAACCCCAGGAGAAAGAGAAAATTACTCAAACCAAGCCATTCAGCCAGGGAAGTAGAAAGGAAAAATATCCCGAAAAGTCTGAAAATGCTCAGGTTCAGTCTTCCATGCAGCAGACAGTGTGCAGGGCTGAGGTGGGGGCGTTAGTAACAAAAGTCTGTGAGGAATTGGACTCTTCGTCTTTCTTCGCCTTTCCTTCTGTCCCCTGCCTTCTCTACCCACAAGATACAGAGATAAAGAAATGGTTAGAAGGGCTAAAGAAGCCTTGTCTCCTATGACAGGACCTGAGAGGTTGAGGCATGGGAGGAGAAGAGCTCTCTCTCTCTCTCTCTCTCTCTCTCTCTCTCTCTCTCTCTCTCTCTCTCTCTGTGTGTGTGTGTGTGTTTGTGCATGTGCACACGTACCCACATGTGCACCTGTGAGTATGTGTGCATGGGCATGTGTGCATGTGCTTGTGTGCTCTGTCCAGTGGTGTATATCTGGGTTGCTCTTCCGAGGGAGGAATGTGATGTCTGGGAGTGTGATTCTTTGCCCCAGATTGGCTTTTCTGTTTCTGCATACTAATTGGCTCTGTAAATGTGTAGGTGTCAGCTCTGTAGTTATTTATCCCTGTGTGCTTTGTTCTGTGATAGTGACTTTCCAACACTTTTTTTCTACAGTTGGCAGGAAGAAGTATATTTTACATTGACAGTTGTGTATATACACATGTAATTTGAAATGAGATTTTTCTTAACACATGCTCTTAATTTTATGTTCTACACTGCTACCTTCTGTAGCTTGATTTTTGCTACTTTATGGGCTCTCTTTTTCCCACCCTTTACCCTTCCGTTTAACGCCCATCACTAGATAGGAGAGAAAGAAAGATGGGAGGCGGGGAGATTCTTGTATCCAGTTTCTTTTTGTGGCTTCCTTGCTTGTAGCTAGTCTTTGCTACTTTGTGGGCTCTTCTCTTTCCCAGCCTTTATGTCTCTGGTTTCCCTCCCTACCATTAGCAAGGAGAGAAAGTAGAGTAGAAGGGGGAGATAGAAATAGAAATAGAAATTATATCGTTCAATCTAATTTCTTTCTTTTTTGAGCACGGCTACTAACAAACCTCAGCCAATCCCCCTGAGCAACCAACAACCACAGACAACCTGCCTGTCAGGCCTCTAGGATTTGCATGCCCTCTGATAATTCCCAGAATTCCAAACTATCTGCAGCTGGCAGAACCACGATTCGGCTTGAGCACCAGGCAAACAATAGCTGCTACAGACAGTCAGAAGCAGCCGCATATCCGTACACCTGGGATGAAAATGAAAACATATTCTTATGATATTTCTGTGCTTTTAAAGAAACCCAAATTCCATAATTCTCACTACATCTCTCTATGGTCTTTTATTTTATAATGCTCTGGAAACCCACTCAGTCGATACTGTGACCCTCCATGAGTATCTTTTCACCACTGAAGGAACCGCAGTCTAAGTTCAGTATTTGCCTCACATTTCAACTTGATTAAAATGTTGCAAAGCAAGTTCGGTCATGGAAAGAGTCCTTGGCTGACACTGCGATGTTCAGAGTCACAGTTATTTTAACTTTTTTTTTTCTGTCAAGTAGATGTATCCTAAGATCTTAGCATGACTTTCAGCTTATGGAAGTAAAGCTGAGGCGCTCCCACTGGACTATCAGAAGGATGCCATGAGGTAGCCAGGAATCACTGTCCTAGGCAGTACCGAAAGTCCGTTCTGTTTGCATCCTACTGTAATTTGCAGCTGGAAGAGGCCCTGAAAACCGCGGAGTGTAATCTCTGTTTCTAAGAATCAGTCTAAGAAGAAGAACATTGATTGATTCCTGACTTTCTTTAAGACTGTTATGAACTGATGTTCACAACCAGTTTGATAGAGGACTATCCCAGGTGTATGTGTGTGTGTGTGTGTGTAACAGACACATACACACATACATGTGTATCCTTTTCTGAAGGTATAGGTGTGTAATCTTCAGGAAAAGATGTGGCTTGTGAAAAACTATGGATGGTAGAGAATTCAACATAAAAAAATGAAAAGTGGATTTGGATAATAGTCTCATGGTTACATGAGTATAAAAGGATGAAACATATTCTGGGCATGAGAGTATTTGAGAATCCATGAAAAGGTTCATGGTGGCCTAACACTGCCCGTAGAGTTCATGTTGGAAGTAGGCGAAAAGGACATTTTTATTGCTCCCTTGACTTAATTGTTTACCTCGGTGATCCCACACTCCTCAGGCTGGGCATTTCCTGTATTATCTAATGTGTTTTCTTCCCTGCTAGCTCGCACGACTCATTGTCACCTGCTTGCTAGCAAGGTGAATTTTCATTAATGCTGGGCAGAGTGACTGGCTTTGCGAGAACATTCTTACATAAAAATCAGGTGTATGTGCCCTTGGGTCTGGGAGAAAATAAATCAGGACATACGAATTAATACCTGTTGTCTTTTCATGAGAAATGACACTTGACTTTTCCTGTTGACTTTCTTTTTTCTTAAGGCTAGACTTTAATTTGTTTGTACTTTTTGTCATTTATTGGCCGTCGGAATTCCCTGTGTTATTGAGTCTGCTGGAAATACTCTGAAATGATGTCACCTTCTGAACCGGACCGAGTGTGTTCTTAACTGAGAATTAGCAGAAGCATGTTGTGGCTGTGCCTCTGCTCTGCGAATACCTTTTGTGGAGGATGCTCCAGGCACTCATATGTCCCCCACTCCTGTCTAGTCCTTTGTATCACCCTGTTGTAATAGGCAGAAAGGCATATGGTTTCCTCATAGTTTTGTCTCTGACCTGATTCTGTGCCACAGGTCTCTTCTAGACCATTCCCACAGAGCCTTCATTCTTCTTCTGTCTCAAACATAATATTAACAGTGACAGAGGCCAATAAAAATCCCTTAATATCGTATGGTGTCTTATAACATACATGGAAAGCCATTATGTTATTTGATCTTCAGAAGCCTTTGATATCTAAATGCCAGGGGTTATTCTCACCTTATGGAGAGTAAGCTGAGTGTCCAGAGGTGTTGTCATCGAGTATCACTGACTATAAAAATGCAGAGTAGGTGACTGGAAAGGACGGAGTGGACAGTGTCTGTATCCTGAGCTCGAATCTGGATTAAAGATGGTGTAAGCTCCTGAAAATTAAAGGACATACCCTTTTCAACCTTTACACTGATGCTCACATGGTAGGAAGTAGAGAAGAAGAAGATGATGTGTCATATGAGCAGCCTTCCCAAATACCACACGATGCTGGTTGGCGGAGGTGCCGGCACAGTGCCGCCTCTCCAGGCTTTCTGTCCCTTAGGCCTCTGAGAAGCCTGCAGCTTCTGTTCCAAGTGCCTGCTTTCGACCGACACACGTTCATGCATCTGTTAAGAAGAAAAGTTCCTGTTAGTAGGAAAATGTTATATTTCCTTGAATGTTTCTGTTGTATGTCTATCTCAGATATGTTTTCTTTAAGGACTTTAGATACATTTGAAGATTTTTCCATGTTATCTGTGTGTGTGTGTGTGTGTGTGTGTGTGTGTATATCTTCTTAAGATTAATAAAACAAGTTTACTTAAACCCATATCTTTGTAATTTGACAGCTCCGTTTCTTTATAACTTCTTTGCTCATCAATATATGTTTATAGTTTTCTTAAAGGCTTGCCTTTCTAACTGTGTGTATGTGGTGGGCTGGTATGTGCACATGTGAGTGCTTGTGCCCTCAGAGTCCAGAAGTCAGTGCAGGATCCCTTGGGGTTGGGGTTACAGGGAGTTGTGAGCAATACAGTTGGGGTGATAGGAAACAGAGTTGGTGTTCATCAAGAAGAGCAAGAACCCCTCACTGCTGCATCAACTCTCTATTCCCAGGTCTACAGTTGGTATAATATGCAACAAAGGATGGACATAATTTTAGATTTTCCTTTGGCATGATAGAATATGAATCTCTCCCATCATTAGCAGTGGCTTATTCAAGTTATTGGGATGATGTAATAATTTGTATCACTATTGTCTTATTCCTGGTCATGTGTTTTTTTCCTATAGTGACATAATCAAGGTCTTCATAGGTATATCTGTGTGGGGAGTGTTAGAGGGATTCAGATGTTTACTCTGCCCCCTGACCCAGGACTCTATAATAATGGCCGTCATTGTATGATGTTCGAAACTGATTAGATTAAAAGGTTTTATGTGTTGAGGGAGGTAGAGATGGCTGCACAGATCATTTTCTTAGCCATACTCAGTACGCACTGCCATTAATATCATCAGAGCAAGTATAACCAACTGATAGTTCCTGATATAGCATCCTTTGTGGGTCTGGGAGTGTTTAGCTCAGTGGTAGAGTGCTTACCAAGCAAGTATAAGGTGGTGGGTTCAAATCCCACCCTGCGTAAGTAAATCAAAGGAAAAACACCATTTGTGCTTTTGTGGCTTATGTAGTTTCACTTTGGTATATGATGCATCATAGGTGAACAAATAGAAAAGGCTTAGTTTACATGTATGTCCTTGCAACTGCTTCTGTTTCTGTGACAAATTAATACTCTCCATCTTAGGATCACTGTTTTAACATCAGCAGTGAGACCTGTAATAAAGATTCTTGAGCATGAACTATGGTCTAGACACCACTCGAAATTCTACTGCCCTCTCTTCCAGTTCTCACATTAATTTTAAACAATGGTTTTTTGTTTTTTGTTTTTTGTTTTTTTTTTAGTGTTTTTCACTTGATGCTGACCTACCTTATCATGGCTACACCGCTTCTATCCAGATAAGCGGCAAGGAAACAGAGGACACTTAGAGTTTTTGGAGCCAGAATGAAGTCTTGTAGGTGTGGATATTTATTAGACTCGGCATAGTTGTATTCCTGAGGCATAGATCATAGCTAGTCCTTGAGCTGTCTTAATGTGAGCCTCCTCCAGTGAGGAGGGTGAGGAGACTGGCTGCAACAGCCAGCAGAGATGGGGCTGCATTGGCATTTTCACTTTTCCCTTCAGCTCTTTGTTTCTTGAAGACCATGGAAGTGGCACATGATTTGGTATTCTTTGTTAATTTCAGGCTCAAAGGAATGAATAAACATTAGGCTGTTTGAAGAGGGCCTGCTTAATTCTTTAGGACTTGGGTCATTTATAATCAACCTAGAGTTTGAATGACATCTCTGCTAATACAAAATCTTTTATAGTATTAAAAAATATGTCTCTAGAACTCTGAAGATGCCAACAATTTCAAAATGTGTTGGTTTAATTTATTGTTTTCTTTTTCTGATAAAGAAGAAGGGGCTGGCTAGTCCTCTCTGTTTAGCCATTAAGTCACCCGCCACCCTTTTCTATTTTGGTTGTTGTGGTAATAGATGTTTCCTGGAAATTTTCCCCCCGTTCTATTAATACAGTAAAAGGGGGTTACAGCCATGAGTCACTCCAGGAAGTCAGCCATCATTTGCTTCCTCAATCTCACAAAACAGCCCAGTCCCCATGCACCAAATCAACGACTTCTGCAAATGAGTTACTTTATAGTTCTTAAGAAAGCTCTAGAAAATACAGTATTTGTGGTTGACTCTGTGCTTCCTGTGATGGTGGGGAATGTACCAAAGTTCATGTTTTGCTTCTTAGTGTTCTTGAAATCCTTGCCCAACTAGATCGCTGATAAGGTCTCAGTTAAAAGAACGCTGACCTGATTTCGAGCAAACATTCCAGGAACACGTCCTTGTGAAGTGACACCTCCGAGCAGGGGCTTTGGCAGTTAGGGTCTGGAGGTCAGAAACTTCAGCATAGGTTAGGCGAATGCCAGCTCAGTGTCCCATGTTCACCTTTTTGCTCACTTTTCAATGACTGGATGGGCACACGAGCACATTAATCCTCCCCATGTGTCTTGGCATCACCAAGTATGAGGCTCCATTCTCCGCATGAACTTACTACCTGCCCTCGGGAAGCTTCCACTCCTGTTACTATGAGTTTTATTACACAGTTAACTATAGGTCAAAATTTCACGAGTGTGAGCTCATCCTAAAGGAATCCAGTCTCAACTGACACATGTACAGGCTGCGTAGAGTAAGCTTACTCATTTTAATTTTATACTTTGTGCAGTCTCCATTTTGTCTACAATTAGGCTCCTCTCGACACTCACTCATTTAAACACATAAATGGAGTTTAACTGTGTATTTCTGTGGGACTTGGGCTTATAATTTATATTCTTCCTTAGCTGTTTCTCCGGACGTATCGCTGTGTGACTTTTCCCTGAATCATAACTGTCATCCGTTTGACATATGCCTTCCCCATCTCCCTTTCTTACGGTGCGTGCTGAGTAGTAGTTGCGCACTACGGCGTGGTTACTTCACCACTGAGTGAGTTCTCTGGGCCTCTGTTATCGGAAAGGGCAGAGTAACAGTTTCTGCTTATTGTGAAGGTTAGGTATTATATTTAAAATTCCTTTAATAGTGCCTGGTACTTAGTAAGCAATTGCTAAATGATACCATAAATAAATAATCTTTCTGCTACTTATAAAGCAGCAACATAGCATTTCCTTCTAGGGTTTTCTTATCGTCCCTTATGATGGATGGAGAAGAGCTGTGCAGTCTAGGATTTCACATCAGCTTTCTTTATATAGGAAACCAGATGTAAATATGCTGTTTCAGTTGCATACATCTCATATTCTTGTATGATTGCTGACAAAACATTAGGTATAAATTATGCTATCATTTTCTCTTAGATGTCAACTCATAGTCTCATTAAAGTCACAGACATTTATATGATACTGCTGACACTAGCCCTACCAGCGGTGATGTTAAATACTGTCACCCTTTAGTGGTCTTGCTTGACCTTTGGGCAATAGTGCTGTTCTTTCTTCATTGTGTGTGAAAAAAAACACAATGTATGCATCCCCTTAGTTTCCTCCCATGTCCTCTAGTGCAGAAGGACTTTGTTTAATGAAGGGAGTTAAAGGGATTGAAAAATTGTTGTGGCAGAAATAGATTATAATGAGAAATACCTCTTGCCATCCCTCCTTGGCCAGACATGGATATGTTTGTATGCCTATTCCTGTGTCATGCATTTGCGTGCATATATTTTTGTACATATAATCTTCAGAATCCTCCCATTACACATTGTCTGTTTACCTGTGTGGTTGGTGCTGCATGGACCTTGGAGTCTCTCTCATGATGGCAAAGTTCATAGTCAGCAGTCAGTATGCTCAAAATCAAGAGGCACCCCATGACACAGGGGCATGTGTGGTTTTGGATTGGCAGAAGACACTTCGGATGCATGGATGGAGGTGGGAGCTGGAAGATGCATGTCCAAAGTCCTCCATACACGTAAAGCTGTGGTGTGTTTGTAGTCATCAGCCTAGTGACCTTCACAGTACTTTTCATCACAGTTGGCTCTGGGTTGTGCTAGAACCGAACAGGTTCCTAGAAACTGCATTGTCAGAGCGAATGGAACAACTCCAGTCCCCTAAGTTCACCACTGCACACTTCCCATGCTGCCTAACAGTACATGGTAACTGTCTGCTTATGTCTTCCCCCATGGAACACTCTGCCCATTCTCTTCCTCTTATATTCAGCTTTCACCTCCACAGGTCACCATCTCAAGACATCGGTCTACCGCAATGTCTACCAGGCTGTAGATGCTGGCAGACTACTAAGTCATCCAGACGTACAAATGGCAAATGATAAAGTTGCACTGATGTTAAAAAGTGTGGTGGAGCAGTGAAGGGAACTTTGTGAATGTCTTAATTCAAGCTGGTGAGATATTAACGAGAAATATGCCTGTTCTGGCCATTGATACGGGTAGTTTACATAGCCAAGCAAGATATGGTATTTGTTACCCCAAAGCCTGAATATTTCCTGGGATTATCTAAAAGACAGAATCTAGGCAACCTCTCTTGGGAAGAACAAACAGAGAAGATGCCACTCTTCTTAGGAGACATTAGAAGGACACCCCCCTCCTCCGAGATGCACTTCTTCTGCACCTTCATAAATAGCTTTTCTATTGATAGGAATGGTGGTAGGGAGTGAGTCAATAAGTGTGGAAGTGTTGTTGAACCCAGGGACAGTGAGAGCTGGGATTGGTGATGTCCAGTCTCAGGGAGTCGGTGTGATGCCAGATGTGAAGGTTATCTGTGCCTCTTCCACCAGAAAATGTGTCTGTAACATCTTCTTTCGACCGCCTACACCACTAGCTCCCTTTTCTGGCTAAAATTTGAATACTTGGCAATGGTTTTTAACAATGATATTCCATGCATATTACCATGGCATGTCAGTAGCCTGGGTAAAAAGATACCCTCTCAAATCTGTGGCATGCAACTGAGTGAGGTGTGGCCTCAGCTATTCCTGAAACAAGTTTTCTTGACATTTGTTTGTTCATAGTATTATTTGACTGTCAGTTCAATCTTTTTTTAAAAAAACACTTATTTATTATGTATACAGTGCTCTGCCTGCATGTACACCTGCAGGCTAGAATAAAGCACTAAATCTCATTACAGATGGTTGTGAGCCACCATGTGGTTGCTGGGAACTGAACTCAGGACCTCTGGAAGAGTAGTCAGTGCTCTTAACTGCTGAGCCATCTCTCCAGCCCAGATCAGTCTTTAAAAATTTTTTTTATTCTCTGTACAGAATTTGTGCCTACATGTATGTCTGTGAACCACATGTGTGCCTTTACTTGGAGGCCAGCAGAGTGTTTTGGTGTTAGATCTCTTGGAACTGGAGATTCAGATGGCTGTAAGCTGCCACGTGAATGCTGGGAACAAAACGTGGGTCCTTAGGCAGAACGGCCAGTGTTCTTAACCGCTGGGCCATCTCCAGCGACCCTGTTTGTCTTTATTATAAAGAATTTTCTAGACTTAAGACTCAAACAATTTCAATTTGTCCTAGTACATGTTCTATCACTGTGCCTGGCATTCTGTTCTGAGGATGTTCCCCAGCTCTCTCTAAAAGTAGAACCATCCTGGGCAAGATGACAGAGTTCTTACTGGCTTTAGGGTCTTCTTGCTTAGGAGTTGGAGGAGCTAGTTATGGTTAAGCCCAGGTAACTTCAGGACCAGGAGGCTGAGGCTGAAGAAAGCTACAGGTGTGAGAAGTTTCTGTCTACCTGTTTAAAAGCCATTTTGGAGTGAATGGGAAATGTTCTAGGCCTAGAAGTTGCTCGTTTGCTTCAAGACATGAAAGAGTTGAAAAGAAAAATCATTGATGGAGTATTTGTGAACTTTCCTCTCAGAACTCAGTTTCCCATCATTTTATGGCTTATTGGTATATAGAAAGAAACACAGGAAACTTTCCAGAAAGGAAAGAAATTCTAGAAATGCAGGAAAGTTTCCAGAAGAGAAAGAAGCTATAAACTCAGACCTCATTTAATTGCTCAGTTTGCCATATCTTCAGCAAAGGCAAATATTCCTGTGAGTGACTGAATATAATACATCCAAAGTGAACGTAGTGTATGTCACTGCTGCAGTTACAATGAATACATTCCTGGCGAGCCACCAAGGCCTGTCTCCATCTTTGGCAGGCTTCATGGACCTACCTTATAAAAACCTATCTACCCTAAGTTTCTCCATGCAGATGGGAAAATTTCTCCCCTCCCAAGAGTACATTAGATAAAAGATGGTTGTGAATTTGAAATGTTGAACAAGTTTGAAGGGCTGGGATTATCTCACTTTGGCTGAGAGAAATTGGAGGGGCATTGGATGGCTTGCACTTTTTGTTTTTAAATTTCTTTTCCTCTCTTTCTTTCTTTTTCTATTTTGACTTCTGAAGCTTCAGCAGTACTTTTCCTGGCATTCCTAATGAACAGTGCTGAATCTTATCAGTGTGTCAATCCCCCTCAGCCTCTAAGATGGAAAGAAGCATTGTAGCTCTAATGTACACAGGACAGGAAAGAGCTGCGATGCAATCACAGTCTGAACTTCCCAGTCGCTCTGACTCAACTTCAGTGTTCGTGTAATGCGTTTTCATTAACAGAGTACCTTTCCCACCTTTCCTTTTCTCCAGGGCCTGGAAGGAAATGGCTCACACCAGAGCTTTCAATCAGCTCACTCAGCAAGGGAGGCCATGCTCCTAATTTCATCGGCATGAGTGTAACACTTTAGGTACAGCTGCATAATTTTCAAACACACTACAGGTCTGCTTCAAACCTGTTTGGCACCTTTGTCTTTTCTTCCTTTATTGAAATGTTCCAACCTGGAAATTTTATCATTGGACTTCAGATCTTTCCCCCTTTATTTCAAAGAGTAAAACTAACTAATTGCAGTACATGAATCTACAAGCATGCTGTAGTTTTGTTCTTTAAAACCTTTTTATGATTGAGTTGTATTCTTCACAATATAAATGATCCATTGTGTGTGTGGCTTTATATCTATATATGTGTTGAGAGGACATAATTAGAAAGCAAACAGCCTTGCAACTTTAATATATGCATTGAACATCTAAATTTGAGAACAGAAAGTTATTTCTAGTTCTTTGATTATATGTTAAATAGGGAAATATGTCTATTATAAAACTTAATTAGCATGTCCTCAGGATTTTAAGAAAAGATAAAAAAGATGCAAGCTGCACTTCAGTGAAGAATCATGCATCCATCCATTCAAACAATGTTTGAGAGGCTGCCGTGTGCTAGGCCTTATTTTTGTTTTGAGAATAAGTCAGGCTCAAGATCTTTGACCTCCTTTATATTCTAAGTGGGTGGAGCAGCCTATAAAGGAACAATGCACAAAAGAAAATATAGTTAAACCCTTCCCCCTCTCGCTTTTCCCTTCTTCTCCCGACACCCGTTTAAAGAGATGAAGAACCCTAGCGATTTGTGCTAGAGAACACGTGCAGAGATTTTTTTTTTTTTAATCAATTATCTCACTCTTTAAGCCTTCTTTCCTGATGGACTACTTCCTGTCTTCCACGTCTCATTGGGCAGAGAAGGGGACACTTTCAGCCCTCTTCTGCCCAATACTTTTTGCTTTGTAGCAGAAAAGGCGCGTTTTGTGTATATGCATTGTGATTAGTAATGTCAGGGAAGCTTTGTTCATAATGCTGAGCTCAGCGTGGGCCGATGCTGAAATGACTGGCAGTGGCTTTCAAGTACTCACGTGGGCGTCGTCTATCATTTGAACTTAACGTGCAGTGTCCACTTCTTTTTGTTACTCAGTCTCACATGGCCCTTGTGAACCAGCAAAAGTAGCAGGCGGCTTTTAGTTTTCCCTTTAGGCTGCCGTCCACACCTTGCTGGCGAGGCCTCATGCCCAAGGCATGAATCAAACTGTTGGTCATCTTCAGTTTGTTGTCTTTGTTTCTTTTGAAAAGCAGCATTATAATGCCATCTCCCTTTAGCTTCTGTGTGGTTGGTTTTACAATGCGATCTCAAACTCTTCTGACTTTTCTTATTGTTACTGTTTCCATTTTACATTTAATTAAACGTAATCTATCCCTTCTCTGGTTTTCCTTAGATTTCCTTCAATTTGGGCTGATAGAGTAAAACACTGTATCTCCTCCAGGTTCTGTCAGATGGCATGTGATGTCCCCCAGGCCTTGATGGTCTCTAGGCCTCCCTTCTGCTTCTACTGCTTCTATCTTCTTTCTAACCCCTGGAGCTGATACTATCTTTGTTTTCAACATGGCAGTGAGAAGACTGGGAAGGTGGGAGCGATGAATGTTTGTTCGTTTGTTTCCTTTTGTCTTTTCTCTATGTTCTTTTAAACCCCAGTCTTGCTTTCCAGCTTTCTAGAAATGCTGCATTCACTGCTTAATACCTGCTGTTCGCCATTTGTCATAGTTGTCTTCCAGGGAGCAGGGGCTTGAGGAAGAGGTGCCCCCTCTCCCTTGGTGGCTGTCTCCATTGAAGTGCCTGTCCTAAGTCTTAGAGCTGGAAGGAGCCTGATTTGACTCCATAGCCAGAGAGCAGCATGAGCACCCCAGTTACCCCCCGAAAGACCAACATGGAAACTGAGTGGTCCATCATTGATGTATGGTGCATAGAACCTTAGAATCCCTGTGGATCGACCATGGCAGTAGCTTGCCTGTGTTTATATAGAACGGCCAGACCTCACACATCTGGTTTCTGTGGCAAACAGAGGGTTTGCCCACCATCAGTACTTTATAACGTTTTCCATCACAGCCTGTGTAGCCAGATCTGAGAAGCATATGATTTTATGGAAGAACATAAGGTCTGAAGCAGGAATGAGCTCTCTTGGCTGCCATGTCCAGAGAGTGTAGAGAGAATGCTTATCTTGCTGGTGAGTCACCAAGGCTGCTACTGCATGTGCAGTGTTGTGTTGGCTATCACCTCCATCCTGTGGAGCATAGACGATTCCTGAGACTGAATGACCCAAGGGCTTATGTAATGCTCAGAAGATTCAACGTTATGAACCGGCTGAGTTTATAAGCCCATTTAGAGTCCCAACGAGAATGTCAAGGGATTAGCCTTTGGGGCTGGAATCTTTAAAGGATGTTATAAAAAGCTCACAGGACTGGTAGTGCTGGCTGCAAGCTGAGTCTTTCTTTAAGCAGTTTGGAAACGTGGACACACTCTCCTCTTCTGAGTGTCATTTCACCCTGTCTTTTCAGTGGAGGTGACACTGAAGGGAAATGTGAAAGGTGTTGTGGGAGCGATGGTGGGGCTGCCAGGAGCTCTGTGGCCCTGAGAAGGCAGGGCTTGGTGCTGTTTCCTCCCATACTTGGGGGGTCTGAACCCTCTGCTTCCTCTGCTGGCTGAGTTACATATATGGCTTTAGCACTGTTGATCTTTTGTGCTTTAGTTTTCCTTCATCGTTTTTTATTGCCTCATCCTTACTCATTATTTTGGTTTTCTTTCTAGCTTATCAGCTTCTTCTCCAGGGTGTTTAGGAGAGTCTTTATGCATGTAGGACTCTATAGAAATACGTAGTGTGCTATTTAAAGTAACATAGCAACCGTTTATCAGCCACAGTCTGAACTTTCAGGTTTATTTTATACCTTTTAAATGTATTCATGTAGAGTTATCCTCGGGGCAAACTCTGAGAATCTTCTAATTGGTAGATAGGCCGTATGGGGCAAGAGAATGCGAGCTGTTTGGTGACTGAGAGGCTGTGTCGGGATTCGCGATCAGTCAGGCATGTTCTGGCTCACTTGCCTATTTTGAACCCTTTTGCTCACGCATCTTATTTACCATGTTGTCAACCTGGACCTGCCAATTTCTCACTTTGTGTACTCTGCTTATTTAGTGAAGACTGTTCTTGCATCCAGTAGAGTAATACTGGTATTATTTAACCGTAACACATAGAAAATAACATTTGGGAGGATTTATAATATTTGTTTGACTTGTTTAATTTGAATAGATCTAAGATATTAATATTATCTTGATAATGTGAAAACATTAATGTAAACTTACAAACTGATCAAATAAGTGCAAGATATGTTTAGACACCAATGAGGCTTGATGAAAACAGGCGGGTCAGGAGCTCAGCAGGGGCTCTGCCTCACTCACTGTCCACACAACAGGAGCCACTGCTCCACGCTCCCTAATGACTTTAAACAAGCATATTAATGGGCTTCTGTCTGCAGGACTCCAGCCTTCTAATGATCTATTCACGGTGCAGCCCCACTAGAGGTTTACTGCACCCAACGATGCCTAGCATCCCATCACAAATGGCCACTGTGTTTCATGATTTATTTTCCACTGATAAACCTCAAAGTGGTTTAGGCAGATATTTCTAACTCCTTGGCCCTGTCTACACGGCTGGCTTGAACATCTTTATACAATACACTTAAGGACTGGCAGTCTTAGGCCATGGTTGGAAACTGTGTAGTTAGGTATCTTGTGCCTAATACTCCGTCTTAGCATCTTCTGCCAAATTGTTTTACTTGCAGGCTACTTTAGGGTCAACATACCCTACTGCAGCTTACATGTCTTGTTTCGTCCTGGTACCCCATCATGGGCTACCATGTGGTATTGTCATTCTTGCTAATATGATATGGAGAGTGGTAGTTTCCAGTTCTGGCTTCTGTTTCTATATGAGAAGAGCTGACTCAGTGTCTCACAGTGATGGGCACAACATCCATTTCTAGTCAAATCCGCTGTTTAGCATATAGAGAATCATGCGACCTCTCAGCAGATTTGGGGGCTAGGGACCAATTCCTTTGACAATAATGTCGCTTTGCTGACACTCCTGAAGGGTCCTTCTTTAATCACTTTGTTACTTTTATTTCAGTATTTTCTGTGTGACAGTCATCCTGGGAACTTTTTCAGGAACCTGGGAACATGGTTGTGAGCAAAATAAACATGGCCTTTGATTTTATGGAGCTTTTAATTTAGTTGGGAACATAGGGGATTGAATCCTCATGCAAACATGTAATTATAGACCATAGCCCTTGCCACAGAGACAAAAGAGAGTGGCTGTGGTGTGTAGAACTGGTTGCTGGCTGCTGTATGTGCCTGTTGGACGAAGGTGTATGCTAAGGGTATTGCAGGTCATAGGCTGGGAAAGTTAAAGTAGTAGTGGGTTGGTGAAGGTTCCCTAAAGGAACAGAACAAATTGCATGGATAAATATGTTCTCATATATATTTTTGTTTGCTTGTTTTTGTTTTTTACAATTTGCTATTAAGGGACAGTAGAACCATCTCTCCTTCTCAAAGTGAGAGATATAAAAAAGGAAAGAGACGAACAGGTTGTGCTTGCTGCTTTCTATGTTCTCCTGACTACTGAACACAGAATTTGATCATTAATATATATGTGTGTGTGTATATATATATATATATATATATATATATTATGTAATGTATGACACACACACACACAGTTGGATGTACATATTAATAAAAAGGGCTGTGAGACTGGCTGTGTCAGCAATGCTAACCTGATGATGAAGGGCCAGAGGATTGGTGGAGGGCTGCTGGTCTCCAGTCTGTGTTGGAGTGCTGAAGACGCTGTTTCTAATACTTTTGAAGGAGTGCCACCGCAGCAGGATAGATGAATTGTTACCAGTGAGACTGAGGTGTAGTGGGCAGAAAGCAAAATGTCACTCTTCCATGCTTTTTCATCGGAGCTACCACTATAAGGTACTAACTACATTTAGGGCAGGTCCGCACACACTCAACTAAGAAGTATACGTTATGAAGAGGCTGACTAAACTCTCCTGCCTCCATTTCTTCTCCTTGTCAGAAAAATCTTCACTTGCTACCTGGCAGGCTGCTGTCCGCTTACTCAATATTGCCACCTAAGATGCTTAGCAGTTTTTTGTTTGTTTGTTTTTGTTTTTTACAATTTGCTATTAAGGGACAGTAGAACCATCTCTCCTTCTCAAAGTGAGAGATATAAAAAAGGAAAGAGACGAACAGGTTGTGCTTGCTGCTTTCTATGTTCTCCTGACTACTGAACACAGAATTTGATCATTAATGCCTGCCGTTTGCCCCACCAGCAGGGTCTTCTGTGGAGATTTCTTTGTTACCCCCTCGCTTTCTGAAGGTTGAAGGATCACAGCCCCGAGTAGCAGTTAAAACATGGATTGAGAATAACTTTTTTTTTTTTTCTTTCATCTAGAGGGAGTTGATCTGTGTCCCAGGAACGACCTGTTTGGCCATTTCTTTTTCACTCGTTAAATGTCTTACACCTCAGTTCTGTACTATTTCCTACACAGTTCAGTTCTCTTTGAACTTTAATGTCCATTACTTAAGACTCTTCCTTAGTTGGGGCCATCAATTTGGGCACATAAGAATTGTCTCCTGCTTCTCTGTCTCTATCTGTCCATGAGCTCTTGAGTTCACGTCTGTCTTCCTCAGTGCTGGAGTTACAGTGTGTGTCACCATGCCTACCTTCTTACAGAGGAGCTGGGATTTGATGTGCTCATGCCTGGGCAGCAGGCCCTCTTGCCCAGTGAGCCATTTCTCCAGGCCCTAAACTCTGTGTTCATGTACAATATTTACTTCATCCTGAAAATGAATCTGCGGTGGTTTTGGAAAGAAATCCTAATTCTGCCAGGAACCTGGGGCCCATCATTTGTACACGCTGCTGCTTTCGTTTCCAGTCCCGCCACTCTCCAGCAATTCTCCTGGTAGGATTAGACCGTGACTTGTTCTCAAAGAGACACCATCACTCCTGTCCTCATCTTTTCACTTAGAGCCCCTCTGCATCCAATATCATTTCAGTGTTTCTGCTTCCACATACCTGGTCTATACTGTTTATCCGGGTAGTTCCCAGATAAGCCTCCCCTGAGTGCTGAACTGAAAGATAATTTCTCTGCACTTGGATTGTCTGTTATGGGTACTCCTGTTATGTTTCCCCCTAGCATTCTGGGCATGAGGATACAGGACTCTTTTAGTACCTTTTTTATTTATTTTATTTTTTTTACACAAATACAGTAAATAGCCCTATATATTGCAATTCTCATTTTTTACCTGAGAAATCATATTTGCTCCATATATGACATTTTTTTTTTTTTTTTTGCTGTTCAGTGTGTTTATTCTTGAGGTAGTGTTATAGAAACAAGAGAAGAAATAGGCTTAGAGTTTAACTCTTAAGGCTTAATATAACCTAGGGTGTGTGTATGAGTGTATGTGTGTACCCATTTGTGTATGTATGTATGCATATATGTCTCTCTGTGTGTGTGAGGTGTTTGCCTTATTTCCTATAAAAATTTGTTGGAGCAAGTTCCCTTACTATGCACCTTTTATACGCGAGGAAAGTGAGGCCCAATGATGTTCCAGAGCTTGACCGAGGCCATGCGTTGACCAGCTGACAGCCAGGCTGGCTCCAAGCCTGTGCTTTGAACTGTCGCTGCTGTACTGTAGGTGAGCAGGGACTGCCAGGGCATTATCAATTATTGCTGTAAGTTGTACGTTCTTCAGTGTTTGCACGACAGAATCCCAATGCATCTCTTTGACACATGCGCTATCACTTTCATAATTTTTAGTATTCACTTTTGAAATTACAATTTGAGAAAAGCTAATCACTAATTCCTTCTCACGGCTGAAATCATGTGTATTATCTGGAAGCATTTTGATTTTTACGTACTGTATATAAAAACTGTGTAACTGTTTGTCCTACGTATGTCCATGCATGTCCTGGATGCTATTTATGCAAAGCTATTGGTAGAACAACGTGTCTTAGGTCTGGGCAGTTGGGAGAAGCACTCCTTTTATGAGTAAATTGTCAATCCCTATTTTAATGTTTGTCTTTGCAAGATCCGAGCTGCGCTAGAGTCAGGGTTTTAGGATTAAATAAGTAGAATACAGTTGTACTGATCACTTAGGTATTACATTGTCTATGTGGGTGGCTTCTGTTTTTGACTTTATAAAGATAATTTATTTAATTCGGATCTTAATGGAATTATAAAACCACCACTAGCAATTTGGGGATGTCATAATAGAACCAATATCATGGGAACTGACAAGGCGGGAGGATAGAGGTATCTTCCGGGCCGACCCCTTGTTCCTCAGGAGGCCGGTTTCAATGTCCATGGGAAGTAGAAGCTACACGTGCCCAGGTGAATAACTTTTATGAAACTACTGTTGGTTCAACTGACTGATTCGTTGATGCCTGCCGTCCCACTGCTTATAAGGCAGAGGCAGGAAGATTTTTGCCACTGGGAGGATGTGACAGTCACTCACTTCCTGAATCTCTTGTTTAGAAATGAGTGAGAGAAGACAGTCCTTGCAGAAAATTAGGTGACCGACTTCAGTAGTCGCGTTACCTCTGTAGGAACTGCGGGACTGCAGCCTGCTATCTACAGCAGGAGTTGATTTAGCAGTTGCAGAGTTTTATATCCAGATATGCATCTTTGAAAACCATGATTGGGCCGGCGAGGTGGCCCTGAGTGTAAAGTCGTTTGCCTCAAAAGCCTGGCGACCCGTGTTCAACTCTCAGGACCCTTGTAATGGTGGAAGGAGAGAGCTGACTCTACAGAGCCACCCTCTGTCCTCCGCATGTGTGTCAGGACACATGTGAGCCCACACGTCACATGCATAATAACAACAACAAACTAAAACTATGTTAGGAAGAAGAATTTGACATTTCCTCCCTGGGGATACCTAACAGTACATGAGTAACAGCCTCAAAAGGATGGAGCCATCTTAGATGTGATCCAGGAAAGTTGAGCAGACTTCCCTTTACTGTGCTGAAGGCTAAACAGTGAGTCAAGTCAACACTGCCCACGGCGATTGACAAGTGTTTGATGACTATGGCAGGTGTTTTCTATGAGACGGAGATCCTCTCTAGTTCTATGACATGCCTGTTCCAAACATTCCATCTTCCCATGCAGTAAGCTACAGTACTTTTTAAAGAGTGTTATTCCCCCCCTTGCCCCCCAGAGAAAATAAAAAGAAAACAAAACAAACAAAACCCACCTTTCTGTCTTGTAGGGGCATTTGATCAGTGTAAGTATGAACCTATCTTGAGAAAAAGTTATTAGTATACTCGATTTTGCCTAAGTAATGCTTCCCTGCCAAGAGGGACAGCCCTGCCCTTCTCTCCGATTGGTCAACCAGGAAATGCTGCCATGCTAGCCAGTTCTTCAACACTTGAACTCTTCCTGGTGGTCTCTGTGAATTAAATTCTGGGCGGTTCGCCTTAGCTGTTTGGAACACTGGATTAATGCTGTACGGACAATGATGACACCATCAATGGTAGTCAAGTGCAGCACACTGGGTATGAAACTACAAGCTGTCTATGCAACAGCAGAGGCTGTATTTTTAGTTCATTTCCTTAGGCAAATACAAATATTTTACTTGCACAGTTACCTCGGGCATTCACAAGCAAGACTGCCAGTGTAAACAGCTTCTAGTCAGCATGAGCCATAGGGAAGCTATTAGTTTTGCATCTACTAGGCACCTCTCTAAGATTCTGGTGAGAAAATTGAAAAAGGGGCGTGAAATGGGCTGAGCACCACACATGTGCAAGATTCAGTACAGATTAAAAATCTGTCGATTTACACCAGAGATTGGAGTTGGGTTGGGGCTGGCTTTAGCGACGAGAGCTGTCTACTTTCTCTCATGGAACAAGGTGAGGCCTGTGTCATTTTAACTCAGAAATGTATCGATCGTAAGTTTCTCAGTGTCAGGATAGTGGGGCTTGTTTCACGACCTTCAAAATATGTATACTCTTCTGCTTTTAACACTTGGTTGTGGAACTATTCAAATGCTGTTGGAGCAATTACATTAAGATATCTTTCCTCGTATCTTCCGCCATCGTCTTCAGCCATGATAGGCTCGTGCTCTTGTCTGTACCCTTATTCCTTCCAGTCAGCATGAGCCATAGGGAAGCTATGCCAGACCATGTTCCTGTCAGGCCAGGAAGTCCCTCTTCTCTCCACAGCATCCCTTCCTCCTCACAGCCACCTCGTGTCATCTGCACCCCGTTCCTTTCCTTCCCTCCTGAATTATTCTGGAGTTGATCACAGATGCCATACCTTACAGTCACTGCTGTAAAACCGAAACCTTACGAGGTGTGTCTAAAACACCTCCCTCAACCATAAATAATGAGTTGGGTGACCACGTTTGCAGGGCGTTTATTGATCTTGTGGCTTTTGGCTTGGGGCATGGGTATGGGACTGTCACACAGCAAAAATTTTAATTCCAAGCGGCTTCTCTGGTTGAGTGAGGTGACCTCCTGGTCTGTGTTTATTGTAGGTATTATATATAATTAAAATATTTAGTCAAATAAACTGTATTAGCATTAGTGACCCTTTTGTATCAACAATAGAATTCTGGTCTTAATTCTAAATCATCTTATGGTACAGAAAGAAGCACAGGTGTAAATACCCAACACTTCATCGTGGCTATTTCTCCGATTTCTTCTGTCTAGGGGAGTGAGTCTTTGTGTGGTAAGCCCAGGAGGTGTTTGCTTTTAATCAAATTACCCAGGAAGTGTTTGCTTTTAATCAAATTACCTACAAAAGGGCCAAAGTTTATATTCTTGGAATGAAGGGACCCAAGGAAACTCAGGTAAGGGGCTTGTAACAGAGCAAGAGAGAGCGGACAGTGAGTGCACAGCACTGATTGCCTGTTTTCACAACACATCTTCACAAATGCTTCCTGAACTCTGCCATTCAGAATGGTTCACCTGGGAAGGGAGAAGACTTTATGCTGGGTCCCAATTCTCCCTGTTCAGTGCGCCTCCCATTTAGCTCTGACTTTCCCAGGCTTTGGTAGAAGTGTGCTTTTCTTAAATAATCCTCTCAGATGCACTTTGATTCTTTAAAAAAGCAATTATGGATTTTAGTTCCTTCTGTGTCACTGTGACCAATCACTGTAATGTAACAGCTTAAGGGAGGAAAGCCTGATCTTGACCGATGCATGCTGTCCAAGGGAGGCTTCTGCCCATTGAGTCTGGAAGGTGATGCAGCTCAGTCTGAGGCTGCAGCATATGCCAGAGGCCCTGAAGCAAATACAGCTAGAATGCCACAGAGCTGTTTTCCATCAATCAGATCCCGGGTCCTTATGGCCCCAGAGCCTCCAGAATTGCTCTATAAACTGAGGGGAAGGGTTCTAAACTCATTCTGTAGTGACATTTCACATCCAAGTGACAGCGTTGTGAAAAGGGAAAACTTTAGACTACTTGTCATATGGACCTTACCTATCCAAAGGGACAGCAGGGATGAGACGGCATTTCACACCGAGCCTAGTTCTGGACTTCACAGTAGAGTCGTGCCCTGGCTTGCTCGTTTCCTCCTGTCAAATGCATTGGTGTCCAGTTTCAGAGATCTTCTTTTGAGCTAAAGAGAAGTCTCCAGTTCTGTGTACCGGATTTGGATTAGTTGACAGTTTCTCATGGCTCTGTCTCACGGTCCCCTCCCCTGTGCTTGCAGCTGGCCTATGTGCCGTCAAGGAGCTATCACCGAAGAGACAGTTGACAGTTTCACTGCCACAGTTTGATGAAGTCATCTTCTGCACACCAAGTGACTTAGTCAGCATGTAAAAATTCCAGCTTTAATTTTGCTTGCCTCATATAGAAATTTTTAGAAAATAAATAGTTGCGTCATTACGTAACACACATCTTTCTAGTCAAACAATATCAAGCTTTTTATTTTCTTATTTAGATTTTAAAGTCTTGGGGTCCATATCCTATCTTTCTGTCTACCATGCCCTTTATTCTTTTCCACCCAGTATTTCAAATTGATTCTCATCTGTGAAATTATCAAGAAATACAATATGACGGTAATTGGATGCATTTTTCTAAGTTTTTATACTAAAGCCACCAGTTTATAATTCTATTAGTAGTCCATAAGAGTACCTATCTAACCATATGCTCCTAGTAATTTTAATCTGCTAATTTTATGGGGATGGCTTTTCTTGAATTACTAATGAGGCAACTTTTCACATGTCCATCAAACAGTACCTGCATGCGTTCTTTATACTCACTCTGCGAGTTCTTTATAAATACTGCATCTTCTGTTTCCTTAAAACAGCTTTTGAAATAAGCATTATTGTTAACGTCAGCAGCATCATAGTTCAGATGACTTATTTTCCCTGTTGGCCATAGATTTATTGAAATGACAAGAAATTCACGAATGCGCTCATGTCTTGGGCTTTTCTTTCTACATTCTATCTGATATTGAAGTTTTGACCAAAAGAGAAGTTGAATTTCATACTTTCCCAACATTAATTTTGATCCGTGGGAAATGGAGTGAGTTATCCTGTGTACCCTGACACCTGATGTGGTAGTTACTAGCCATGTTTCTGAATTTTAATTAATATTAATTAAAACGAAGTAGAATTTAAAAATTAGTTTCATCCACTCTCTGTATTTTAGGTAAAGAATACTCTGCTCGGCAAATGGCTGGGCTGTGTAGAACATCCCAATGCTGGTAGAAATTATTCCATAAAAGGCAGATTATGGGCTAGGAGGAAGTAGTGTTAAGGCGTGTCTTACTGCTTTCTCTAAGCCTAGTTCAAACACTGTTTGCCTTTATTGATAATCAATAAAGCATTGTAATACTCCAGTTTCACTGATTATAGGCAAAAGTGGGGGAAAAAAAAACTCTGCAGGATCAATGTGTCAGTGGCTCACAGAGAGATCAACACTTAGGCCTGTTTTATAACTGAGCGGATTAAGGGCACCACACAGCTCAATACCTAAAACATCAGAGAAACAAAGGCCGCAGGTGTTCAGATGCTTTGTTAGGTGTGCTGTTTCTAGAAATGTGTTCTGCTCATATTTATACCCCTGCTGGCTTGGGATAAAATGCTGCTGCGACTCCTTTAATGTTAGGACCCCTGTGGTCAAAAGAATTCTCTACTGTAGTCTAATTCCAATCCATTCTGAGACTGAAAACAAAACAAAACAAAACAAAAAAAACCTTCACTATTAAAATAGAAAGGTCAACAAAGTAGACTGTAACTGAACGTTGTGATTTTTGTTTGTTTGTTTGTTTGTTTGTTATCAGGAGGCGTGGTTGATGATATGTTCTGGTATTTGTTTGTGTAAGATTGTCTTTGCCTGAAGTTCTGATAGAAATGCCAGGACAGTGTTTCCCACTTTGAGGAGGGACAGGCATTAAAGCATCTCATTCCCAGAGTACCTTGCCTCCATCTCCCTTCACTGTCATCCAGGGTCTGGTGTTTGGGTCATGACTAAGATCAGCAAGTGGGGGTTCCTATGAGAAATTCCACAGGGAATAAGCCGGTGTTAGGTGCAAAAACGCTCATGTGTCCTATTTAAGGCTGTGTGAAATAAGCTAGACCCTCCTAATGAGGTGGCCCCAGAGACTGGATTTAATCCTCTGGCGTGGCTGCTTTCGCAAGTCCTTTTCAAGAGCCTAAGCACCATAAAATACAACCACAAAAGCCTTCATTCCAAGGAATGTGTGTGTCGGCTCATGTCAAGAGCTCTCAGCGTGGAACAATGAGCCTAAAGCCATAATCTAATAAACAAACAGATAATCCAGTTCAGGTTTGTCTAGGTAATACAATGTCTCTATCAAACTATTTCCTGTACCTTTAGCTCTATTCAGAAGGAAAGAGTCTGCGTGGGAATGTGTGTGTGTTTTCTTAGGAGGAGGATATGTGGTTGGTTCTCGTGACTCTGTAGCTTGTTTTTCTCTTCTGGGTCAGTCTGCTTGCTTATGGTGGGAATTTTCCATCTTGGTAATTTGGTATTTTTCTTTCTTTCTTTTTTTTTTTTTTTATTGTAAGGATGGAGATGTGTACACCTCGATTTCGGGTGTGTTGTTCCTCAACCTCCATCTCAGCCACTGTTGGCCAGGTCAGTAGGTGCTCACTCGTCTTCACGCCTTCCTCCGACCACACCTTCCTGTAAGCCGTTTCCATGAGGCGAGTTCAGGGGATTCCTGGGGGAATTTCCGAAGGTCCAAAGTCCCCTTCCCTCCCTTGAAACTATGGGATGGGATGGTGTGTGGAAAATTATGACTAGTGGTAGGAAGGACATCACTTGGGAGAAGACAACTGGATGTCTAATTTTCAGTAAGACGGTGAGGTTCAGTCACTGGCAGCACACGTTCCTGGTTGCCATCTGCCTGATCTTGCCCAGAGAATTGTGTTTTATGTTCAGTGCTCAATGGGTGCCTTCGTACAGTTAGGCTAACTGCTTTGCCGTACCATCAGGGGCTATTTTCTGACTGCTTAGGTTGAAAACAAGTCTGAGTCTCTTGGCTGTTAATTGGCCCTCACACTTTGAGTCACGGAGTCGTAAACCACTGGTGTTGAAAGGGTCTTTAAAAGCTATTAAGCAGGTTCTCTGCACTCACAGAGCTGTAATCTGCCTTGCGGTATTCCTCCTCCTCCTCGCGCCCCGACTTGACTACTTGTAGTTACTGGCACTTTTCACTGTCTCAAGCCATCTACTGTCTGTGAAGTACCCAGGCTCTTAACAGAAACACTCGCACTGTATTGATACGCTATTGCCAGCGTTTCTGCGAAACTCTTTATGGTTTTTCCAAACAGACTTTTTACTATTTCCAGCTGCAGCATAACAGTGGCTCAGGCTCATATTGTCTGTATCTCCTAGAGTCGGTTGTAGCACATCTGAAGAGGCGGGTAGAGTTGCAGTGCTTGCCCCTACCCACAACAGGTACCTCATGTACCTGTTAGGTAAAATTCTGCCTGTCATTCCATTTGTTAACTTCTGCTTCTTACAAGCCACCAAGTGACTCTTTAGTCCCTGCTCCTGGTGCGGACCATCCTACTCTGGGAAGCCTCCTAATTCTTTGGAAGCTTTACTCTTTTTAAATCCATGCAGTGGTGTAAAGAAAAGCCACCCACAGGTAGAGTCAAGAAGTGGCCTAGCTGAAAAATCTCATTCTGCTTCCTGAAACGCATTCTTCGGCTTGCCGTCTTACTTGGATTTTCCCTCAGTTTGGTAGCAAGACTATAGATGCCCACAGAGAGGAGCAACGTGTAGAGAAGAAAGTAGAAAGTTTAAGTAATACCTAAATGTAGAAAAATATCCTGAAATAGGAAGGGTGTCTTAGGAAGTTCTGAGAGCTTTAGCTACTTCCTGCCTTGGCTGGAGGCCGCCTAAGGAAGTCTGCTTTTCTCCCATCTTTCCAGCCTTGGCTCTCCCGTGGTTCACTGTGTGTGTGTGTGTGTGTGTGTGTGTGTGTGTGTGTGTGTGTGTGTGTGTGTGTGTGTGTAGTGTGCCTAATCTAGATGCCTGCAACCTGTGAATAGGTTCCTTACAGGGCAAAGAGGACTTCATAATTTAAACAGAGTCCAGATTGCTAAGCAGCCTATGAGTGAGCTCAATATTCACCTCCTCAGAGGTAAGTGAAGGCAACCAACGTAGAGGTGTTTAGAGTGAGCCACAATGAGAGAAAGTGCAACCGGTGTTTGCTGGCTTTGCAGATGGAGGGAGGGAGCCACCTACAAAGGAATGAGGGCCCCTTCTAGAGGCTGAGTAAGGTGAGGCAACAGGTTCTCTTCAGAAATCTCATGAAGTAAAACAGCTCTATAGATACTCTGATTTCAGTCCACTGGTATACATGATGGCCTTTTGTTTATAAAATTAGCAAGATCAGAAGCCTTTGTGTTTTTGAACTGTGAAGACAATGGAAAACTACCTAAGACAATGTTGCACTGAAATTTATTTGTTTGCTTGCTTCACCTTTTTGGAAAAGGAAATGTTCAGGTTCTGCTGTGTCTTAAAACAGTTATGGCAACTCAATTCCATCTGAAAGGAACATAGCACCCCTGACAAATACTAGACAGAACTAGTACTTACTGTGTGTGCACCAGATTTCTGATACCACTTAAGGTATCTTGCTTTGAAAACAGTTTTGACTTTTTGATAATAGAGTGTGTGGTGTGTGTGTGTGTGTGTGTGTGTGTGTGTGTGTGTGTGTAAAATGAGTTTTGTGGACTAGATCAAGCTCAGCAAGCTTTCTTTGTAAGTCCCAACAGTCGCTATATGCAGGCTTTTAGGGAGATGTGATGTTTTCTCTACTTCATTTTGACATTGGAATGAGAAAGTAGCCGTAGATAATAAGTAATTGAATGGTTGTGGCTGTGTTCCAATAAAGCTTTATTTGTAAAAGTAGAAAGTGGGCATTTGTCCAGTTAGAAATTGTTCATGAACCTGAGGCTGTTGAACCTTCTTATTCTATTCTACTTTCCCTCTAACCTGATTATTTGGTAGGTTTATAATGTTGTATATTGTCCATTAAGCTTAGGACGTGTCTGTAGGGCTTAAATAGGGCTTCAACTGACAGAGTAAATCTCTTTGTGAGAAGCCTTTGGAATATTTGCAGACTTAAGTGCCAGGAAGGGAACTGCTACCATGCCCTTGGCAAATGGACCTGGAGCAAATGCTCTTAAGGATGACACAGGGAGACCTTTGCAGGCCAAGGCTGAGCTCACTGAACTTGAGACTCCGAGAACTGCAGACACCATTGGAAGAATACAAGGGTGCAATAAATCCACTGTGCTAAGGAAGGAACGATAGGCCTGCAGAGGCCACTTGCCAAATGAAGTAAAAGAGGGGAAGGAATCCCTCACTTGGCTAAATTATGTCTTTGGGCTGGTGGAACAAGTCTGCTAATACAGCAAGGTGCCTGAACTTCAGCCCAGAAGACGTCACCAGACTGTGCTGTTTGTGAGTGTCTTATGTCACAGGACCTCCTATTCTGAGCGAGGAAGGAGAGTAGCTGAATGCAAGGGATGATTCCCTAAGGACAAAACTTGCTTTTTCTAGAGAGAATTGCTTCAATATTGAAGACGTCACTCAATTTGACAAATCTTGATTCTTGAACGATAAAGATCCAGTACATTTTAGACTTTTTAAAACTGTCATACTGGATGCAGGGTTTGGCCATGTTTAGATGTTGGAGTGTGGTTTAGAGAGCAACATGGAGAGGAAGAGCCGGTTAGGCAAAAGACATTGGGTTGTGTCAGTCTGTTTGACCTAGATCATGGTTGTTGTTTTGGTTTGGCTGATTTATTTAATTGTGAGAGCAGAAGTGCTCTCTTCTATGTGGGTGTCACATTCCCTTGTATGTCTTGCAGATCATTTAAGAATAGTTTATCCACTAAGGAAAACAAGATACCTAGTAAAACATAGCCAAGCCCAGGGTAATGTAGGGTTAATTGTTATAGAAGAATTTTCTGGTGGGCATCCGAAGGTGGACCGAGCATGTTAGTGGCTAGGACTTCATCTGTCCCTCTCTAGTCATACGTTTTTTTTTTTTTTTTTTTTTTCTGTCTCTGTGCCTTTGCTCTTGAGTCTTTAGACCCACAGTAGACTAAGGGCTCTACTGAGCTTACATACTTAATTTCATTCTATTTTAAAGGTTTATTTATTTATGTAATATATTTGAATGCTCTATCTGCGTGTACACCTGCATGCCAAACATCATTTTATAGATGGTTGTAAGCCACCGTATAGTTGCTGGGAATTGATCTCAGGACCTCTGGAAGAGCAGCTAGTGCTCTTAAGCACTGAGCCATCTCTCCAGCCCTCTTAATTTACATTCTTATATTTAACTTTCTAAATATTTATGAAGAAAGGTCTGATCATTAAGCTACATAAATAATCACCTTGTAGTAAAAAGTAATGTATATTCATATAGGACATCACGTTTTAAAGGCATTTTTAAATGCATCTACAACCCTGGGCAATATCTAAGACATTTCCTGTTCTTACTTTGCAAAGGAGTCTAGCTTTAGAATCCCATGCTTTCCCCAAGTTCTTGCAGGTAGTATGTGCTTTGCATGTGACCTACTCTACTATTGCAGGGCTGCATCTGTTCTGTGTCTACGTCCCCACTTACTGGAAGGTTAAGGGAGCTTCCATTCATACAACTGTCTCACAGTGTCTTCTATTGGGTCTCGTGTTTAGTTTTCATATTATCTCTTCCCTCCTCCCCCACCCCCATCCCTACCTTCTTCTTCTCCCTTTGGATAGAATATTGAGTTGTATTCTTATTAGAAAACAACAAATGAGGAAGCTGGGTCAGGATTGTTTGGGGGAAACCATCGTGTATAAGCATGATCTCAGGAAAAGCCCATGCTCAGTCTTCTGTGGCAATTCTGAATTCTCAAGTGAGGCTTTTCATAGAGCCATGCTCCAATATCATCCCCAACATTTACCCTCTGCCTTTTCCTCTTGTCTTGTCTGCCTGCCCCCCTACATATTCTCACAGATTTTGAGACCTGTGGCCATGCAAAATTTTTTAGGTTAGGTTTTTAGACTTTTTTAGACTTAGGTTCTAGACATTCAACTTGAAAAAAAAATCAATGCATGTACACATCCAGTGAATATTTTCCGGCACTTCTTCAGCTCATTTGTAAAAGCCCTTGGAGGACATGCTGCTGAAATGGAGTGTGAAGCTTATGTGCTAACTGCCATCAAGGATGACACAGTGCAGTGAGGTAAATGCCTCATTGTTTCTCCTGCAGTGCACATGGTAAGTGCTATAGATGCATTGGGGTAGCTAAGGATATCTGTTTAGGACTGCAGGTGGTATGTGTATTCAAGATAGGCTCCTCGGGCTTCTTTATGTAAAAAAAAAAAAATACAGTAGATAGGATGGTCTTGATAGAAAGGCATGAGTGCGCAAGTCCTTGGGGCCTGGAACAAAACGACACTGTTGTGTAAATCATCAGAGTGGCATGTGACTGAGTAATCGAAGAAGCAATCCTACTCAGTATTACTGCAAAAGTTTTAAACGTCTAGGTCAATAATTAGGCAAGAAATTGTGCAATCTATATGATGAAAATCATAACACTTTAAGGAAAGAAACTCACAAGGACTCACAAAAATGGAAGTAGTCTACGTGGATAAATCGGGAAATTAATGTTGTCAGAATGACTGTGGCACCTAAATGGTCCTCAGATTCAGGAAAATTCCCATCGAAATACAAATGTCAGTCTTAAAAACATTCTCTGTGTAATCACAAATATCTAAAATACCAAAAACATTCCTAAGGAATAAAAACTGTAGAAGTCATTCAGTGCCTGGCTTCAAAACTTGCTCCCAAACATGGTGGCCCAACAGCATGATGCTACAAGCAGAGAAGCTAACATATAGACCAATGGAAGAGAAGAGGGAGCCCAGCAGGTACCCCGTATGTGTGTAGCCCACTGATGCCTGTCAGGACCACAAAGAACATCCATTGGAAAAAAGACTCTGTCTCCAGTAAATGGTGCTGACAAAAATGGATGTGTGTGTGCATAGGAAACTAGAGCTCTGTTTCTCACTATATTTTAAAAAATCGATTAAAATTGGGTCAGAGACCTAAATATGCAATTTAAAACTGTGAAACTATGAGAAAAAACATATGGGAAACAATTCAATACAATGCTGTAAACAGAGTATTTTATTTTTTCCTTAATAAAACCCCCAAGGCAGAGACAACAAAAGCAAAATGGAAAAGATCAGATAATCTTAAAATCAAAGGCTGCACAACAAAGAACAGTCAATGAAGTAAAGATCTAGACAAGCAGAAAAGTGAGAGAAGACATCATGGCTGTTTATCTGGAAAGACATTAATATCTAGAATACATAAAAACTCAAGAGAAATATAGGAATTACCCACTGAAAACATAGCAAATTACTTAACTAACTATTTTGGCACATGCCTTTAATCCCAGCACTTGGGAGGCAGAGGCAGGTGGATCACTGTGAGTTCGAGGCCAACCTGGTCTACAAAGTGAGTCCAGGACAGCCAAGGCTAACACAGAGAAACTCTGTTTTAAAAAAAAAAAAGTACTTCTCAAAAGAAGATGAGCAATGGTCAACAAATGTACAGAATAATTCTTACCATCACTCATCACTAGGGAAATACACAGCAAAACATCAATGAGCTCTCATGTCACCTGTTGACATGGTGATGAACAGTAATGGGTGGTGGTGAGGACCTGCAAAGCACAGGTTTTCCGTTGTGTTGCTGGCACTGCAGCTTCATACATCCACCAAGGAAGACCATGGGTGTGATCTCCTCAAATTTAAACGTGACCAGAGATCTTATTAGTGACTATGTGACCAAAGGTGATGAACTAGTTGCATCGAGGTAATAGATGTATTCACATGTGTATTATAGCGTATTAATAACTTTCAAGATACAGACTCAACCAAGGTGTCGGCCAGTGGATGACTGGGGGAAGTGCACAATGCAAGAATAGTTCTATAAAGAGTGAACCCCTGTCATTTGCAGCAATATGATTGGATGTACTCTTCAAAGGGATACAGTAAGGCAAGTACGTGCTCCTAGTCATTTGTAACAACTAAAATGAACTGGTCTCATAGAAGAAGACCATGGACTGGGCTCACTGGACAATAGAAATGGTGCTGGAGAGAGGGCAAGCTGACAGGTAAGGGTCATGTAAGTAGAGCTAAGGTGAGGAAAGCTGTAGTGCTTCATGGCAGACTTGACTTAGAGTCTATACTGACCTCTGATCTCTGATGTATTTCAAACTAATTAGGTCCAAGAGTTGTTAGCATGTCAGAAAGATTTAGATTTCGGAAGATGGAGCTGATAATTAACCCTGATTTAGTCATTTTTAAATTTGTATGCACATTCATGGTTATCATGTACCTTTAAGTATTACACTAACATGGATCAGCCAGAAGTAGTTTGCATGGACTGTATGACTTCCAGAGAAACCGTTTGCATCTGAAAGATGCTAACTGATCAGTGCGTTTGGGGTGGTGGGACCATAATCCTCCAAGCTTGTCAGTTTTCTCTGTATTCTTTAAAAAAAGGTTCATGCAGCTATAGAATTCCTTCTATCCAGAATGTGAATTTGTTAAACCTCAGGGAATCCCAAACAAGGTTTCTCACAAGCTTCCAATCTTCCTCCTGTCTCCAGCCTGATTGCCACAGGGTCATCAGCGTGAGCGCTTCTTTCTGTACTGCCTGTTAGAAGATGTGGTCTCCTTTGCCAACACCACGTTGCTTTGATTACCATAGTTTCATGCAAAGTTGTGAAATCGAGAGGCAGAGTCCTCTCACTTTACCCTCTTTTTAAAGGATTGTTTGCCTATGTTTTAGGAGTGGCGTGTCAACGGGGGCTTTCCGTGTGGCAACTGTGTGGATAGTGCTTTGGACAGCGCTGGCTTGGGAAGAAGGGAAACCACACAGACCATGTCTTTAGTCTAAATGTGAGATAGCTCTGCATTAAATAGAGTGTTTTGGAGGCAGTAGAGATGAATGAGTTTTTAAAAATGAGGGTAATTCAGTGTGGCTTCCTTGCATCCAGAGCAGATGGCTGGAGCAAAAAAAAAAAAAAAAAAAAAAAAAGATAGGCATTTTCAGCCTTTGTGGTGGGAGGAAATGGAGATGAAATAAACAGAAAGATAGAGGTTGTAGATTGAGGTCAGCAGGTCTCTGGCTAGCACACCTAAGTCCAGTTGTAAGTACAGGGCTCTATGGATTCAGTCGGTCCTGCTCAGCTGATCGGAAACACGGAGCGGGATCAGTGGGCTCCATGATAACAACGGGACTGGGTTGCTTGTAAATGGCATATTCATCTAGAGTTTCTTTTTTATGGTACCCAGCTATGGTTGCCATGGTGGCAGTGGGGCAGTCAGAGGGAAGTGGTTGGGGAGAGTGGCAAAAGTGACCTGGTTAAAGGCAGTTCCGGCAAACCTCGGCAGCTCCGAGAAACAGTGCTAGATGGCTGTTGACATGTGTTTGATTTTGAAGTGACTGTTCTTACTAGGGTTGGAAAGCCTTTGCCTTCATCTCCCGGAGCCTAATGTTCCTGTTCTCCAGCTGAGAGAGACTAATTCACCATCTTGTGTTGTAAACACTCGCTCATTTTAACTGATTACACCTCCAATGATTCTCAAATCACTAAAATTACTAATTGCTATTCCTTACACATCAAAGAGTGAATCCTGAATAATTAACCCCAAATAAAATTAGATGAATTGGCCCTTTTAATTAGAGTCCCTGCTGCTGTTTGTTCTGAGCTTCCTTTTCTTACTGTTAAGAGACTTTTAGAATGATTAAAACTGTTTAAGCCTTAAACAGCCAGTGACCTTTTAATACAATATAAATCCATGAAAGCAATATTTCAGCTAGCAGGTGGTGAAGTAAATTTTTAGAGCAAGTACCTGTCAACTCCAGTATTCCTGTGGGGGGAAATGCATGCCAAAAAAACAACCACCTTGAAATGAAATGAGTGTCTCTATTTGATTATTTTTATAGCATTTATGCATTTGCTAAGCTTGAGGCTTTGATGAAATAAATGGCAGCGTTGAAGGAGAGTGAGTAATGGTTGGCATCATTTTATATAAATAGTAACAAGAATTTCTCGGCAAGAAGAACTTCAAGTACATAAAAGATGAAGACTGGCAAACTAGCAGAAGGCTCCCAGTCATGTCGCCATTTATGCCTGGATTTTCCTGAAGCAGAAGATTGAACACTGACATGGAGGAAGGAGCTTTGTGGGATTTCTGTGCCTGTGGGATTGGAACATGGATTCTCAGCCTCTCCAGGCTGCACTTAGCTGAAGATCTTTCTCATGTTTCTTTCACTTTCAGGGCACCCCCAAATGGTCTTTTTCAGCCTTCAGGAGTTGTAAGAGTGACAGGTTCTTTATAATTCCCCAGACATCTCAGTGCCTCACCTCAGAACTGCTGTGGGTCCTTTAAGCTTGACCTAAGCTCTGAGCTAAGGAAATTTTGGGGATCAGAGTATATATATTCTATATTATTTGGCTACTTATCACACTGGCAGAAAATCCCCCATCTAGAACCTGAAGTGATTGGGTTAGTTCAGTTACTTATATTTATTTATAAAATACAAGCGAATTTTAGCTTCTTATTCTGAAACAATTGCAGGCTTTGCAGAAACATTGAAAAACCAGTGTCAAGGACTCTTTTTTTTTAAACTAGCTTACCCAACTATTTGCACTTTGTATGATCACAGTAGACCTGCCTAACATAAGTAATTAACATATACAAGTTAATAACTTGTGCCATCTTAATATGTATTTTTTTTTATCTCAGTTCTGTTGAGGATTGGATTTCATTCAATATTTCTTTGCTGTTTGTAACATCAAACTGTTGTTTGTGATTATCAATGATGCATAACTGGGAACACACTCCAGGGTCTCCCAGGGTGCTTTGTAAAATACTTGTGTTTGGCTCCCCCATGCAAAGATTCTGGTTTAAGAATTACAGAGTGGTGCTTGCTATTCCATGTGGTAGATTAACGTATTCCTTGTCTTAGAACCAAGCCAGTAAAATATGCATACATGTGTATGACTGAGGTTTCTGCTGTTCTGATGAGACACCACGGTCAAAAGCACCTTGGAATGAACGGGCAAAAACTTAGGCAGGGGAAAAATATATAGAGGCAGAACTGATGCAGGGGCCATGGAGGGGTGCTACCTACCGGATTGTTCCTCCTGGCTGCCTTAGTTTGCTGTCTTATATACCTCATATATGATATATACCCCATACAAGCTGCCCAGGGAGAGCATCGCACACAGTGGCCTCGGTCCTCCTCTCCCCATCTGTCATGGATCAGGAAATTGCTCTAGAGCTAAGCCTATAGGCCAATCCCATGATCACTTGTTTTTTTCATTTGACGTTCCCTCTTCACAAGTAACTCTGGCATATGTGAAGCTAATAAAACCAAAACAACAACAAAAACCAATCTGGCCAGCACAGCATGTAAACAAAGGTCCATGCGGATACAGTGGGACGAGTAGAAAAGAGAGTAAGAAAAGCTAAACATTGGAGGATGAGGAGGAACCAAAAATAAGCAACAACCAGGAGATATACTGTAGGGCATAGAGCTGATTGTTTCTCTATTTCTAAGTCTGTCATGGAATTTTCATTTTTGGTGGTGGTGAGTGTGTAAAAATATATTCAATACTGAATGTATATAATCCAGTGTGAAGCTCACGGCTTCCACTTTGTTTTTTTTTTTTTAATTAAGTTTGTTTGCTTTTAATTTATTCGCTTTACAACCTGCTTGTAGCCCCCCTCATCTCCTCCCAGTCCACTCTCCCTGTTCCCCTTCAGAAAGGGGGAGCCCTTGTCCCCTGCCATCTGGCCCCAGTCTATCAAGTCATCATGACTGTCTGCACCCTCTTCCTCTGTGGAATGGCATGGCCACCCCGTCAGGGGGACGTGATCAGTGAGTGGGCAACGGGGTCCATGTCAGAGGCAGCTCCTGCTCCCCATATTATGGGGCTCACATGGAGACTATGGGGCTTCCACTTTGCATGGCTACTCTTACTGCGCAGAACCTCATTAAACTGTATATTCTTTGGTTCTGGTAAATATTGTGTGATTTTTTCCCCCTATCTTTTGTACAGTACGATTTAAAATGAAAAAACAACAACAATAAAATGTAAAAGCCAGGTTGCCTCCACATGTGTAGCACTGGTGTTCTGGAATGCCCTTTTTCCCCCTTCCATTGCCATCTCCACCTTATGGAATGAGACTCTAGTCTCAGACATTCCTGGAGGATTGGTAGCACTTTCTAGATGCCTACTTCGTGACTTCGTGAAAAATCTAAGTATTCTCAGATCTTTGGTTACTGAAGAGAAATCCAGTGCAAATGCAGATGGCTGCAACCCTTTGGGAGCTTGAAGTACCCCAAGACCAGATGGTAATTTGTGGTTCAGGACTCAGTCATTGTACTTGGTAGACAGACTCTCAGTAATTTACATTGTAAACAGCCAGGAAGAGGTAAATCAACACCAGCAAAGGCAGCACCAAAACAAAACATGGCAGGTCCTTAAAAACCGAAGTCCTCTGATCCACTGGTGTTAGTCTGGTAGGTGGAAGTTTCACTGTATCTTACGCCAGTAGTTGGAAAGGACATAACTTGACTATAGAAAAGTACATGTGTTTATTCACAGTTCCTTTGAGCTTATATATTTTATCAATCTCTACATCCAACATAGGGAGCCCATAGTCAGGAAATAACAATCTGATGATAAATTACTCATAAAACAGGAAGTAGGCCTTCAGCCATCCCCTACCTAGTCTAGTAGGGAAAACCAAGACACAAGCTGCAGCACTAGGAGCAGAATTTGTGCTATGGTGGTTCTCAGTGCATCGTCATGGGTGATGAGGATGGTCAGACGCAGTCAGAATCAAGAGAGGTAAAAATGTGTTCAATTACCCATTGATGCATTGTGCAGAGACCCCACACTCCCTCTGGCTCCTGGCTGTCTTTGAAGAGAAGGGAAGTTCCTGCCTTCTATGGGCACTTCTGAGGATGTCCTGTCTCCAGATGGGATACTTTGGGGAGATTCTTTCAGTGACTAGTAATCGCCTGCCAGCTCCCTTTCTGAGTTGTATACTAAGATTTTTTTCCTTCATTTGATGTTGGGTCAATCTTTGTCCATATCATGACTTTTAAATTTTTCTTTCACCTTTTCATGCTGAGAACTTCACATTTTCGTATTTGGGCTGAGGGTGTCTCAATAACTGGTCATCAAGCTCAACCCACTGTCCTGTTGATTTTTATCATCCATATTTGAAAGTGAAAATGCATGGATGCGGTTGTTGTCTGGATAGCAATGACTATGCTTATGACAGACAAGCGGCACTTGGGAAATTCAAAAGTGCATTTGGTTCTAGTCTGTTTTTCAGAAGCAACTTCTCCTTCACTTTTTGTATTATGTGAAATCCATTCTGTGTTTTCAGCTGAGAAAAATGAGTCTTTTTTCAGCAAAGGGAGAGTGCTATGTGATAGAGAAGTATCATATGCTCAGTTAGCTAGCGCATACCTGTGTTCACTCTGTCCACAGTATTTATCTGCAGTTTAAACGAGAGGATTGTTGAAGTCAGTGCGGTCCCAGAAATTCAGTATTAGCTAAATATGGAGCGAGACTGTCCAATTTGCAAGTGGGGGAGACGTCATCGTCTTAAAGATAATAAGCCTTCTTGCTTTTAATCTGAGAACTCAAAGAGCATTTTGAGCTAAGTTATTTAGAAAGATGACAGCACATTAAATTTTAGCTTGGGTAAATATAGTGATGCATTAAAATTAAACTCAGGGGTTGAGTAGATTCTGCGATTCGTTTCAAACTATCTTCTGATTCTTAAAAAACACGAAGTTACAATTCATATTTATTGTATAGAATTAAGGGAAAGGGGGTGGGAATAGAAAACAGCATTTGTTATGCCATAGGCTCTGGGTAACCACTGTGAACACGGCCATGTACAAAGCAGTGCTGTTCTGTAAGCGCTCTCCGGAGCCTGGCCCTCTTCTCCTCCACTTGTTAATATCGGCTTCTTCCTCCTGCCCCCAGATACTCTGTGACTCACTCCCTTCTTCCATTTACGCTTTTGCCCAAATGCCACTTTGGTGAGGCATCTCTCAGTCCTGTTCATTAAAACTGCCACATCCCACCACCATCCTGACTTGTCCCCTCCCTTTCTCTGCATGGCTTCACTATATTTATTGCTACTTGGCATTTAGCTCATATTAGCTGTTTCTTAATACATCCTTCTTTTCTGCTACAGGGTAACTTCTATCAGGGCGACACTTTCCATTTGTTTCGTGCACTTATTCCTCTGTACCTTTATACTCCAGGGTCTAGAGTAATGCCTGGTGCACAGAGGCCACTGAGTGAAGACACTCATGACAGAAACAGATGAACCCATCACCTTGATGGCTCTTATGCTTTCCAGTATGCACTAGGCTGCAGTTTCTTTGTAACAGTGCTACGCTGATGAGCATGCTGGTGGTTTTCTCTGCATTGCATCGTGTTGAATATTCAAACTATGCTTTGTTGCGGGCTGTTTTGTTACTTTGTCTCAGGACAGATAATTGAATGTGGATATCCCTTAATTAGAGTCTATAAATATGACTAAGGATTCTATATCATTTGCCATGTTTTATTTTTCCCAAGAAATGTTTTAGCTAGTAGGATCACACTGGACTCTTTACGTGCTTATGGATGCCACTTAATCTGTATTTTTCAAATTACAGCTATGATATTCACAGTGGATAGTGGTTATAGAAATGTACATAATGATGTCTAATGTGAATTTTTGATACATACATATGTGAGAGTAAGTGCAAAATGGTAATTAGCATATCTGTCATCCAGGACATTTTTTCATTAGTCATTTTCACCTTAGTGTTTTTGTAAAAGTAACATTGTCTGTTAAAATATTAAATGCAGCCAGAACTAGTAACTTATTAGTTAAGTAGAAGAAAATGGAGGTAGAAGGGTAGAAGATTAATTTTTCTGGTATCTTGACAATGTGAGGTCACCTGGATAGCAATTAAAGGAATTTTAGTCAGTGCCACGTGTCTTCTTATTCACAGTGGAGGTTTGGTCATTGAGACAGGTATTGCTGCTGTCTTCATGGCAATTAAGACAGACAACCAGCAGTGCCCACGATTTGCCTTGAGTGAGTGTGAGCATCGCTGTAGACAGTTCTCAAATGACCTGTAGGCCATGAGAACAGGAGTCCAGACCCTGCTCTTGAGGTTGGCTCTTCCTAAGGGTCTGTGGTTGTGCTTAGATGTTACTCAGCCTTCTCATCCCTTCCCCTCTCCTCGTGACTGCACTTCAGGGCCCTGAAAGATCTGGAGAGTTGTGTTCCTTGGAATTGAGAAGATAGTCCAGTCTGACCTAGAAACCAGACGCCATATTAAGTCCGAAGCAAAGGATTCAAGAGCGCACTGCCAAAGATTCTTCTTTCAGAGACTGAGGTCCATGAAGCATAGTGATCCACACAGGGGGCTGAGGGTGGAGGAGCACAAGTTCAAGGCCACATATGGAGAACAAGTTACAAATAAGGGGGGAGGGAGCGGGGAAGACTGAGGCCCTCCTAGGAGTATCCGGATCTGTGAGCCTGGCAGTCTACTCTTTAGAGAAGCCACAGGTTCATATTTTAGTCTTGAACAGAGGAGTCCATAGGTTGAGAAGACTGAGAAAAGGCATCATTGAGTTGGCCTGCCATGTCCCAGCACTCTCTGGCGGTTTTAAAAATACTGCTCAGCTGAACATTCGGTAGTGACTTAGGTTCTACATCCCAGTTCACGTCACCAGTTCATCCTGCCCAGGAGCTCTCTCCCTCCGTTCTCAGGTGTGGAGCCCCCGCCACTCTGGCCTTCACAAGGGGCTTCCTGCCCCCCCCCAAGGGTGGTGGGGGGCAATCATGAATCCTAAACTTAACAATCCTTTGAGAGCAAAGGACAAGGAGCTGGGTGCCCCTTCTCCTAGTTTGAAGCAAGAGAAAAATGTAAACAGCGACGAGTGAAAACCTCTGTCATACAGTGTCCTCACACTATGCTCCTTGGTTGCGCAGTTCAGCTTGGTAAAGGCAACTTATCATCTTCACTCTAAGGAATCCACTGTCAAGTTTCTCCATGGTAATGCACAGCTTGTAGGTTTATTACACGTGTAGCATTGAGTATGCTTGCCTATTGTATGTTCATCTATACATCAGAATTAGGACATATAGATGATTTCCAAGAGTTGCCCAGGGTCTTCCCTCCAGTTGCTGCAGTTAGTGCATTTCCCCCTCCAAAGCATTTCCTTTTCTAATACCCTCTCCAGGACCTGCCCCCTCAAGTACATCACCATGTTACTATGAAATTTATCAGTTCTTATAAGTAATTCTAAAATGTGAGTCCTGCTATAGAATATAGTCAATGGTTGGACTTACTGAGCTAAAGCCTTGCTTGTAGTTAGTGACTGATGGTAAAGAGGATATCAGCTGGGTTTTTTAGAAATCTACATGGTCTTGCTTAGAATTAAGATCTTTGTTGTTTTTACATTATTTCTTTGTTTTAAAAAGTCAGTTTTTGTTCACCTTTAATCCTTCTGGCATTACCACCAGCCTGTGTCTCTACATTTAAGTTCTTAAAGAGAAACAGGGTAAGAGAAAATGAACTTAAAAGGGACCTCAGAGACAGAGAGTTGGACCTTTATTTTTAAAGTTAATTTTTTGTGTCATCTTTGTTTATTCATATACCTTTTGTGGGCCTTTCATTCTTCCCTTATGATAGAGATGCCAAGAGCTCAGCCAGCTCTGATACTCTCTGATGATCTGATAATTTGGGACACCATATAGAACCTAGTGAATTACAAGATGCTCATGTATGCTTCTTTAAAGGATTGGAGGAAGACAGGCCCAGAGAGAACACCAGAATCTAAACTTAGCTTGAGAGCATCAACCTAGCTATGACTTCATCGATTAAAACCTCATGCATGTTTTTCTTACTCATTCCGATTTAATGTAGAAGAGGACTTTGTTGCAGTTCATTTTCCTTAACAGTTAGTGGATCAAATCCATATGGGATAGTTCAGGTGTCCATAGGTTTAGATGGCTTTCTTGGAGAGTCCCATGTCTGGACCAAGGTTGGTGGAGTTATTGAAGCTCTTTAAGTTACAGCTTTAAAATGGTGGGGGAATAGAAAGAAGGTGCTTTGCAGACTGCAGTGAAACTTGAAGAGTGGTCCAAGCACTAATGCCACTGGAGTCACCCGGGCTTTTTAGAAGCACAAATCACTGGTTCTTCCACAGAGCTACTAAGTTCAGTGTCTAGAGTAGTGCCTCCCAGTGGTCTGCACTTCACGTCCTCTCTCAGAGATCCTGAGGAACTGTGACGTCTGAGCAGCATTTCAACAGAGGGTTATTTCCTGACTGGGAGGGAAATATGGCAATCGGCCTGCTTCCCGGTGCCGAGTGACAGTCTAGAAACTGAATGGCTCTAGGGAAAGGGTCCTTGGCTGCTGAGGGGGGCAGGGGTGAGACCTGGCAGCTGATAGTGAATTCTCCCAGTGCAGTATGTAAAGACAGTGGACACCGCCAGGTGTTTGAGAGCCCAGTTGGCTCACCTACCTTCACAGCATGCCACTTTGCACTCTTAGATTGTCTTTCCCCACAGATACCCAAGTTGTGACATTATGATATTATCCAAAAGTGACTAATTTGGTTATGGAGACTGCTTCCTATAGTAGCTAATGATTAACAAGCTGAAATGCAAGGATCAGCCACTTACATGTAAAAGAATACTTCTTCTAAATGAAGTATCAAAGCATCTTTTTTAAAAGGATGAACAAAAATGCTTTTAAAAGTAGTAAAAAAAAGTGATTTTTTTTCCTAATTAAATTTATTTTAAAGCATTTTAAATATTTTATAACGTGGCCATAGAGCTTTGGATATTTGCCTCTGACATCAGCGGACACAGATAATTTTCCCACATGCATTCTTCTTGGCAGAAGATGTCGGGAGTCTCAGTAGCCTGAGCCTTCTTATTTCTTGACCTTACTGTAAAGATCTGCATTATCTGCTTCCTGTTCACATGCCTCCTCATCTGTTCTGAGTGTGCCTTACTTGTGTTTTGTTTGGTTTGGCTTGGCTTGGTTTTTGGGTTTTGTTTTTGTGTTTTTACCACCTAGCAAGTTTTTCTTATGCCCAATGTTTTTTGGAGTCATGTGTTTTTCCTGTGTTGTAGTTGGTTTTATTTAACTCAACTTGTAAGCGGATATACTCCTTCCCTGCGGCCTGGAGTGGGCTTGCTTTCTAGGACATTCCGTTCAAGGTGATGATAGTATAGCCTCCCTTTGCCCTATCTGGATATAAACTTTATTTTATCTTAACTTCCAAAAGTTTGTCTTCCTCTTAAACTGAACGTCTTGTTACCCTTATGTATACACAAATCATTTCCTCCTCTGCTCAATTAGGATTTTATTAATGGCAGTTATCAATTCTAATTCAGTTCAGTATTCCTATTCCCTTCTACAAGAAACCCATTGCCTTCGCCTAATGTACTTGAACCCTCTAGACTAACTTTGAAATATGAAATCTTCCTTTTATCCTATGAGAGTTAAGGCTGTTAAACCAAAGTTATCTAAGTAAGGGAAGTTTTCTATATAAGGCAAACAAGCTGGGCTAAAATGATTACAATAAATTGCTAGCAAGTGTATCTTTTAAGGAGGATAATAAAATCAGTACCCAGTAACATCTTGTGTATATTTCCTTTGTGTAGGTGATTTTCTTCCGCCCCCACCTCCACCGTTAGAGGATCCCGGTACCATCCCACCTGGCGCTGGACACTTCCCTCCTCCTCCACCACTCGATGAAGGTGCCTTTAAAGTGCAGGTAAGAACAGTGACAGAAGGCAGGTTTAGCAGCCATGTGAGGATGCCTGTGACTGGTTTCTATGGTCCATAAGCATCTGCCCACAGTACATATATTGAGCTTTGCATCTTACACAGACTCAGAGTGCTTTATTGTAAAATGCCCAAGCCACATTTGTCGGCGTTCTGTTGGCCTATACTCTGAAGTCCTGGGAACATTGTACCTACCAATTTCATTTTAAAACCAAAGGTGTTTTTTTTTTCCTCCTTTAAAGAAGTGCTGTTTGAGAAGTCCACTTTTTTTTTTTTAAAGCATAAAGCCAGGCCTTTTTAATATCTTTTCTGTTTGTTTTGAACAGTGCTTTGCTTGTTCAATATGGCCCTGGCTGGACAGCAACCTTGTTTTCATTGAAGCAATACTTAAGACACCTTCTCCTAGGTGTGTTCGAAGAAGAATGCGGTAGATGTGTGTCAATGGTGTGTAAGCATTAGTGAGACACTGCAGGGACTTCTCCTCCAGGTGTGTTCGAAGGAGAATGCGGTAGAAGTTTGTCAATGACATGTAAGCATTATATATACCCCGCGGGCAGGGAGGAGATCCAGGTTGCAAAGTAATTAACTTCAGCTAGATGCAGAAGTGATGGGAAAACTATTTCTGCTCTGACCAACGGTGACTTGTGACCTGCACCACCACATAAGCCTGGAGACATCATGTCATGACGGAAAAAAAATTACAAAATCGCAGGGATTGTCATTCTTAGATAGATGATGTTAATCTAGATATGCTGAAGATAAAAATCAAGAACTTGTAGAGAAACACCGATTTTCAGATGAGATAGGAGAAAGTCTGATGTTCTGTTATCTCAGTGGAGCATCAGACCCCTGTGAGTTCCAACACTCACCAGAGACATTGTGCTATTGTTGGAGACCGCTGTGGGCTTTGTCCTGTCGTCGCTCTGCCTTTGTATATGTTCGCAGTGTACCATAAGGAATGTGGTGGTGGAGAAGCTTTGAGCAAGAACTGCTTAGGGGCTAATTTGTTGTCACTTTTCCTTTGATGTTTAGGTTGGGAGAGCAAAGCAGAAATTACTCAATTATTCCTCAAATAGCCTTTGAGTGTATGTGTCTCTGTGTGTATACATATATATGTATGTGTGTGTAAATATATATATATATATATATATATTTTTTTTTTTTTTTTTGAACACTAGGAGTCCTATGTGTCCCATGGGACTTCCTAGTAAAGAGAGCCCAGTCACTGTCCATATGGCTGGGGCATATGCTAGGAAGGGTGCCTTTTAGAGTGACTTGGTGAGTGACCCCTCATCAGGACAGTACTACTAATCAAAGGCTTAGAGGAGAAAAGACATTGCAAGCCAGATTCATGTGGAATACATTTGTGTGAGATTTGGTCATGTTTTAATATAATATTTTTGTTGTCTTCTTTTTTATATACCATTGTTTTCTGTGCGGTGCTTCTTTATCAACTGGCTAGTGGGCATAGTTTTTAGATTCTGTTCTGTTTTCCTTTCTGGATTGTTATTAAAGCTCTTGTGGTATATTTTGAATATTTGCTGCTTCAAGGCTTGGCGGAATGTCTGCAGCTTGAAAAGTAGTTGGGAGGTGCGTTCTAAGTCAGTGATAATGGACAGATCACGCTGAGTGCTGGTTGGCCTTGCAGTTAATAAGAAGCTAACCACACCTCCTTAAAAACCTCAGAAGATCCTGATGTGTCTGAAGGTGCCATTCGGGATAGCTAGATGATATTTTGATATTCCTGCTGATATACTGTAAAGCAAATAACAGCAATGATAGCAAGGCTATTGTTGATACGGTGTGAAGCTGATAGCAATAAAGTTATCATGGGTACTATGGGAAGCAGCTGCTCACAATAACAATGTAGCTTTGCCCATTGATTCCATGGAAAAGTCACTCAACTCAAGATGGTAGTGTTTTCACACTAATTGCTACTTGCTTGACTTGCTTTTCGATCTTGCATAGTTTCCATTGAGCATCTTTTACGTCATTCAAAAACTGTATTTCAGTTTATGTTTTTGTAGCCTCTATGAATGTGACTTCTTTCTTGATTTCTTTTTCAGAGAACTGGCTTTTAACATAAATAATCTACACACCTTTATATGTCGATTTTTATATCATGCAATTTTAGTGAATTTATGTGTTAGTTCAATAGCGCTTTCTACAGTTCCAGGGCTGTATATGTGTGAGATTACATTCTCTAAAAACAGGGACAGTTTTTCTTCCTTCTTTTCCAGTTTGGTCCCCTTTTAGTTCTTTGTCTTGCCTAATTACCCTGGTAGGACTTCCAGTCCTGTGCTGAAAAGAGTCAGTGAAAGTGGCAGCCTTGTCCTGTCCGTGGGGCTTTCATGAAAAGTCTAAACCGTCTCTTTCTCTGTGGACTTTGTTCTGATAAATGTACTCAAGCCATGGCTTTGTTTTGGAAGAGGAAGGAAATAAACAAGAAGCCTGTTGCCGTCTTGGCTCATATTCTCTGTAAAACAGAAGGGAGGATGATAAAAAATAAAGCAATGTTTGCCAAATGGAAAAGGACAAATCTGGTAGGGAGAGGGTGTTGTTTTTGAAGCTCTTCATATGATGTTCTTGGTAACTTACAAACGATGCCTTGTCCTCCTCTGGGGCAGTAGTGAGCTGGATGTGACGGTGGCTGTCCCTGCTCCAGCCGTGCTTCAGCACCTTTAGGTAGAGCTCAGCTGGAGCGCTGGGATAAGTGGGGCTGATTTTGCACTTTTCCCTGTCAACTCTGGTAAAACCTCACGTTGCCAATTACAAATCATAGCTGGTAAATGTTGTGTTTTATGTAGAAGTCTGTTTATATTTCTAGCCAGATTTTCAGCTGAGAGCCAAAAGACTGTCTACCAAGTGTGACTACTGCAAGGCTGGAAGGGACCACCTCCATGGCCACTCAATCCAACTCAGGCGCCTGACTTCTAGAGATTGTACCTGCTGAAGGAATAAATCCTCAAGGAGGGGTCTACAGATATAGTAGTTCTGACAGAACTGTCCTTGGGAAGTCTTCCCTCCTGGCTATAACTTCTTTTTTTCCATGGTTGATTATCCTGTATTCTGCAGGGATGTCTCAGTTCAGTATCCTGCAGCAAGGCTCTCAGATACAGAGTAGGGGTGGGCATGTGGTATCTGGAGTTCTGCTCTGCTCTTTAGTCTTTGATATATTCTGTACAGATTTCTGTACAAAAGCAAATAAGTATTTATTACAAAGAATTATTCTTGTATTGAGAATTCACATTTTTATGGGAGAGATGAATCTGAACATAAACGGGTTGTTTGTTTGATTTTTTTTTTTTTTTGCCAGAATCAATTTAATTTTTATGCCTGTGAAGTCTGTACTGGCCCCTTGATAGTCCCTTTATTCATTTATTCTTTACTCACTCAAAGTAAAATGAATATCCTCAATAAGTAGACACATTATGCTACAGGTACTTTAGCCTTAGGACTTGGCTTTCTCAGTCTGGTGAGCTGAGTGTTACACCTTGGGACTGTCACATCACTTTGCTCTGATTTGATGTCACAGTGTGTATTTTCTCTATACAGTCAGACCATGAGCAAGCAGGCACACAGCATTGCTTATCACTTTTAGATATCACAATATCTTTCTTTTAAAATTTTTATTCTATGTGCATTGGTATGAAGGTGTCAGAATCCCTGGAAGTGGATTCCCAGACAGTTATGAGTTGCCATGTGGTGCTGACAATTGAACTTTAGTTCTTTGGAAAAATAGACAGTGCTCTTAACTGTGGAGCCATCTCACCAGCCACACCATATCTTTTTTAAGGTCTTTAAAGATATGTTTTAAAAGGTCTTGTTTTCCAGGCAATTGAACAACAGACTTTTAAGATCTTTCTATTGTTTTAATCAGTAGGGTTTTTTTTAGTCACTTACTCACTCACTCACTTACTTACTCACTTATTCACTCACTCATTTTTACATCTCAACTGCATTTTCCACTTCCTTCTCTCCCAGTCTCTCCCTCCCACCTCCCCTCCCTCACCCTCCATTCCACCTTACTTTCTCTTCAGATAATGGAGCTTCTTATGGACATCAACCAGCCATGGCATATCAAGCTGTAGTAAGACTAGGCACCTCCCCTCATAGTAAGTCTGGGTGAGGCAACTCAGTAGGGGGCAAGGGTCCCAGAAGCAAGGAACAGAGTCAGAGACAGCCCCTGCTCCCACCGTTAGGAGTCCCACAAGAAGACCAAGCTACACAGCTCTAACATGTGCAAATGGCCTAGGTCAGTCCCATGTAGGCTCCCTGGTTGTGGGTTCAGTCTCTGTGACCCCGTATCAGCCTAGGTTACTTGATTCTGTGGGGTTTCTTGTGGTGTCCTTGACCCTGCTAGTTCCTACAATTCTTCCTCCCCTTCCTCCATGGGTTTTTTTCTAATGTAAGAAAAAGTTTTACACACACACACACACACACACACACACACACACATTGAGATATTGGTGAAGGATGAAGAGATAGATGAAATGTAATACACACACACACACACACACACACACACATACACACACACACCACACAAGATGGGGGCAAACCACGTGCAGATGGTAGCTTGGTAGGCTTCAGAAGCTCCCCAAGGACTTACCTGGCCCTCTGTATGACACCGCGGCTTGATCTTTTCATGACCTTTGATTGGCCTGGCTGTGGTCTGGCCTTGCACCTTGCTTTTCCTTGCCTGTTGTTCAGTTGCAGTCTCATAGTTTTCTTTCCTCTGTTTGTGTTTACTCAGGACAGATGGTTTCAGGTGTTTGTGTTGATTTAGTCTCTCTCCTCCAAAATACAGGGTTTTTTTGTTTGTTTGGTTTTTTTTGTCCAGCACTGTGTGAACTGTTCAAGCGTTCATTCAAATGCAATGATTCCTTCTAACATTTATTATTAGTATTTCCTGTACATTTGGAAAACAGTACACAAAGGAGCAATTGGTGCTTGGGAGGGAGGGAGGGAGGGGGAGAGAGAGAGGGGGGAGGGGTGGGGGGAGATCTGATAGGATTTATTCTAGTAATTCCTTTAGAAAAATTAATTGTTCACATGGTGCATCATTTCTCCTCCTTCTTACTTGTCTTCTTTTTGGAAGGTACTAGGAGCCAAACCTGGGGTGTCATACTTGCCAAACAAGCAGCTACTGGTGAATAACATCAACAAGTCTTTGCTATTTTTTAGATTTACTCTGCTGGGTGTGGCTGTACACACGTATAATCCCAGCCCTTAGGAGGCTAAGGGAGAATTGTGTTTCAGGCCAGTCTGGGCTATACAGCAGGATCCTGTTTCAAAGTCAAAACAAAGAAACGATGAATTCATGTTAGGTAAGCCTCTTGGGATTTGATTCTGGAGCATAAATGCACATACCAGCCAACCTGCTACCTGAGAAGGTTACAGCTGGGCTGACAGTGATTAAAAAAACCTCTATCAATCAGTAGTCAAAAAAAAAAAATCTGTGTGGAGGGTAGTCCTGGCCAATTCATGTTCACTGTGAGATGCCCAATGAGGTTGGCCCTCAGCCAGTGTGACATGTGGGGAGTGTCTTGTGTATTATAGGAACTCTTTCCTTGAACCTGTAGTTGGCTCCTTTTGAATTCTTAGGTTTATATCTATTTTTTTCTTTCCCATTACTAATATTAATGGTTTCATCATGGCTGAGATATATTATTTATTTGAGAGGATCTTACATATTTTCCACTTATGAGAAGTAATGTCAGGGAATCAAGTAATATAGATTAAAGATTTTCCAGGTTATTTTTAAATCAAAGAGAAACTGTGATCTATGTATGTGCTCTACCTAAAACATGCACCAAGTAAACCTTGAGTAGAGCTTGCTTTTCCTTAAGCCATGTGTTATTAAAACACTTGGTTGAGTCCTACCTTTAACATTAATATTCCTTATGCTGATTGTGTGGCCACTTAGCTCATACAGTCTTGCTTCCAGGCCTGCACCGTCCTGCTGGTTTGTGTTTGCTTTCTCTTGCAGTCTTCACCCTGATTCTATCCTTTTTGTATATGTTAATTGTTTTTACTACAGTACTTCATCAGGTAATTTTGGTGAAGGCCATAAGTGATCTAATCATCTAATTTTTCAGTTTTGGACAATCCCTTATATCTGAGCAGAATCCTTTGTAAAAGTATGATAGTTGATTCACATTTACCATTGTAAATACACAAAAATATGTTTCCAGTATCACTTACTTCCTGTTGTGTTGTTCTGTTGGTGAGAAATAGAAATTTGGTACATTCCCATCCCCTGTAAAAAATTATTAATAGACCATTCTCTTTTGGTATGTTTGTGATTGTTTTTCTGTTATTGTTGTTGAAAAAGGGGAAAATGTACATCTTACAGTGAAATCTATTGCTACCTTTGGAGATAAGATTCCTTCTTTCCTAGATTTTGCTGTGTTTCTCTTTCCTTCTGGGTGTTTTGTTTGTTTGTTTTGTTGTGGCTGTTGTTTTGAGGAAGGGTAGGCAGTGCTCTTCCCTGTCTTTGTGTCAAGAATCAACCATTAGATCAAAACTTGACTTTATTCCTTCTCAAGTCTCTGATGAGGTTGAAGATGAGATAGTTTTAGTTGGTTAGGTGTTAAGATGTTTTTAGGTCTAGATAGATGTTTTAAGTTGATAGAGATGAGATGTGATAGATATTCATCTACATTCAGAATCTTGTACACACCAAAATAGGAAAGATGTTTTCTTCAAGACTGCCAAATACAAATAGCCAAAACACTATGGATGTAACATTAATATAATTCCTGATTGGTTCATGGTTCCTCATTCTGTATGTAGTTTACTTTATATATGTGTCATAATATAAATGAATGTGTTAAAGATATTAAAAAAATAAAATATAAAACCAAAAAACTTGAAGAGGTGTATGTGGGGGGGGCGGTAGAGGGTGGGTACATGCACATGTGTGTGGTTCCATGCCCTCTTCTGAGTATGTGGAGTCATTTTCTGATTTCATTAATATGTGCTGTGGTTTGAATATTGTAGTCATCAATGTATGTCTCCCAAAACAAGAGACGAGACAGGGAAAACATAAATAATTGCTCCTTAAATCCCTGGAAAGACACAATGCCACAGTGGAAACATGGCAGCTGCCTCTGAACAGAAGCGCTTTCATTGTTGCAGAGATCCTTGGTATTCTGAGTGAGGAGTGCTGTCTGCCTTCCCTGTTCCTGCAGCTGCATGTCACTGGAAGACTTGCACAGTTGCTTGCCAAGGTGGGGATCCCATTAGTTAGGCCTGTACTAAGAAATGGAAATAACCTGAATTAACCACAGTTTACCACCCAAGGCTTCTGCTTGGAAATTGAATGCCTTCAATAGATTCAAGAGTTCCAAATCCGTTACATCATAGAGACTGTGTCATTGCAGCATTTATCCAGTTGACAAGACAGAGCTCCTTTAAATGGTTCCTACTCTGCCATCTTCCCAGAACCACTGTCTGTCCTTTGAGTCTTCTGATACATTGCCTCCTTACTGGATCTTCTTTCGTTCTATTTGTACTTTTGGTGCCCAGTGAGATTTCTTCCTTTAACCTTCTGTTTTCTCTCTCTAGAAACAAGAATGCTAAGGTAACCATCTCAATTGGTCATCTGATGCCTGGGTCTTGTTATCAGTCCTACTATACTTCCACAGCTGTAAGGCTTGTTATTAATCTTCAGTGTAAAAAAGCCACCATCTTTATATTCATACTCAGTTCACCCCAAAGTTTATTCAGAATCTTATTACAAGATTTACATTTGGTTTGACAAACTACTGTATCTTCTACTCTCCCACACTCTAAATCCCATGGTCCTTTGATCACTGTTCACATGTGCCCCACCCCTACCCCCTGCTTTTTTCCTCTGTTTTCATCAGCAAGGTCTTTGGGCATAGAATGATTCTCAGATTTTTTTCCAGTCCATTTCTTTCAGTGCCCATCATTTTTGCTCATTCTTTTTCCACATTACAAATGACTAGTTGCTTTTTTGTTTGTTTGTTTGTTTGTTTTTTAGCATTCCAGCTGAATGTCCCTAAACAGTTAATGTTCAAGAAATTGTTGTTGCCTTCCTGTGGCAGTTTCACTACCTGTGCATGAGACTTCTTCTTTCAGCCAACTGTTCAGAGCACAGCCTGACTTAACCTTGCTTACCCTCCTAACCCAGTGTGTTCTCTGTGTGACTTCTGCTCTATTGATATGAGGCATCCATCCTTAACAAATGCCAAGCTAATTTTCCCTATTTTAGATTTGATGGCTGATATCTTCCTCATCTTTTGACTGGCTGCTATTTTTTTCCATGAAAAAATATGTACTTTATTTTCTATTCTCTTGAGGTATATCTGGCTCCTCTGGCTCCTCTTGGCCTTTCTTTGTCCCTGTCTTGAAGTATCCCATGGCTCAATGATAAACAAGCTTTTGTATGGTAACACTGCACTCGCCGAGTCAAATGCAAAATGACAGTGTCAATATTTTCCTAGAACATTCTGTGTAGCAGTGTCTGCCTTGCTGTAAAAGGCCACTGTGATAAGCAGTTACTTCTCCTTAATGTTCGTACCATCTAAAGTAGCCTCCTTGTTGCGTTTCTGTGTTCCTTGGCATGTATTCTTCCTAGTATCTTCCTTCTCATTTCTGTTTCAGTACCCACCTACGATGTACTGACTTAGTCCCTGTGTCATCCACAGTCCGGCCTTTGTTGGGAGAACGTAGATTAGGAACTTAGTTGATCTTCTGGACTGGATGTATGACTGGTTGCCTTGACAGCAGACTATGGACCACACTTACCCTTTTGTCGCTAGTGTGAACTCACAAAGGCTTCCCCATGCACTGCTTCTCTTGGCTTCATTGGTAAGGAAAGGAAACGGGAGAGGAAGTTATATACATCTTGTGCAAATCGAGGTTTTATTTTTTATTTTTTTTATTTTTAGGCTTTTGCTACTATTTGGAAAGTACAGCCTCCGTTCATGGCAGCCTCATATGTGTTTCCTTAGTGCCATTTCCAAGAGGGGGAAATAAATATGGGATTTTTTTTTCATAGTGCAAATAGTAAAATCATGTACATCTCCCCCTTTTCTGTTGGTAAAACCTCAACCCCACCAGGCACAGATTCCTCAACTTCAGCTTTGCGTGCCAAAGCAGAGCACACAGAATGGGAGACTCGAGCCGTAAAACTCAGTATAACAGGATATGCTATGGAACCCTTAAGGGGCTCTGCAGCAGGGGGAACTGGGGAGCCAGTGGCAGTGCGCCTCCACATTCAATGGCCTGCTTGCCCAGCTAGGGGGCTGCCCGTGGAGAAACAGGGCCCAGGCCTGGTTACACCAGGGCACTGTGCTGTATTTCTTTAGTAAAGCTACTTCTTCCGCATAACTGTCCATGGTACAATTTACTCCGGGTGTCTTACAACCCCCCACCCCAGTTCTAATAAATGGATTACTCTGTTTAGCAGTTATGATTGCATCTGAGGACTTTTTCTAACCTAAGGCTTTATGCATTATTAGAGATCTGTAAAGAAGCTGCCTTCTCATGCCTGTGAGGGTCTGCTATGTAGTCCAAAGGGCGGGACAAACTGAGCAGAAGCCACGGTGGGAGCAGAGCTTGGAGACCGTCGAGGCAGGCTGCGGCTGGAAGTGTGGTAGTGGCCCTGGGCACGGCAACCGCAAGCTTTGGGAATGGGAGCAGTTTATGAAGGCGGGTAGGGGGACAGCGTGTTTGTAGGATTCTTGTGTTCTTCAGGGTGGGAGGTTTTTACTGGTCTTGTGTTTGTGGAGTGACAAGGTCCTCTGAGGCAAATGGGAGTGTGTATTACGAGAGGAAATCCTGATAATGATTCCTCGTTAATGAGAGGTTCTATGCAGTCTCAGATTGTATTGTGGCAGTAGGGTGAAAATATTGCCTTGCTAATTGGCGGACTTTGTTGTATTGTTATGGCCCTGTCATTGAATATGTATTAAGCTCTAGCAGCATGCTATGCATGATGTCAACCTCCAGATGATTTTTTCAGAACACATAAAGGATTTATAAACACCAATAATGGAAAGTCAGGGCAGCCCTTGGAGGTGGTAAACATATGCCCTTCCTACAAATAGGAAGTGAAATAGACTGTGCTCACCTACCAGGACTGTGGGTGAGAACTGAGGACTCGTGAGTAGAGAAAAGTATTCTCGATCACAAGGCATTGGATTAGAATGCGTAGAGTTGTGAGGTTTTAATTAAATTGTTCCACTTACTGTTAGCATTTAGGTTAGCAACAGGCTGCCGAACTATGCCACTGTGTTTCATATTTGGTGTGGCAAAGAGACTGGATGCTGAGTACTCACAAATTTAGAGCTGGTCAGTCTCAGGAGGTCCTAGCGATGTGCATTGCAATAGATGTCTCAGGTACATGGACAATCAAAGATGGCGTAGCTTCCCTTTGCTGCCCAGTTCTTGCTTATCTTTGGAACTAGAACTTTTTCCCTTTATACATCATTAGTCTGCTAGAACATATTGAGCTGTGTCTTCTACACAGGGCATTACCAGTTAACAGTGACATAAGGCCTGTCCCATGCTCAGCCTTCTTACAAGTGTGTCTCTCCCTTCACCTGGTCTCAACGTTATCTTTCTGGGCTTGTGATTTTGTTTTCCTCTTTCTTAAGTGGAAGCCAAAATGAGGAGCAGGTGAGTCCCTTAAAGAGTATGTGTCTTTAAATCTGCATGCCGGAGAGTTTGTGGAATGGAGAAAGTTCGAAGTTGGTGATACACTTTTAAATCTGGTTGCAGTGAAATATGTCTTACAAATAACATTCATGTCTGAAAGGGGGGACAGATGGAAAGGCAAGGCGGAGTGACCACCGGTTCAGGTGTTCCCTTTTCCTTTGTTTGGTGTCTTTCTTTATCCACACAGACTGAGCACTGAGATGTTGCTGAGGGCACAGTCAGTCTTTGATAATCATTGACTCCGAACAGTCTGAACAAGGAAGCATTTGTTAGGAAGGACTGCAAGGAGGTGTGGGCAGCATTCTGGACCAAAGGAAGGATTTATAAGTTGAGCTGAGAATAGTGAGTCTTGAAACACATCATCCTGTGTCATCTTCAGAATTTCATCATTCTCTGGGATGGTGTAGTCACTTGTCATGGCTGTCTGTTAATTTGTAATACACCTGCTCTGTACGTGTCCTCGAGCCATGATTGTTTGTTACGCTGCAGACTCATACGCATTCGTCACTAAGGCGAGATTGGATCATTGGTTTTCTGATTTGGTCTCATACTCACTTTTTATCAATGGTAACCTTGGGCATAAAAATAGGAATTCCTGTCGGGAGTGCTAATGTAAACTCTCCGAGCACTTCCTAAAATATAAGTGATTCATACCATGTGTTTGTTCCCACATCAACACTGAGTCCCAAGATGCAATTACCCGTGCCCACTCTCTGCTTCGTCATGGGGCTGTGTTTATCCTTTAGCTATCCGCATCTGGAAGCACAGTGTGATCAGAGGTGACGCTTTGAGTCTCACCTCACCCTCTTCTTTCCCAGAGCAGCCTCCTGCCAGGCGTTCTAGCAGGAGGTTGCACTGTTCCTCCAGAATCGCCCTGCTCCGCAGCTGAACACTTTATATCTTGTTGTCCATCCAGCGTCTTCTCAGTTGTCCTTTTGTCCAGGCAGCCTGGTCTGATTTTACTTTGTCT